>NC_081561.1:16862087-17075494 GCF_022355385.1 Mustela nigripes | reverse complement strand
AGCGGCCTCTTCCCTTCTGCTTCCAGAACTGGAGCTGAACACCAAGTGCGTGGTGGAGATGGAAGGGAACCAGACGGTCCTGCACCCTCCTCCTTCCAACACCAAGCAGGGAGAAAGGTAAAGCGGGCGCCGCGCGGGCGGGCGGGCGGCTCCCAGCCCGCAGCCCCTGCAAGTGTGAGCCCGGAGAAGGGGAGTGCTCGTCCCTATTGTTAGGAGGACGGCTTCAAGTTTGTCGCACGCTCCCGTCTGAGGCGGTTGCAAGTCCAAGTTCCTCTCCTCCCGCTGCCCTCCTCCTGGCTCCCTCCCATCCCGAGCGGCTTCCGAGCCGGCACCAGCCCGCCGCGTCCCTGGCCGGCTTCGGGGCACCCGGAGCGAGGGGGCCGGATGCGATCCTAGAGACGACTAGTTCCACATTTTACAGATTAGAAAACTGAGGCCTTAGGCGGGCGAGGGACGATCCCAAGGCCTTGTTTTAGTGGAACCCAGTGCCCTTCGTTTTTTTTTTTTTTTTCCCCTACCGCTGCACAGTTGGTTTTATTTGGCGGAATTGTTAGGGACTTTGCATGGAGAAGAGGGGGACCCTCCCCATAATAAAGCAGAACAGTATTGTATGATGCAGGCTCAGGCGTGGACCATTTAAAATCTATTATTTTGTTGGTGCTGGGTCGAGATAATGCCTGAATGTAATGCGCGAATTTTGATTTTCAAGGAAACAAAAGTGGTGCCCTGAGCTGTGTAGACACTGGGGGGATGTTTAAAAAGAGGCTGCATTTACTGGATGGCAACATATTTGCATTTGAAAAGTGGTAACTCTTGGATCCTTATTAATTCTGCTCTATTCCACGCAGCAGTATGGGAAAATGCCTTAAAATAATTTGAATATTTGGCATTTTTCTGGTAAGCCCCCCGAGAAGAAAACGGTTGGAATTCATTCAGTATAGCAATGCAGTAGCTTGTAAAAATAGAAAGGAAAAAAAAAAAAAAAAAACCCACAAACCCGGGAGATCTGACAGAATTAATTCCTCTGGGACATGAGTACCAGTGTGTTTCTAAAAGTCACCTGTTGATTGATGGAGTACAATTTAGTGATTTTTGCTCTTGGGAGATTTTTTCACTGAATAGACACTGAAGTAGGGTTTGTTATTTTATGGCTAAAGGAAGCAGCTGCCTCTATTCTATAATCATGTGGTGTTCAGTCACAATTTTGCTAAATTTCGGGGAAGACGTTGTCAGGAGGTAAGATTGGGAGTTCTTTGCTTTTTGTGCTGAGGGTGGAGATTTTTGTTCAGTTTGCAAACATTCTGCTCCCTGTAGCAGATAGTCATGATGATAGTAGATAGCTAAAGTTATACTTAAAATGGGTTACATGGTTTTCAGTAATAGATGGTTTTCAGTAATAGATGTATCCTTGGATAATATCTTTAGATACATTGTAAAGATTTATAGTGTTTTAGATACATTTGTAGTGGTATAGTTGTATATTTCATGGTGATAGTGAATTGAGTAAATTTCAGTATTGAGGGATTGGATTAGATGTTCACATCATCAACATTTTTTTCTGGAACTGGGTATAGTTTTATTATTTTCTCTGCAAATTCTGCTGGGTCAGGTTCTTGAGAGCAGTCTGGGAAACAGGTAGAATATTCCCGTTAATCTAGCTGCCGCTTCTGTTTTCCTTGCTGGTTTAGCACCTGCTCCTTGTCACTCTTTTTTTTTTTTAAAGATTTTTTATTTATTTATTTTTTATTTGACAGAGAGAGATCACAAGTAGGCAGAGAGGCAGGCAGAGAGAGAGAGAGAGAGAGAGAGAGAGAGGAGGAAGCAGGCTCCCTGCTGAGCAGAGAGCCCGATGCGGGACTCGATCCCAGGACCCTGAGATCATGACCTGAGCCGAAGGCAGCGGCTTAACCCACTGAGCCACCCAGGCGCCCGCTCCTTGTCACTCTTAACCATAGGGAGTGCTAAGGTTAGTTACCGTTTAATGAGATGAAGCTAATTTGTGGAGAGAAACATTTAATTTTGTGGAACCCGGATACAAATAACTG
This sequence comes from Mustela nigripes, assembly GCF_022355385.1. Lineage (NCBI taxonomy): Eukaryota > Metazoa > Chordata > Mammalia > Carnivora > Mustelidae > Mustela > Mustela nigripes. Next base: position 17,073,449 of record NC_081561.1, on the reverse strand, counting down.
TAGACAGGTGGTTAGAAATGCTTAATAATTAGTTGATCATTTTTAGGGACACCACTGCAATTACGAATGGGGATCTTTTAAGTAAAGATTTGTAGGGTGACTTGGGGAATTTTCCATCTGCTGGCTTATTGGAATAGCCCCTTATCTGAAACTGTTAAGAATAGCATTGAAACATAGGAGTTCTCTTGTTTTGTCCCCCTGACAGATCAGATTCTTTGGTGGATGGACCCTTTTTGTGGGATTCTGCCTGGGTACTGGTCACTCAGTTTACAGAAAACTCGAGTGCAGTCTCTCCAGCGGTGCAGCTTGTAGGTTAGGATTACTGTCTTTGCAAGGATGGAGACACCAGTGCATTTTGATTTTCATTATGTAGCTTGGTTTCATATTTCTCCACTGGTTTTCCCTTAAAGCAACAGTGTATTTAAAAATAGAAATGATTCCTCCCTTGGGCTCTGGGTGGATTAATTACAACAATGCTTCATGTTATGTTTGCAATTCATTTCTGTCATTTATTTTGGGCTAGAGCTCAGGGAAAGGTGAGAATATTATTTTTCTTACCTATTAGTTCAAGGCTTGAACTATAGGAAGTCTTAAAATAATACTGGCAAACCTGTGTCAAGGTGACGATTCTTATTTTCCTGAAAATTGCAAGAAATTACTAATATATTAACTATGAATAGAAATTTTAATTTAGTGGGTGAAAGTTTGCAGTCCTGCTAGTAAAAACAAGCAAGGATCCTTTGATTTCCAGAAAAAGAAACGGATAGGCTTAGCTTTCATGATTTCCCCCCTTTATGGAATAAAAGCCAAGACTACATGTTAAGGACCGAAAGATCATAGGGCTTCTGAGGTTAAAGATACTTATTCTGAAATTCTAAGATTATACTACACTACAGAGGTCCAGGTTAATAGTTGGACATATTTATTGTTCACTGTTTTGAAACATTAAGATAGATATGAACATGTTTCTTTTTGTTGTTGTTTTTTTTCCCCTAAGATCAACTACTTTAATTTTATTTATTTATTTTTTTTATTAACATACAATGTATTATTTGCTCCAGGTGTACAGGTCTGTGAATCATCAGTCTTACATAATTCACAGCACTCACCATAGCACAATACCCTCCCCAATGTCCATCACCCAGCCACCCTATCGCTAACACCGTAGCCACCTTCAATTTGTTTCATGACATTAGGAGTCTCTTATCATTTGTCTCCCTTCCAATCCCATCTTGTTTCATTTTTTCCCTCCCTAACCCCCACAATCTCCCGCCCTGCCTCTCAAATTCCTTATATCAGAGAGAGCATATGAAAATTGTCTTTCTCTGATTGAGTTATTTTGCTTAGCATAATACCCTCTAGTCCCATCCACATCATTGCAGATGGCAAGATTTGGGTTTTTTTTTTTTTTTTGGATGGCTGCATAATATTCCCGTGTGTGTGTGTGTGTGTGTGTGTGTATCACATCTTCTTTATCCATTCATCTGTTGATGGATATCTAAGTTCTTTCCATAGTTTGACTATTGTGGACATTGCTGCCGTAAACATTCGGGTGCATGTGCCCCTTTGGATCACTACGTTTGTATCTTTAGGGTAAATCCCAGTAGTGTGATTGCTGGGTCGTAGGGTAGCTCTATTTGCAACTTTCTGAGGAACCTCCATACTGTTTTCCAGAGTGGCTGCACCAGCTTGCATTCCCACCAACAGTGTAGGAGGGTTCCCCTTTCTCCACATCTTCGCCAACACCTGTCATTTCCTGACTTGTTAATTTTAGCCATTCTGACTGGTGTGAGGTGGTATCTCACTCTGGTTTTGATTTGTATTTCCCTGATGCCAAGTGATGTGGAGCACTTTTTCATGTATCTGTTGGTCATTTGGATTATGAACATGTTTCCTAAAATATTGTTGCATTTACTATTCAGGAGATATTTATGAAGTTTACATCATATGGGATCCTTTCTTTTCGCAGAGGATCCAAAGATGAGTATGGGCCTAATGCCTGTATCAGAGGTCCGTGACTTCGAGAGACGTGGGAAGAGAGAAGGAAAAATAGTTAAAATACAATGTGGTAGATTATGTGGATTATACTTTTGCCATTGTATGTACCCTATTATTGGAAATGACCTGTTTCCTCTTCTGTCTCCTTCTGAGGTTGCAAGCTCCCTGAAGGCACTTACTTACCCTGTGTCACACCCTCACTAACAGCTGGCATACAGCAGGCGCTCAACAGGTGTCTGCACCGAGTACGTTCTCTGGTGTGAACAGGGTCCTGAGCAGGGGCATGGAAGTGCATGGAACAGGATGCAGAAATAAGGCAATTCAGGAGGGGAGAAGTGTGTGAGAATCCTTGATTTCCCAAATTAAAAAAAACACAGTATGAACAGATACATAGTTTAAAGTCGTCATCTTCTTCTTCTTCTTCTTTTTTAAAGATTTTATTCATTTATTTGACAGAGAGAGGCAGGCAGAGAGAGAGGAGGAAGCAGACTCTATGTGGGGCTCGATCTCAGGACCCTGGGATCATGACCTGAGCCGAAGGCAGAGGCTTAACCCACTGAGCCACCCAGACGCCCCTTTAAAGTCTTCTTTTGCCCCTATTCTTCCCATCCCCTCATCTCATCAAAAACAATGTATATTTTCAGACACAAACATACCTACTTGCACGTGAATATATTGTTTGTGTATTTCAACAAATACCTTTTCTGTCTTTAAATACCCATATATTCATATTCATTCTTTTTAATATCTGGTTTGGGTGGTATTGGTGGTTTTAAAAATATAGATGGATGGCTTATGAATCTGATTGTTACAACTTTTAGGAAGTGAAGTTTTATTATGAAGAGAATATAATGGAATTTGTTTGTTCTTATTTTTTGTAAAGTGAATTGTTGGATAAGTATTTAAAGCAACATACTTTAGCCAGGTTAAAGGAAAATGGAGTAAATTTAGGCTCTTAGTAAAAGAGCATCAAAGTCTTAGCTTCCTGCCCAATTTTTCCACACTGCAATATGTACATTGTAGCTTGTAAAGTGTATGTTTCCTTGAAGGTCCGCAGAAGAAAGCTATGTCTCTTGTTCAACTAGGTATATTTTCTTGTTTTTTTTTTTTTTTTTTTTTTTTAATTTAATTTATTTATTTGACAGAGACAGCTAGAGATGAAACACAAGCAGGGGGAGCTGGAGAGGGAGAGCAGGCTCCCCTCCGATCAGGGAGCCTGATGCAGGGCTGGATCCCAGGACGCTGGGATCATAACCTGAGCCAAAGGCAGACGCTTAACGACTGAGCCACCCAGGCGCCCCTTTTTATGTATTGTATGTTGTAACTTTTTTCCCAAGTTGGCTTCCCCTGCTGTTCCAAAGGCACCTAGGACGGCTCCTTCTGCTCAAGTATCTTTGAGGACCAGAGATTTAGAAAGCAGTGAAAGTCATGTGAAATTTAAAAAAATAGATCATCTAAGAATCAGTAATATTCCACATTATGAAATTGTTTGGGTGACTTTGAATTTTCTTCTGTTTTCTGTGTTATACTTCTCTGTAGCTCAGATATTATAGTCAGTAGTAAGAAAGCAGAACATTTAGATTTCATTAGCATAAGAGTGATCATTCTTCATGTATGACATTAGTGGTATTTTTAAAGAGCATTTTAATGGAGTATTTTCATTAGCTGTCAACATTTGCCATGCCTTTGTTTTAAAATAAAGGTAGATTGGAATCTCTTACTTTTAAAAGCAAAACTAAAAGTAATTATAATGCAGTGTAGATTAGTGTTTTAAATTTTATTTTGTTCCAGGGATGCCTGGGTAGCTCAGTGGGTTAAGCCTCTGCCTTTGGCTCAGGTTATAATCTCAGGGTCCTAGGATCGAGTCCCACACTGGGCTCATTGCTCAGCAGGGAGCCTGCTTCCCCCACTCTCTCTGCCTGCCTCTCTGCCTACTTGTGATCTCTCTCTCTGTCAAATAAATAAATACAAATCTTTAAAAAAATTATTTTGTTCATAGTCCATGGTTAAAAATATATTTAACATCATGGACTCTGTGTGTGTGCGTGTACACATGAATGGAGGTTCATGAAAAAATTTACTATATGCAGTGTATCTGTTATTTCCTATCCCTCTGTTTTAATTCATTTTAGAAGTGATGGTTGACTTACTGAATTAATATCACAACCCAGGAATGTGTTATAATTTTATAATTTGAAAAACAGAAGTTTAGTGGGCAAGAGATTGGGTCCTGAATATATATATGTGTGTGTGTATGTGTGTATGTGTGTGTGTGTATAAAAATCAATGTACTTTATTTATTGAAATTTTTCAATTTTAAGTAATCTTTTCTGATTACTTAAAATAAGGGGGTTTGAACTCATGACCCCAAGATCAAGAGTTGTATGCTCTTCTGACTGAGCCTGCCAGGTGCCCCTAGTGTACATAATTTAAAGTGTAAAGTAGTTTTTTTTTTTAAAGATTTTATTTATTTATTTGACAAACAGATCACTAGTAGGCAGAGAGGCAGGCAGAAAGGGGGGGGGGAGCAGGCTCCCTGCAGAGCAGAGAGCCCGATGCAGGGCTCGATCCCAGGACCCTGGGATCATGACCCGAGCCGAAGGCAGAGGCTTAACCCACTGAGCCACCCAGGTGTCCCTGTAAAGTAGTTTTATAATTTATAAAATCTGTGATAAAAAAGAAGGAATCCTCTTTTTCATTTCTTTCACAGAATCAGCCACATATAGCAATTTGAGCTCATTCTTTTGGTATTTCCCTCCATATTTCTTTCTTTCTTTCTTTCTTTTTTAGATTTTATTTATTTGACAGATTATAAGTAGGCAGAGAGGCAGGCAGAGAGAGAGAGGAGGGGGCACATGCTCCTAGAGAGAGAGCCTGATGTGGGGCTCGATCCCAGGACCCTGAGATCATGACCTGAGCTGAAGACAGGCTTAACCCACTGAGACACCCAGGCACCCCTCCCTCCATATTTCTGAATAACATGCTGGTAGTGCTAATTTTTTATTTGTTTTATGTTCTCTTTCTATGCCTTATTTGCACCGTACCCCCAAATTCTTCCCATCCCCTATTTCCCCAATATACTTATATAACAATTTTGATTTTATCCATTTTTAGTGTTTATTTATATGATTATATAATATCATCAACTATATACAGTTGAGCCATGGGCTCTTCTATGGTTTCTCTTCCTGTCATACAAAATTTTTTGTTTTTCCTGGAGTTAACAATTGTTTTTACTTTTGACTTTTTCTTTTAATTTGCTTCTTTTTCTATTTTCTTTTTTTTTTAAAGATTTTTATTTATTTATTTGATAGAGGGAGATCACAAGTAGGCAGAGAGGCAGGCAGAGAGAGAGGGGGAAGCAGGCTCCCCTGCTGAACAGAGAGCCCGATGTGGGGCCTGATCCCAGGACCCTGAGATCATGACCTGAGCTGAAGGCAGAGGCTTAAACCACTGAGCCACCCAGGCACCCCCTTTTTCTATTTTCTTATCCTTAATTTAACATTTACATTGTCTGCTCCTTGCCTAAATCTCCTTTCAAGACATACCAAATACTTCTCTTGATTTCATCTTCTTGGAGACATTTCTCCTTAAGCCTTCCAGCCTGCTCCTGTATGAGCTGGTCGTCTTCAGTGCCTGACAAAGCTGTCGTGCCGGGGTTGTCTGTCACATCATTCTGCGGATTCCCGCTACCTCTCTCCTGTGTGGAATCTCTTGTTTTTCTGTCTCCTTTTTCTTTCTTGGTTTACTGCCTCAATTTTTTTTTTTAAAGATTTTATTTTTATTTTATTTGATAGAGAGAGAGAGATCACAAGTAGGCAGAGAGGCAGGCAGAGACAGAGGGGGAAGCAGGCTCCCTGCTGAGCAGAGAGCCCGATGCGGGGCTCGATCCCAGGACACTGAGATCATGACCTGAGCCGAAGGCAGCGGCTTAATCCACTGAGCCACCCAGGCGCCCTACTGCCTCAATTTTGTGTAGAGCATATTGTTCAGTAACTTCCTTTAAGAGAGGGTGTTTGGAAGATAAAAGCTTTTTGAAACCATGGAAGTATCTATTCTCCTCCCTCACCTCATTGATAGTTTAGGTGGGTATCAAATTCCATTTTAAAGACGTATAGTTGCTCTGTTGTCTTTTACTTTCCTGGGCTTCTGGTGAAAAGCCCAAAGCTATTTGGATTTCTTTATTTAAAAAAAAATTTAAAAAGATATTATTTATTTATTTATTTATTTGACACATGCGAAGACAGAGAGAACATAAGTAGGAGGTAGTGGTAGAGGGAGAGGGGGAAGCAGGCTTTCTGCCGAGCAGGGAACCTGATGCAGGCTTGATCCCAGGATATTGCAATCATGACCTGAGCCGAAGGCAGACACTTAACTGACTAAGCCACCCGTGTGCCCCACTGTTTGGGTTTCTAATCTTTTAGATGTGACATAGATTTTCATTTTCTGGAATCCTAGAGAATATTCTTCCCCAATTTTTTTCCCTTTTTATAAATTATTATTTTTATTGACATATAATGTATTGTTTGCCCCAGGGATACAGGTCTGTGAATCATTAGGCTTACACATTTCACAGCACTCACCATAGCACATACCTTCCCCAATGTCCGTAACCCAACCACACTCTCTCTAGCTCCCATCCCCCGAGATTTGGAGCCTCTTATGGTTTGTCTCCCTCTGTTCCCATCTTGTTTTATTTTTTCCTTCCCTACTTCCTAATCCCCCACCCTGCCTTCTTCCCCATTTTTGAGAAATCAGGATAGACCTTTTTGATTTGGAAATTTATGTCCTGCATGCCTTGTGTCCTTGTCATCTTTTTGTTCTACCTTCTGGAAGAGCCCCTCTATTATCTCCCAGCTGTTATGTTTAATTTTTCTTTTACCCTACCAATTTTTAATTTCCAAGAGCTTTTATCTATCTATTTATTTGTTTATTTATGTCTCTGCCTTTTTTTTTAAATAGTATCCTATTTTTGTTTCTTGGTTATGGTATTTTCTGTCCTTTTCTGAGGACATTAATGATAGTTTTCTGTTTATGGTCTCCTTTTTTAAATGTGTTGTTTTGTTTGTTAAAATATGAAGTAGTTTTATAGAAGCTAGTTTAAAGTAAAGATAGCTTGATCTCTGTCTTCTTTGCTAAGGACATTGCTCAGATGTAGCTGAATGCAGCTAGACTCTCGTTTCTCCAGGGCAAGGACAATATATGACTCATCTTTGTAATCTCAGTGCCTAGATTCAAGAATGCCCAACACATACAGGAAGCATTTTGTAAGTTCTCTTCAGTGCCAAAAAAAAAAAAAAAAAAAAAAAAATTAACCTTTTGTGTAATCTCTTCTGTTAACTTCCAACAATGGAAATAAAAATAATGATTTCCTTTTCCATAAGAGCATATGTAAATGCTATAATTGAAGGTAGTAGCTGCCCTAGACAATGCATAATTACCAGCATTCATAAAGGTAATTAGCTATAATTAGTACAAAAAGCTGTAAAAAGTAGAAAAATCCTAGTTTTGCATCACTAAATTCTAGTTGATTTTTTTTTTTTTTAGTTACTTTTAACTTAAAAATATGTATGCTTGTTGGGCTGGGAAATTTTTCCTGCATGATCTGAAACTGGACAGTTTATCACCCCACTAGTTAACTTGGTAGCTTCTGGCAAAAATCTAGTTAGAGATAAGTGGATAACTTGGATTGTGTCTAATTTTTTAACAAAATCACACCTGCTGTGCACTCATATTTTTAAGGATATTCCAGGAATGCGTTTCTCCAAGTAGCAGGCTGCTTGAAGACATCAGGGTTTCTTAGAGTCATTCAGCCACACTCACTCTTTCTCAGATCTTCCCTGGAGCTATGGTAGAGAAGGTGTTTATGTATTTAGAATTTAAAGGAGTTTGGAGAACATTACCAGCATAGGAAACAGAACAGCAGAGAAACCAACACAGAAACACCCAGAAAGATTGCATTGTTCCTTGACCACATAAGAAATTCAGTTTACTTAAAAACAGAGCTGTCAGTGAAGGAAGTAAGGCTAAAATTTATATGAAAACATGTGTTAAAACAACCAAGAATTAATTTTTGTGGGATTCAGGAGGTATCTCTTTTTTTTTTTTTTTTGAGATTGATTTATTTATTTTGGTGGGGGTGTGCACACGTGCTTGTGAGCAGGGGGAGAGGCAGAAAGAGAGGGAGAGATAATCTTCAAGCAGACTCCCTGCTGAACAGGGAGCCGGACAAGGGGCTCGATACCAGTACCCTGAGATCATGACCTGAGCCAAAATGAAGAGTCAGTCACTCAACTGATTGAGGCACCCAGGCACCCCAGGGGCTATCTTTTCAAAGAAAGTCACTCTACAAAATGTTTCTGGGACTTTAGACTTACAAGTGTAAGAAAAAATGTGAGAAGTTCCTCCTTGGAAATTAGTTTATTTGGCATTTTATCACCCAACAATTAGTGGAAACAAAACAAAAAAGTCAAGTTTTCACATCTCTAAAAATTTTATTTGTAAAAACACATAATTCTGATATTGGATTGTAGGCTCTAAGGATAAAAGGAAAGGTAGAAGAAACCCTTGCAGACACTCAGGGCAGCCCATCTAAGCCTCATTATTGACTTGAGTCCTGTCTGGATTTCCTTTTTCTCTGAGATGGACGATTCAGTGAATCACTGATAAAGTAGTAGAATAGTTTTTTTTTTTTTTCTTGCACATTTATTTGTTTGTTGGTTTTTAAAACAGTAATAGAACTGTCTGACCAGATTGTTCTTGCAATGGACTTTTCACATCAAAGCACATTTGCATCTTTAAAAAAATTGCTTCCTCAGATATTCTAAAGTGTTTTTTCATGGGTATCTTTATCAGATAGAAGGCGGAAAGAAAACGGGGTGGGGTCACTATCTGGCCAAGCCTAAACAGTTCTTTTTCCTCTACCCTCATTTTGTCCTTGTCCAAGTAATACACAAATTTGCAGTTACAATTTTGTGTTTTGCTTTTCTCCCATTTATATTTTGTTTTGCTATATCATTTTAACAATTATAATTTTAATAATTGAATAGTCTGTTGAGTTTCATAATTTTTAGCCCTTTAAATATTTTTGGACCATAAGATTGCTTCTCTTAATAATTATACATAGCTGAGAGCATCTTCATGAAACTTTTTAGAGTCCTTTGCTAACTGAAAGACATTTCTTCTCAAACATGCCTGCTAACACAAAAATTCACCTTTGAAATTGTATGCAAACATGAACTATCTTCTTACATTATAATGGAATTAAAAGTTGATAATTTGCATATTTAAGTATGAGATGGGTGATGAGGAAAATGATTTTGTATGGGCCGTAACAAGACCAAGAGTTCTCACCCTTGAGTGTGTATCAGAGTTTTGGAGAGCCCCACCCCAAAAGGTTCTGATCCAAGAGATTTGGGATGTGCTTTGAGAATTTGCATTTCTAACAGATTCCTGATGCTGATGCTGTTAACTCAGGACCAAACTTCAACAATTACTGGTTTAGACTAGTGCTGTCCAATAGAACTTTCTGGAATGATGGAATTGTTCTGTGTATCTGCATCCAATATGGTAACCACCAGCCGTGTATGATTATTGAGCTCTTGATATGAGGCTAGTGCAACCAAAGAACTGAATTTTAAATTTTACTCAAGTTTCATTAATTTAAATTTAAACAGCTACATGGGGCAGGTGGCCGCTGTGTTGGCTGACAGAGGTCAAGACATGATCACACATTAGAATCACCTAGGTGCTTTCAACATCGATGCCTGGGTCCTACCCTCAGAGCTTCTGGCTGAATTGGGTTGTGTACACCTTAGACATTGGGATTTTTGAATGCTCTTCAGATGTCCCAGTTATGATTCCGCAAATTGCCCCAAAACTTGGTGGTCTAAAACAGCCATTTTCTTATGTTCATAGATTCTGTGGGTCAGAAATTCAGACAGAGCAAAGTAGGTATGACTTCTCTTCCACAGTCTGGGTCCTCCTCTTTGAAGACCAGAAGTCTGAGGGTGTAGACATCTGAAGGCTTGACCGGGTTGAACGTCCGCGGTGGTTGACTCAACACAGTTGGCAATGGATTCTCATGTGTAGCCAAGGTTGAGAATCACAGGTCCAATTTATTAATGAACCAAGTGTTGAAGTTCAGGGTCACACCTTGTCCTTTGGTCTGTTTTGCTGTTTTGATTGTGATCATGTACTCATAACCATTAACTTTCTGCAAATTAATGTAGGAAAGCCTCATAAAATCAGCCTAAATATTTACCTTATTAAGGTAACGGATGGAACTTTCATAGGGCCTTCCTGTGCCGGGGGTGTGTATTACTTTGAACGTGAAGCCTCGAAAGCTAAATAAATTCTTTCCCATTAAGAAAGAAAGAAAAAAAGCTTCCTGCTCCCTCGCCAGGTGTGTTTAATAAAAATGCCTCTCCTGATTTATTTTTACTTGGTTTGCAGCAGCAGGAGAAGGAATTACCTAAATGATCTAGATGCAGAGTACCTTGCCTCTTGCCTGTCCTTTGCCTGGATACTGACTTCTTGGGCCTATGGACTGCCCTTCCCGGCTGCGGGCCCTGCCGAGGGGGGGGGGGGCGCAGCCCTCCCAGCTTCAGCTCCTGGACGGCCCCAGAGCCTGGGGACCCCGTGTATGTGGAGGGTCCGCATGGCAGGACGGACTGGAAGGTGGGGTGCTGCTGCTTCTGCCCCTCACTTGCGCTGTAATCCTCGAGCTACTTGGCAGTCCTTTTCCATCTGATGCTGTGTGTGTATAAAACTGAGGGCTAGCCCAGGTAATCTGTCACGTTTTTGAAGGCCTTAAATTCAAATGTATCCCATCTGTACTAATGTGTAGAGTTGAGTCCAGCAGAGTAATCGGGGTAACATTAATGGGAGCTGAAACGGGTGGCACTGTAACTTACTTCTGAGTGTCAGGAGCACAAGGGAGGACGGGGCCACTGATCTTGCAGGCTCTGTTTGCCCGCCGCAGCTGATGCAAGAGCCAAGGTGTCGAGTGAAAGGAGACAGCTCTGCGCTCCAGCTCTCTGCGGTCTTCTCGCCAGCGGGTCCCTCACAGACCTTCTGCGAGCCTCCTGCCTGCCGGGGGCCGCCGCTTCTGTGTGCAGCCACCGGCTTGTAAATCACCTGATTTGGACCCGTCCATTAGTTTTCCTCTTGCACGGTTGTGCTTTTCTGGGGGAAGCAGTGATTTTTAAGCTGTTCCTGCAGTCTTGCAGCTGTTTTATGCAACAAGCATGCACGTATGGGGGTGGAGAAGTGACCTTTCCAGAGCCGTTTCCTCCAAGTGCCCTTGGGCAGCTTGTTTTGTTTCTGGGGGTTTGGTGACAGCCCTACCAAACTGTGGTTGATCTCAGTATTTCCTATCTTCCATTGTGAGACCAGATCAGGTTAGAGAGAGAGAGAGAGAGAGAGAGAGGGTGAGTGTGTGTGTGTGTATTTCCCTTCCGGTTTGTGCTCTCTTAGTGTTTCTTTCCAAAGCAGAATAGTTACTGATTCTGGGCGGCCCCTTCAGTGTCTGGTCTCTAGGTGTGATGAGTGTCACTGCTGTGAGAAGCCGTGGTGAGGAAAGCGTCTGTGTGCCGTTCCCTTGGGGGAAGAAGTTTGCAGTCTTTTTCTTTCTTTCTTTCTTTTTTTTTTTTTTTTAAGAAGACAGGGAACAGGAAGGAAGCCTTTGAGGAAAGGGAAGCTTTACTTTTTGCTGTTAGCCCTTTGTGTCGTCTGGAGGAGACACTCCCTAGCTTGGACATCTACCACCAAAGACCACAAATACTCCAATATCTCCAGCTGGGAGCCACAGAGGAAAACCAGAAGGGGCAGACAATGGTGACATGCAGAGATACTGCATTACCAGTAACAAGTAGTTTTATCCCCAATTCTGGAAGGCCACAAACAGTCAACCCACATACGGTTTGTCAAGCAGATTAATAAACCTCATAACAGCCTTACAGCCCGTGGCTTCATAAAGCACGCCTTCAGAATTGATGCTTTGTGTGCCCACCTATCTATTTCTCCAGCTACACAGAATGGGTAAGATTTATAGGCTGAACCTGTAATTGTGATTGCCCTTTTTCAAAATTGGATAATACACTGTTAGGGCTTTTTGTTTTGTTTTGTCCTTTTGTTCTCTATCTTTAACTTCTTCTACTTATAGAGTTAATTAAAGTTTAGAATCCACTCTACAAATTGTAACAGGGAATAGTTACATTATTATATTGAGCAAGATCCTTAAAATTACTGTTTCAAGGGTAATGTTTTGAGTAAGTAGGGAGCAGTGTGGTCCGGAAAGCTATCAAGATAATGGTGTTAAATTTGAGCAACCCTCTCCAGTTTGACACATCTGCTTTTTTGGGTCTAGAGTTACAGCACAAATAGGTAACATTAGCATGGCAACATAACTAAGTATTTTTGAAGCCTTGAAGTATTGCTGGCTTTGATAGAATAATATTCCTCTGTTGAGGATGACAGCTTAGTCTGCGCTTTGACGCTGAGTTATGCAGTGGAAATAATTTTCCAAAATTGCTGGTCTACTGTACTCCTAAGGGACTCTCTCTCTCTCTCTCTCTCTCTCTCTTTTTTTTTAAAGTTCTCTAGCCAGGTTATTATTTAACTAGCTTTTTCCAAGAGTGACTTGTAGCTGTCCTTGCTCATTGGTTCCCAGACTCGAGACCAAGTTTTTTAAAAACGAACAGAAACGAAAGTGCCTGGCTAGCTCATTTGGTAGAGCATAGGACTCTTGATACTGGGTATATCAAGCCTCATGCTGGGCATAGAGCTCACTTAAAAAAAAAATTTTTTTTTTTAAACTCAGTAGAAATAAAAATTTGGATAAACAGTGTTTCTAGCTTACTTTAAATGTGCCAGGCAAGCACACTAAAACAAAAACACCACGTATCATGATACTTCATTTAATAAAGTAAACCTCTTAACAACAGAAGGAAGGACATAATTAGAATTCAAACATTGGATAAATTTAGTTTTGTAAAGTACTTACCACATGGTTAACTTTCCCCTTTCCTGGGAATTGTTGGAAACACCACCGCGGGTCACCCACAGACAGTGACGTGCAGTTAGTTGGATGTCCCTGGTGTCTGTGATGTCTAGTAATATGTCACTTATGACATTTGTGAATGAGCAGCTTTGACCCTTTGGTCCTTCAGGCCAAATCACAGACTATGAATGTTAAAGGATTTTTTTTCCCTTTAAAATTTGAACAAAGCAGGGCACCTGTGTGGCTCAGTCAGTTAAGCGTCCGACTCTTGGTTTCGGCTCAGGTCAGGGTCTCAGTCCTGGGATTCAGCCCTGAGTCAGAGGGGGCTGTGCTCTGCAGAGAATCCTCTCTCTCCCTCTGACCCTCCCCCTGCTTGCTTGCTCTCTCTCCTTAGATAAATCTTCTAAAAAATGAATAAAACATCTTCTTTATTTGTATGGAATTGAATTTTTGGAATGGTACAGGGTACATCTTTGCTTTTGTCATTTGATGTGTTGAAAAAACTCACCAATCTAGGTAAAAGTTAGCCTAAACAGAATTTAAAAATTTCTTAAGTATAGTAAATTACTTCATATCTGCACCAAAGCTTTTTACTCTCAAGGAGAAGGGTAGTCGAAGATTGTCTTCTGCAGTGTTTCTGTGGCTGTTCTGTGGGTGTAAATAACTAAGCGTTGTGACAGAATGGTATGGTGGCCAAGAGCCACTGTGAACTTTGGGGGCCAACTGCTTATGTGTGACTCACTTACTGGCTGTGAGATGCTGGGCAAGTCCCTTAACCCATAGTACCTTGGTTTCCTCCTTTATAAAATGGAAATAGAGCTACCGGCACTGTGGGACATGTGGGGATTAGCATGGTGCACACACTAAGTGTAAATGATTTTATTATTTTTATTACTGTGGGACACTTAATGCTCATTGATCTGGGTTTTGTCCCCCCCCTCCCCTTTTTTAAAGACTTGTTTGTTTCTTTATATTGAGGGGAGGGGCAGAGGGAGAGACCTTCAAGATAGTTCTGTGTCCAGCAGGGCTCCATCCCAGGACCCTGGGGTCACGACATGAGCTGAAACCAAGAGTCAGACGCAACAGACTGAGCCACCCAGGTGCCTTCAATCTGGGTTTTGTTTTTAATATTGTTTCTTACTCATTCTAAGTTTAATAAATGAAGTTTTTTTTTTTTAAACATTCAAAAAGAACAATTAAAGTAGGAAACCTTACCATTCTCTCTCTCTTTTTTTTTTAAGCTTTTATTTATTTAGAGAGCTGGGGGGAGGGACAGAAGGAGAGGGAGAAAGAAAAATCATGGAACGGGCCTGACACGGACCTTGATCTCACACCTTGAGATCATGACCTGGGCTGAAATCAAGTGTTGCGCTCTTAACCAACTGAGCCACATAGGTGCCCTGGAAACCGTACAGTTCTTTTAAGTAATATGGAGTTTCCAATTACTCTTTTTTTTTTTTTAGATTTTATTTATTTATTTGACAGACAGAAATCACAAGTGGGCAGAGAGGCAGGCAGATAGAGAGGAATAAGCAGGCTCCCCACTGAGCAGAGAGCCTGATGCCGGGCTCGATCCCAGGACCCTGGGATCATGACCTGAGCCAAAGGCAGAGGCTTAACCCACTGAGCCACCCAGGCGTCCCTCCAATTACTCTTGATTGAAGTGTCCACATTTGGAAGACTTTTTTGTCTTTGCAATGACCGTGGACCTTCAGGTCTGTGTTCTAGTTATTGTTCTAGTTATTGTTCTAGTTCTAGTTATTGGCTGCTGGTCCTTGTTACCTTAGAATAGTACCTTCTCGGAAGTGTGTGTTGTACTAAACTGTGTTTCTATTCATTGGTTGTAATTAATGGCTAATAGTATTTACGTAGGGGATTCATAGATGGTTAGTACTCCCTAGACAGACTGACTCTTGAGGAAATCACTGTCCGAAGGTATTGAAACATCGTGTTCAGTAATATCCGGTTTCTGCGCTTCTGTTTTTCTACCTGAGGCAACTGACTTTATTATCCCAGTCCCCAGGGTGGTGGTGACTCTTGTTCCAATAGTTTATACTGGAGACATGGACTCAGGGCCTCTCCTTTAAAAATTCAAAATAAGGGTTCTCTGGCACTTGTTAAGTGAATATATTTTATTCTTGGACTTATTTATTTAGCGTAATTTTTTTGGTTTGGCATTTTTTAATTGACACTCTAAAGCTTGGAAAATATGTTTGGGTTATTTCCTAGAACCTACCTGTGCAGTAGGTTCCTTTGAATTTACTAGTTATTTTCTTAAAATATGTTTTACTTCAGAGGGAGGGAGCAAGACAGTGAGTGCACGAGTGGGAGGGCCAGAGGAAGACGGAGAAAGAGAATCTCAAGTAGATGTCACACTGAGCCCAGCCCAACTCAGGGCTCAGTCTCAGGACCCTGAGATCATGACCTGAGCTGAAATCAAGAGCTGGACCCTAAACCAACTGTGTTACCCAGGCGCCCCATTTCTTAAAATACTTTTTCAAAAAAAAAAAAAAAAGTATCCTGCAAACGTGCATGCATATTTGTGGCCCTTTTATTTTTAAATTTTTATTTATTTATTTTTTTAAAGATTTATTTATTTATTTGACGGAGAGAGATCACAAGTAGGCAGAGAGGCAGGCAGAGAGAGAAGGAAGCAGGCTCCCTGCTGAGCAGAGAGCCCGATGTGGGACTCGATCCCAGGACCCTGAGATCATGACCTGAGCTGAAGGCAGAGGCTTAACCCACTGAGCCACCCAGGCACCCTGTGGTCCTTTTATTAAGGGAGCGATGCATGGCCTCAGAAACTTTGATCAGGTTTGATCAGTTGTTGTGTGCAGAAATACCCCAAAACTAAAGGGAAATATAATGCAAGGTTTTGCTCTCCTAAGGACTTTGCACATTTAAATGAATGAACAAGAAGTGTGTGTGTGCTTTTTCCTTTGTTCCCAGGGTGGGTGAAACATCTGAGCCATCATTCTGGGCCTGGGAAGTAGGGAGTGTGGGCAGTGATTCTCCCATTGGCCTCATCCTACCCTCAGGGTGCTCCCTGGGCCCCACCCCTGGAAGCAGAGAACAGGATGGGGCGGGGAAGCAGGAGGAACCCCGAGGTAGAGGGGACTAGGCGGGCCTGGAGCGTCAGCGTCTGGGTGGCCTTGGCTCTTCAGCCTCTCCCCCAAAGCCATCTCAGCGATCTGGACACCCAGTAGGCCAATTTGGGGGAGCACAAAGCCAGGCTACCTTTGTCTCACTTTGTTGCTAGAATGTTTTAAAGTATCTGAGGGACTTATTAGATAAGCTGCAATTGTAAATTGGAAAGACAAAGCCTTTTACTTGATGAGTCAGCCCTGGTGATTAAACAGCTATTAAGCAGCACAGATCAGATCCCGTCAGAGGTATCATTCCTGCTGTAGGCTGAGAGCAGAGGAATTGTTTATTTTCAGGATTCCGAGAGAGAGATCTAATGACAGTGGAAAGTAAATAGATATCAGATCGGTTACATGGTTGCAGACCCTTGCCTGCTTCAGTTACCAGGTTGTTTGTTTGTTTTAATTAACTTGAATCTTGCAGTTAAATGTCTGGATCCCGGATAAGCTTGGCAGGAAGCCATAGTGACAGGGATCGCCTCCCTGAGCCCTTCGCTTATTTGGTGAGTTCTTTCTAGGGATATTGGTGACCCTGGCAGGATTGCTGAGCAGAAATACCCATTTAAAAGCTTTGGATCCAGGGGCACCTGGGTGGCTCAGTGGGTTAGGCCTCTGCCTTCAGCTCAGGTCATGATCTCAGGGTCCTGGGATCAAGTCCCGAGTGGGGCTCTCTGCTCAGCGGGGAGCCTGCTCCCCCCCTTCTCTCTCTCTGCCTACTTGTGATCTCTCTCTGTCTGTGAATAAATAAAAATCTTAAAAAAAAAAAAAAGCTTTGAATCCATTCTCGGTTTCAATCTGGTGCCCTTCCTCCATCCACGTGGTCACAGCCTGTTGCCCTGAATAATGGAAAAAGAAATGTTGCGGAGGACCAGCTTGTTCCCATGTGTTTGCTGAAGAGGGGCTGCTGTGGAAATGCAACCAGACTGGTTCTCCTTCTGCAGGAGAAGCCAGAGAAGCAGGAGCACTGGAGCAGTAGGAGGGCCTTGTTAGAATCTGAATGAGTAGAAACGTAAGCAAACCAGAGCTGCCTCCCCCGCGCATCTCCTGCATTGCACCGAGCCCCTGGGTCAGGCGAGGCTGCTGGAGAGCGCTTCTGCTTCTCTCGCGTGTTTGTAGCAGAGGGTGCTTGCAGCAGAGGGTGCTTGCTGGCCGAAGCCTTGTGGGGCTGAGCACGAAGTCCCCCTCGCTGCCCCTCGCACTGGTGTTTTTGTGTCCTTAGGACGTCTCTGGCTGTACTTCGGGGTGAAGTGGAGTTGAGAGAGGCTGTCCTTTACTAAGGGATATGCATTTCAGGGCCTATTAATTGGGGGAAAATAATGGTACGTCTCTGATTTTCTAAAGAGCTGTTTTTCATGAAAGCTCTTCAGTTGCTCTGTGGCTTCTCGCTTGCAGAATGTGGCCTTTTAATAAAGACTTCTGGTTTTGCAGTGGGGTCTTCCCTCAGCGCCCACAGCCACATGGCAGTAGGGTCATACTGTGAATGTCCCTGGTGAACATCGTTGAGGGGGAGCAGAGGCCCTGGCCGGTGGCCGGTGCCGCCTGCCCCGAGGGCTGGTGTGTGGAGGCCAGTCCTCCAGCGGAAACTGCCGGGGGCTCACTGGCTGGGACTGGGTTGGCGGACAGCTGCAGATGGGGTCCTTGCCACTCTGCAGCAGTTAGCAAGTGGTCCTTGGGCTGCAGCCTCTTCAGAGCTTGGAGCAGCCCCAGTTTATCACTTTGGCCAGGCTTCAGCCACAGCACTATTCTGGAGTTTTAGGAGGGAGCTTGGCATTTTATTTCTTCAAGAACTGTCCAGACTTCTTTTTCTCCATTGGTAACTGAGGTGCTCCGTGGAAGGTGGGGAGGAGATGGAGCTCGTAGCGGAATCCTCCGGGCACCTCTGTCCAAGTGCACCTCCCGGTCCTCCAGTCCCCTGGACAGACGTGCTTTGGAGAGGGTGCCTGAGGACTTCGGTCACAGCTGCGGGACCGTGGGTCTGTGAAGAGCTTCTGGTCCTTCTGCACTGGTTTCTAGAGGACTGCACAGATTTGAGGCACCGCTTACTGGGAGTATTTGTGTGTGCACGCGTGCTTCCGTGCTTGCTTGTGCATTCAGGTACTGGTGTTCCTGGTGAGCCGCACGCTCGTTGCAGGGTGCCCTGTGATCACCTGCTGTCAGTTCAGTTTGGCTCCGCAGGTTCAGTCGTGGAGTGCTGCGTCAGTGTTCTGAACACTTGAATGGAGGATGACAACCAGCTCCACGTTCCTGAAGAATTCGTGTAAATGGCTTATTGTCCCTCCTTGAGCCGCTTTTAGTTACTGTCGGTTTTCCCTCTTTGTCTCCCCCAGCAGTGAGCGCGCGCCCAGTACGAAGCCGGTGCCGTCTAGGTGTTTCGTGCCCGGACGCCGGCATTTTCCCGGCAGAGCTGTGCTTTGGTCCGTGAGTGAGGCTGTGGGTGGAAAGTTTTTATTTCATCCTCAGGCTGTGTCTGTCACATCACTTGTGGCTCTCCTGCTTCTAGTCTGGGCCCTACAAGACCTTCAATTTCTGCATGGAATTATTACATAATCATAGGCTGTGCAGTGTTGTGTGGCTTTTTGGGATAATGACTGTACAGTGTGGTTCCAGACCCTTATGGCTTTGACTCCCACTGCCCTGGGCCGACAAGCAGAGGCCACAGCTGTTAGTGTGACTTAAGCAGAGATTGATGCAGCCAAGCGGTCTTGCAGACTTTGACCAGGTTCACCCGGTTAACATCCTCTGGTCCCTCCTGTGCTGTGGCGCCAGCAGCGAGTTCCCTGCAGGTGACTAATGGAAGAGAATCCTGCCCTAGGCAAAGTGATGTCTTCCTAGAATATCAGAGCTGTTGTCTGCCCCTCGGGGGTGGGGTGTGGTCCCACACTTGGGGGGCCAACCTGACTTAGTGAGTCCCTTTACTGGGAAGTTTTTCCTGCAATTGTCATGGAGAGAGAAGCGGAAGATACTGGAAGGTTGGCCACACACCTTCCTGCAGCCTCACGCCAGGTTAACAGCTGCTTTTTAACCCAGGACAGCTCTGTGAGGGGCAGGGGCTGCTGGCCTGCCTGGTCGTCTTTCTCCTGGGGGGTAGGGGTCCCTTTCATCCTCGGTTGCTGAGTGGTCCTCAGACTGATGATGCATCTTGTGCCTGCCCTCTGGCCGTTGGCGTCTTGTGGTGGTTGTTTTTAAATTCAGAAGCACCCCTGTGCCATGAATGCCCGGAGGCAAGTCAGAAGCCCAGGGGCTCCAGGGGTTGTGGGCAGCCTGAAGCGTGCACATGGTGTCTGTCCCGCAATGGACGGTTGGAACGGAAGTCACAGGAGAATGGCATTCTGCCGGGATAGCTTTGAATCTGTTTGTATTCTTAAGTAAGCCATTACAGACTTTATTAAGACTTACTGACCTTACGAGATGAGTCGTTGCAGACTTTATTTAATGAGGACCGCATTAACAAGTTACCTTTGATATGTCTCCCAGCAATTATGAAACATGAATGAGTCATAGTTCCATGGCTGGGCCTCCTTGGTTCTGAAATCAGAGCAGGAAGGCAGAAGCCCAGAGCCTAGCTGGCTGAGAGCCAGAGAAAGCCCGCTGCTCTCTCACCTGTGCAAATGAGAGGGGAGGGGCTGCTCACCTGAAGTTATCTCAGCTGCAGCTGGCTGGCTGGGTACTTTCAGACCTGAGATAACCGGGCACCACCTGCAACTTGCAGTCTTCCAGAAAGGCTTTGTGTAGTTTCCTCTGCCTCAGACGAGTTTGGTTTTCCAGTCTTTGCACCATTGACAGTGGGATGGGCTCCGGCTTGCCTGCCTTCCTCAAAGCACTTGTACATTGACAAAATAGCCAACAAAATGGTTCTGATGTTACTATGACTATTTAAAATCCAAGTGTCTGTGTGGCTTTTTAAAATCCAAGTGTCTGTCGCAGCTGACTTTTGCATGGCTCTGGCTTTCTTCCTGCAAGGCAAGTAAGAGGCATATAGTGTTCCTTTACTTTTGGAAATCTTGGGTAACCTTTTTTTTTTAAAGATTTTTTAAAGATTTTATTTATTTATTTGACAGAAATCACAAGTAGACAGAGAGAGAGAGGGAAGCAGGCTCCCTGCTGAGCAAAGAGCCCGATTCGGGACTCCATCCCAGGACCCTGAGATCATGACCTGAGCCGAAGGCAGCGGCTTAACCCACTGAGCCACCCAGGCGCCCCTCTTGGGTAACCTTTTAACAGAGATTTCTTTTCTCATTAAAAAAGTGGTGTTCATTCACTGTTAAACAACTTAGAAGATACAGGATATTAGAGATAAAGTAAGATTTTGCTCATCATTCTATGAACATCTTGATGCATTTTCCTTTTTTTGTGTGTGTGATATTCCATACCACTGAGATGGAGAACTTACTTTCTTAAGGTTAGTAAAACTCAGCAGTTCCATGCTGCACCCTTGGCTGTACCACCATCTAAAAACTGAGAATACTGGGGGGACATGGGTGGCTCAGTTGGGTAAGCATCTGCCTTCGGCTCAGGTCATGATCCCAGGGTCCTGGGATCAAGTCCCACATCAGGCTCCCTGCTCAGCAGAGAGCCTGCTTCTCCCTCTCCCTCTGACTGCCTCTCTGCCTACTTGTGCGCGCGCTCTCTCCCTCTGTCAAATAAATAAATAAAATCTTTAAAAAAATTTAAAAAAATTGAGAATACTAAGCACAGCTAAGCCTCACCCCAAGTCAGAGTTCTGGCTCCCTTTATCGAAGTTTTTCCCTCCTCAGACTACTTTTCCCCTGAGAAAGTGTGCTCAGTACCAGAAAGGAATAGCGCGCCAAGCCAAGTTAGATGCCCCTGGAATATTTGGAATTTTCCTTCCCTAGTCGATGAAGTGGCATCAGAAGAACTGGTTCTGCAGACGAGGCTCCCCAGGCGTGAATCTTGGCTCCTGTGCTGCATAGCGGGGCGATCCTGAGCGAGCTGCTGAACCTCGCTGTGCCTTCATCTCCAGCTTTGTGAAAACTAGATAAAGCCATTTGAATCATTTCTGGTGCTTGGTAAATGGTAAACGTTAGCTGTTTTGATGAGTGCACCGTTAACGATTACGGCAGTGTTAAGAACCACAAGGCAGGGGCAGAGTGCTGAAGCAGTGTCGTGGCGACGTGAACAGCCACATGGATTTCTTGGAATGACCTGATGGGGAGCACGCGTGTGGCCGGGTGTGTGCACGCCTGACCTGTGTTCAAACAGTCGAGCCTTTTGTGGTATCTGGATTAGCTCTAGTGGATACGTTTTATCCACACTCCTTTTCCCTACATGCTCGAAATGGCACATCGTGGCCAGCGAGCAGCTTCTTAATTGTGGTCTTTCAGCTGCTGTTTCAGAACTTTTGACGTGTACCTGTTCGCTGGCGAAAATATGTGCCAGAGTGATGAGAACTTCCTGTTTCAGGACGAAACTCCGTTTAGGGGAAAAGAATGTTAGAGACAAATTAAATGCTAATGGGTGCACTGAGGCATTTCTGATGAGTGCTAAAGTTAACTCACTTTGGAGGTTGAGTTAAAGATGCAGATAGTTTTTTGAGTTGACATTGCTCATTTTCATTATAACTGGATCCTTATCCTACTACCTACCTGTTTGAAAATTTTTAGCCCCAGTATTGTACTTTGTTTAAATTCTAATGAGTGTGTGGTTATTCCTTAATCTAAAATGATGACTCAGTCTAGTGTGTTATCTGTCACTACAAAGATGAATCTGAATGAGGGCAAGGTAATCCCCAACCGTGGTAATAAAGGTGCTGGCTTAAGTCACAAGATTGAACATCACAGATGTCTTCAGTGGCTGTACTCTGAAAACCTCTTCCTAACGAAGCACAGTTAAATGACTTTGTTTTGAGTCACTTGTAATCATTTTGTTTTCCTTCCTGCTTCTAAAAAGAGAATGGAACTTTTGACTCAGTAAAAGCAATGTGAAATTTTGTTAAGGACCAGAGAACCAGCTTCTGTGTCTGAACTCCCAAGTTTCTCTCCGTAATTGTTGGAATAGGTCTTAAGGAGATTTGGATCAAATAGAAAAAAAAGTGTTACCCCTCCCCATCTCAGATTTTAAATATTTGAATACTCTTCTCAAATCAGTGAGGTTTGGATGGTTTGGAAGGCTAGCCTTCCTGGGAACATCTGCCACCTAATTGAATTTGCAAACACACCATAGCTAGAGACTTGTCTAAAACTAAGAACTATTAGAATTAATCAGTGGAGGCATGTGAGCTACCTTTGACTTTTTTCATACCTTTCAGATTTCTAAAAACGTTTACCAGGGATAAAATCAAGCCAACTTGGAATCCTCACAGATGGCAGTAACCTAAGCCTAAAACTTGCTAGACTAGTATCATTTTTGTTGTTTTGCATGTTATTACCAAAAAAACCCCTCCATAAGCTTCTGGGTTTCTTTTCAAGAAAGCAGCATTGGTATGTAATTTGACAACATTCCACTTATATTTTCACTCCTTGGTATAACTCTGAAATTGTCTGCCGTTTTTTATGAATTGGATTTGCTTGTCTTTGATCTAATGATTATATTCAGTACTTTTTATTTTCTTTGCTTTTTCTACATTTTAGGTAATAGGGAATAAGGTTTCTTTTAAGAACCAGAGATAAGATTTACTAAAACATCTTTTAAGACCAATGGATGATCATAGCTTCTAAGCAGGAGACACACTGATTTCTGTGGGTATCATTTGCATTTGTCTGCCATTCTTCAGGTGTGGTTTTTGAGATTTAAGTGCAGTGGTTATAATAGGACTCTGCAGTGGTTACAAGAAAGAGGAGGAAGAGAGTTACCGGAGCTGATTTTACCCCAACCGGAATCATTGGTTCCTAGATGATATTCTTTAAAATCAGCTTTATTGAGCTATAACTTACCTACAACAAAAGGCACCCGAAGCAGTGCTAGTCAGAGTTGTTCATTTTGGAATTAACGAGGAGGCTTAATAAATATAATTAAAAATGATCCATCCTGCCTAAAGTTCCGATGTTACATCCTTTGTTTCAGGTGGGATAGATCTCTACTTTTTGGGGAGAAGACAGTACAGAAGATGTTGAGATCCGTCTTATTTTGGGGTTGTTTGCAGTGACTGTTTATAGTGAGTTCAGTTTTCTGAAGGGTTTCTTTCCTGTGGGGCGCCTCGGTGGCTCCGTCAGTTAAGTGTGTGACTCTCCGTTTTGGCTCAGGTCATGGTCTCCAGGTCATGAGGCGGGGCTCTGAGCCGAGTGGCGAGTCTGCTTTGGATTCTCTCTCTCCCTCTTTCTCTCACCCCTTCCCACCATGTGCTTGTGCTCTCTCTCTCTCTCTCTCTCTAGTAAATAATAAGTCAATCTTTAAAAAAAATACCTGCTTTCCTGCTTTCCGACTTTGAACTCGTATGTGTTCATTCAAAGAAATGTCTGGTATTCTAAGACTTTTATTTTTGGTGGCAGCTGGATATTTTATAAACTTTTTTTTGCCTTGCAGCCCCCAAACATGATGTAGCTCAGTTAATAAAGAACCATTTGCAAATATACACAAAGGGTTTTGTATGGGAATGGCTGAGTTTTCCATGCAGGGTCTATAAACATAAATTAGAATGTCTCTAGAAGTTATGGTAGTTCTCATCAGGCTTCAGGAATCATGTCAGTTTTGCTTGTCATTGTATACCTAGCTTGAAGGCTTACAGTAAGCCTGATCAGATAGGCGTATGTCACTCCTTAAACTGTGACTTGTATATAACTTACCAACATAGCACCTTTTTATTTAGAAATGAACGAGGGAGACAAAACATAAGAGACTTTTAATAATGGGAAGCAAACTGAGGGTTGCTGGTTGGGATGGGGTAAGGGTGACGGGCATTAAGGAGGGCACGTGATGGCATGGGGACTGGGTGTTACATGCGACCAAGGAGTCACTGAACTCTGTGTCTGAAACTAATGATATGTGGTATGTCAACTAATTAGGTTTAGATAAAATAAGTTAAACAAATGACAGTTGTTTGCATTGCCCACATAATTTTATAATTTGGTTTTTGTACATTCATGAAAATAGTGGATGAAAATCCATTTAGTGTTTGGGTGAATAAAAGAGTGGATTAGATGGGATAAATGAAATTAAAGTATAAGAATAAATTCTATACCAGGCTTGGGGTGCTTGGGTGGCTCAGCTGGTTGGGCGTCTGACTCTTGATTTCGGCTCAGGTCATGATCTCAGGGTCCTGGGATTGAGCCCTGTGTCAGGCTCTGTGCTCAGTGTGGAGTCGGCTTGTCCCTCTCCCATGCTCCACCCCCATCCCATGCTCTCTTTCTCTCAAATAAATAAATAAATAAATAAAATCTTAAAAAAAAAATATACCAGGCTTCATTGAGAGCATCACATTACACATTCAAGGTGAAGAAATAATTGAGCCAAATTTTCCAACTTGAAATCTAAAGGTAATTGGTGGAAAAAAGTAAATTGCTGTTAGAACTATGCAATTCTTGTGGTCTTTGCCTCTTAAAATTCGAATAACAGCTGTACTACATTTATAGAGAATAGTCTTTCCTATTTATAGCTTGAGAACCAGTGTTATAAGCAACAAACTATGTATTGGGATATTTATAGGCATTATACTTCACAATTTCAGATACTCAGAAGTCTGATGCATCTGGTTTCACCACATATAGAATTAGGTGTGTGGTATTCAGGACACCCCATGAAGTGTAGGTTTTCTTCAAGAGCAATTGCAAGAACCATTTCTGTGCAGAGGAATGGTGCGCCAGGAATAAAAGTTGTCAGGGAAGAGTTCCTGCAAGCTACTTCTGTATTTTTTTTTTTTTAAAGATTTTATTTATTTATTGGACAGACAGAGATCACAGGTAGGCAGAGAAGCAGTGGGGGTGGGGTGGTGGGGGGCCGCGAGTCTCAATCCCAGGACCCTGGGATCATGACCTGAGCCAAAAGCAGAGGCTTAACCCACTGAGCCACCCAGGTGCCCCTGCTTCAGTATCTTTTGAGGAATTTAAGTTCATTTGATGATCTGGAAATAGTAGATGGAATTAATGTCACTGAAGACAACTTAGAGTTGATTAGAATAGCTCATGATTTTTCTTAATAAAAAACCATTTGTTCTCTGTGGATGGTTCTCTGTGGATGGTTCTTGGAGGAAGACTGACGTAAGACTCCAGAATATTCTTTGAAATCTTTTAGAAAAAGTGTGTGAAGCCGTTGAGATGGTGAGCTTCCAGCCAGTGTGAACAAGAAGAAGAAATCTGTCCAGCTGTTAGATGCCCCGTACACATCGTGTCTTCAGATACTGTGATAGTCTTAATGCTACCCTCACTTTTTCATTCAGGTGTAACTTGCCTCCCTAATTAGATGATGAATTTTTTGCTTATAATATGAGACCCTGTCTTAGATTTCATGTTTCTTGCTTGGCTGTTCTGGGTGTGCTAGCCACAAAGTAGATGATGGATAAGATTTTGCTAATTAATTTGGAAAGGGAGGACCACAAACAGGTGACATGGACCGCTGTGCGGGTGATGGTCCCGGAAGGAGTGTGCACGCGCTCGGTGTTCTGGGCTTTCTTCTCAATGGGACTGTCTTAAAGTGGAGCATAGAGCAGTGGATAAAGGCGCAGAGTCCGAGCCAGACTCTGAGCTCACATCCCAGCTTCCTCACACCTTGCTGTGTGACTCTGGGCGAGTTACCTGACCTCTGCATGCTCTCATGCCCTGTTTTCTCATAAATGGGGGTATGAGTAGCTATTTCAGGTGGATGTAAGCATGAGTTCATATGTGAAGGGTGCTTGGGATAGTGTCTGGCACTGAACCAAAGACAGCTTGCCTTCCTTGCCATCCACCCCTAAACTGCTAGACCGTAAGATTTAAAGCACTGCCTTTTTTTTTTCTTTCTTTCTTTTTTTTTCAAAAGATTTTATTTATTTATTTGACAGTGAGAGAGATCACAAGTAGGCAGAGAGGCAGGCAGAGAGAGAGGGAGAGAGAGGAGGGGAAGGAGGGGAAGCAGGCTCCCTGCCGAGCAAGAGAGCCCGATGCGGGGCTCGATCTAAAGGACCCTGGGATCATGACCCGAGCCGAAGGCAGAGGCTTAACCCACTGAGCCACCCAGACGCCCCAAGCAGTGCCTTCTTTAAAAAAAAAAAAAAAAAAAATGTGTTTATGATCTGGAAACTATGGCAGTCCTTTCAGGGAAACCTGTAGATAAGGATGGCAGTCATTATCAGAGGCATCGTCTTTAATAAAAGACAGGGATTGGTGTGATGAATAAATTTGCACATGCTTAAGCAATAATGTAGATCTGTGAACACCAGGTTGACATAAATTAGCTTCTACAGGTTGCAGTATGGAAATAACTTGCTCTGAGTTGGTATAACTCAATCCTGAGACTGCGAGGAGTCGTAATAAATAGAGAATTGCTAGCTTATACACCCAACACACATTTTCTTCTTCTTCTTCTTCTTCTTCTTTTTTTTTTTTTTAAAGATTTTATTTATTTGACAGACTGAGATCACAAGTAGGCAGAGAGGCAGGCAGAGAGAGAGGAGGAAGCAGGCTCCCCGCTGAGCAGAGAGACCGATGCGGGGCTCGATCCCAGGACCCTGGGATAATGACCTGAGCCGAAGGCAGAGGCTTTAACCCACTGAGCCACCCAGGCGCCCCTTCTTCTTCTTTTTTTTTAATTTGAGTGGACTCCATGCCCAGCATGGAACCCACTGCAGGACTCAAACTCATGACCCTGAGATCAAGACCTGAGCTGATATCGAGTCAGACACTTAACCGACTAAGCCACACAGGCACCCCTCATACATATCTTTGATATAATAGACCATGACTTGTTTTTAGCTTTTATCACATCCAAATAGACAAATCATTAAGGTTAATTCCATTGGCATAGTAGTGTAGGACAAATTTCAACCTAGAAATGGCTATTTCTTGTGTTACAAGCAGGGTAGTGAATGCATATCGTTATGTAGTGCCCAAGAAAAACACTTATTTAAGTACATTTGTGGAAATTGTAGGGAAGATTTTACTTACTGGGTATGTAATTTGTTTAGTCAGATATCCAGATTGGTGTGAGGGGGAGAAAATCCCCGTGAAACTTTGCCCCATCAGTTACTCATCTGAGTGCCTCAGGAATGAAAGAAAGCAGGGTAGCTGTTGAGTGAATTGATAGAATAGATTGACTGTTGTCATGTTTAAGGAAATGCAGGTGGAACCCTGGTTATGGGTTCCAGTCTTGCCTCTGCCACTAGTCGAAGAGTCTTGGGAAACTAACTTAACTTCTGCAAACACAGCCCCTGATTGTAAGTTGAGGAGGTTGAACTGGGTCCTCTGTAAGACTTCTTGTAGCTCTCATGTTCAGTGAGTCTGAATATAAAGAATTGTATGGAGGTCTTTGCAAAAATGTATGCAGTAGGCAGACATAGAGTCTGGTCATAATAGAGTCAATATAATTCTACCTGTTGGAAAAACGTCTTAAGTATAATATAAAGGAAGATACAATATTGAAAAAATGCAAAATTAAGTGATTAGAATGAAAGCTATGAAAAATTTTCCTGTGGACATCTAAAACTGTGTTTTAAATTATGCTGAATGTTAAGCTTCAAGGGGTCTGCTGGTAGTGGGCTTAGTAAGCTGCCTTTGTTGGGTACCTGTCCTAAGTCTGAGCAATGAAGGGATCTGCAAAGAGCTTAGGACCTCTCCCCTCCCGGACAGACGGATGGAGATGTAGTCCTTGAACCAGAAGAGTTTATAGTCTGTTCAAAAAGGCTGATATGATTAATTGTTTGGTTTTCTAGGAATTTTTGCAATTTCAGTTAAGTGAGGCTATCACGTGGCGGCTTTAAAGATTTTTATTGTTACTATTTTTCCCTCTTGGTTAGTAAGAGAATAAATGATAAAGAAACAAGGAACTCCTCCTTTCCTTTTGACTTCCTAAGGGTGATCACTTTCAAAAGTTGGAGTGTATCCAGGGAGAGAATATGGGTGTATATTCAGATACCTGTCTGTACACATATGTGCATGTAACTGTACAGTCATAAAACCATCTGTGTGAACTGTTGTTTAGGCTGTCTTTATTTTTATTTTTATTTTTTTTAAGAGAGTGAGAAGTGGGGTGAGGGAGAGGGAGGGAGAGAATCTCAAGCAGACTCTCTGCTGAGCGCAGAGCCCAACTCAGGGCTCGATCTCGTGACCTGAGCCAAACCCAGTGTGTTCCTTAACTGACCGAGCCTCCCAGGAACCCCTAGGCTGCTTTTTAATTTAGGAAAATGCCTTCCTTTCCCTGTGAATGCGGCTACCTCATTCCTTTTAACTGTATTTCATTATCTGGATTAACGATTATTCACGGAGTCCCCTGTTGATGGCTATACATGGGTCATTTTTCACTATTAACAGTGCTCCAGTGAGCTCCATTGTATGCTCATCTTTGCCTTATAAGTTAATATAACTTAATATAAATTTATTGAAGTGGAAACCTAGGTAAAAGAAGAGGGACATTTAAATTTCTATTTTAATTTAATTTTTAAAATTTTATTTTTAAGTAATCTCTGTGGCCAACATGGGACTTGAGCTCACAATCCTGAGATCAAGAGTCACATGCTCTATCCTCTGAGCCAGCTAGGTACCCCTAAACTTTTCTTTCTTTTTAATTTTTATTTTTTATTAATGTATAATGTATTATTGGTTTCAGGGGTACAGTTCTGTGATTCCTCGGTCTTAGACAGTTCTCAGCACTCACCATAGCACATACCCTCCGCAGAGTCCATTTCCCAGCCACCCCACCCCTCCCATCCCCGCCTCCCCCAGCAACCCTCAGTTTGTTTCCTGAGATTGAGTCTCCCTCTCTGGTTTTGTCTTGTTTCCTTTTTTCCCTCCCTTCCCTTATGATCCTCTGTCCTGTTTCTCAAATTCCTTATGCCAGTGAGATCATGCGATAATTGTCTTTCTTTGATTGACTTATTTCACATAGCATAATACTCTCTAGTTCCATCCATGTAGTTGCAAATGGGAAGGTTTCATTTTTGATGGCTGTATAATATTCCACTGTATGTATGTACCACATCTTCTTTATTCATTCATCTGTTGATGGACATCTAGGCTCTTTCTATGGTTTGGCTATTGTGGACATTGCTGCTGTAAATATTGGGGTGTATGTGCCCCTTCGGATCACTACATTTGTATCTTTGGGGTAAATACCCACTAGTGCAGTTGCTGGGTTGTAAGGTAGCTGGTACCCCTAAACTTTTAAGTACAAACTGCCAGATTGCTTCTAGAAAAGTTGTACATAAAATACTTTTGGAAGTCAAAAATTTTTTTTTCCGAGAGGAGATGATTTGATGAAAATGAGTCCCCAAATATTTAACCAGCCACTGATGAATGGATAAATAAAATGTGACATATCCGCACAATGGAATGTCATTTGGCAACAGAAAGGAATGAAGTGCTGACGCATACCACCATGTGGATGCACCTGGGCAGTGTGGTGCAAAGCGAGAGAAGCCAGTCCCCAGGGACCACCTGTGGCGGGATTCTGTCATATGAAATGTCCAGAACAGACACATCCACAGAGAAAGAAAGCAGGTGGTTGCCTCGGCCCCTGCAGGTGGGGTGGGGTGGTGGGAATATGGGGATAGGGTTTCCTTTTTGGGGGGTGTGTGGTATTCTTTTAAGGAATTCTTGTAAGAAATTAAAAATTAAGAAACTTTATTTTCTGTATATTTTTAAAAAGATTTTATTTTTTTATTTAAATAGAGAGAGAGAGAATGAGTGAGAGCATATGAGCCTGGGAAAGGGCAGAGAAGCAGGCTCCCCGCTGAGCAAGGAGCCTGATGTGGGGACCGATCGATCCCAGGACCCTGGAATCATGACCTGAACTGAAGGCAGAGGCTTTAACCCACTGAGCCACCCAGGCACCCTAAAATTAAGAAACTTTAAAAAGTCCTTCAGGAATTAGAGGTTTTGGGGCTCATTTGTTAAGCAGTCTTCAGCTCAGGTCATGATCTAAGGGTCCTGGGATCGAGCCCCACATTGGGCTCTCTGCTTGGCAGGAAGCCTGCTTCTCCCTCTCCCAGTCCCCCTGCTGTGTTCCCTCTCTTGCTGTGTCTCTGTCAAACAAATAAATAAAATCTTTTTAAAAAGAAAAAGGAATTAAAGGTTTTTCTTGTGAGTTGGTTAAGGGAGATTTCTAATCTAAGTATTTTTTAAGGTTTTCATTTAAATTTGTGTAGGCATGATTAAAAGTATATTTGAGGATTATCAGAGAAATAAAGGTAAATTCTTCAGCTTGCGAGATAGTTGTTGCTTTGTAATTTTTGTCAGATGCTCAGCTGATGAATAAATAATGCTTTTGTTAAAATTCCATGGGGGCACTCATCCAGAAAATAGTGTGAAAAAAAGGAATGTGTGTTCGTGTACTTAGGTTCCATTATCTGTTGGTCCTGAAGAGTGTAAGAAGGTAAATTTGACCAGGGAAATCCATAATTACAGTGCTTTATTGGGTAATCCATTAATAAGTTATTTAATAATAGCACATGTATTTGGGTAATTATATTCTAATCTTCTGTATCAGAAATAAAATTTGCACTCAGATTTCTTCAAATCCCCTCTGGTTTTTTAGAATGGAATCAGATTGCTCTCAGCTCTTCTTTTCCTTATATGTTTGGAAGGGGGGATTTGTAATTTTGTGTTTACAGAGATTAACAGAAAAAAATCAAATGCCTTCACGTTCTGAGACTCTGCCAGATGTAATTTACATTTAAACAGGGATTTACAAAAGAACAAGGATTAAGTTAAACAATTAGAGCAGTATGCTACAGACTATATCCTAGGAAAACTATTTGGGTCAATAGTTTTTGTTTTCAACAGACCCTAGCATTGTGACTGCCCAGCAAATTGGTTGTAATTAATAATTGTCCGAGCGCAAGTCTTTGTTGAGGAAGAAGGGAGCGACTAACGTTAAGTTTGTGACTGCATTTTGTAGGAATGTATGATGTTAGGTAACCAGTGAATTTTATTAATGTAAAACCTATTTGAGTATTATTTTTAAAGTAGTATGTTTGTCATCTCTGTGTTTCGTTTTGGACTCTCAGTTTGTCATTCTTTAGGCATAAAAGCTTGTGACACATTTTCCCCCCTACCTTATACAGAGCATTATGACCATCGTGTGTGGTGCAGAGCATTTTAACCTGGGGTCAGTGAACCCCCTGGAATTAAATCTAAAATGATGTGTCTGTAGAAACATGTGCAGTTTCCCAGGGCCAGACTTCGTATCTTTGATCAAAATTTCAAAGTTCTCCACAGCTCTAGAAAATCAAGGACGCTGGCGTCAGGTGTATTTTACGGTTGTGTTTAGAAGCATGTTTTCTTTTTCTAACTGCTCTCCCCTCCTTAGGAGACCTGCATTAAAGACAAAGTGCATTTAAGGACCCACGTACAGCCAAGGACTCCAGACTGTCCTGTTGTTGATACTGAAGTTCAGAAATACATCAACAGCTGCCCAGTATTTCTCTAATCACTCAGGAGCCAGAATTAAAATGTTGTGGGTGGCTTTAATTCATAGCGGGAAGGCTTTTGTGGTTACTGTAGTAAATATTAAGCAGAACCTTCCCCAAAGCCATCGGTCACATGCTTTGTCTCACCAGTAATTAACTTATCAATGAGCTATGGTACACTGTGGTGGCTTCTTTGTGCAAGATTTATATAATGGCAAACCAGGGCACGATAAATTTTTCTATGCAAAGTGCCGTTTTGACCCAGAGGAGGCTCATGTAAATTTCTAATGAGCGGTGATGGGCGGCAGGCTGTGGGTTTCAGCGTCTCCTTAGAGATGGCGCACACCATCGCGTCCCGGGCTCTTGCTTTTCCTTTCATCCTGTCCTGTCTTGTATGTTTGACTTGTGAGTTCATGTAACACTGTGAAACAAGAGGCTGTTCATCATTAGTAGAGTGGATGTGTTAGAGCGTGGATTTTGCTTTATTTTTTTTTTTACAGATTTATTTATTTTAGGGGGAGGCAAGGGGAGGGGCAGAAGGCAAGGGAGAGCCCAGTGTGGGGCTTGATCTCACGACCCCAAGATCATGACCTGAGCCAAAACCAAGAGTCAGATGCTTGAGCCATGCAGGTGCCCCATGGATTTTGCTTTAAAAGGGCTGACTTTTTACCCTCTCTTGGGCAGCCCTTCAGTACAACCTACTATCAAGTATGTGTCAAGTTGATGCAGCATCACTTACTTTGCTTCAGAAAACCTATAGTGTTGAGGGAGTGAATGAGTTTCTGTCACGGTTTTCTGAAGCTGGGAGACATTTGGCTCTTTGTATTTCTCCCCCAGTGGAAACAGTATTCTTTGTAGACAGAAATGATGGGTCTACAGTGTCCTGTCTCGAAGTGCCACCACTGCTGCGGCAAGGAAACCACTTCATGACTCCGGGACAATCCGTTCTCGTCCTGAAGTCAGGCGTGCCCTGCTGCCTTCCCTGTGGTCGTTCCCGGGCCTCTGGGTCTCGGACCAAGGGTAGCGAACGGGCAACTCAGCTGTGTGATTCATTATTATTAAGAAAATGATTAGAAGAGGATAAAGACATGAAAAGTGTATTCTCATATCAAATGGTGCTTTTTAGCTCTTCTTTGGCAACTGTTTTAATTTCTTTTTAATTTTGAAAAAATGTGAAATTGTAAGAATGGCACACTTCTACATTGTAAATCTTGGCTGCGTTTGCTTTGTCATTATGATATATATACACACACACAATTTATTTTTTGAATTGCTTGAGGGTCGTTGCCATACATCTCAGCCCTTTAGCCCTTTTATACTTAAGAGCACATTTTGTATGAATATAACAAAATTTAGAAAACATAACAAAATTTAGAAGTTAAGGAAGAGCCCGAAAGAGAGACAAAGTAGCTAGTCTTAATTATTATCTGTTTAAAATTTTGCTAAAATACATGTGTTCTCTTTCAGTTGATCTGATCTCTTTAAAATAGAACTATTTATTTTTAAAGATTTTATTTATTTGAGAGAGAGCGAGCGAGTGCACACAAGCAGAGGAGGGGCAGGGAGAGGGAGCAGCAGGGAGCCTGACGCAGGGCTCCATCCCAGGACCCTGAGATCACAACCTGAGTTGCAGGCAAAGCCTTAACCAACTGAGCCACCCAGGTATCCCTAAAATAAAACTGTTTAATTTTAAATAGAATTATTTATAATTCCTTTATTTAAAAATTTTTCAAAGAACATGTATGTCGTAAAGGAGCTTGTTTGGTGTTCGCAGTCACAGGCAACTTAGGTGCCTGTATCACTGCCCAGTAGGTACTTTTGAAGCTCCTTGCACGCCTTTTTAATTTTTTTTTTTTTTTAAGGACTTTATTTATTTATTTATTTGAGAGAGAAAACACGCACATGAGAATGGGGAGGAGCCGAGGGAGAGGGACAAGCGGACTCCGAGCTGAGCCCGGAGCCCGATGTGGGCTCGATCCCATGACCCCAAGATCACAACCCTTGTCGACGTCACGAGTTGGAGGCTCAACCGACAGAGCCACCCAGGCGGCTCTCCTTGCGTGACTCTCTTAATTCCATTCCTTTTCATTGCCCTGAAAAGAAGTTGCAGTTCTGTATTTTGTATATTTCTTTCCCTTAGTTTTCTTCAGTTTAACTACATGTAATTTTATGTTTGCCTGGTTTTGATCTTTTTTGCAAACAGAATGATCCTCTTTACCCATTTCCCCCCACTTTATTTGCCCAGCATTGGTGGAGGGGGGGCATAGCTTTATGAAGGTGCAATTTAAGTGTAATCCAGTTGGCGCATTTTAAGCATACAGTTTGGTGGGATTTCAATTCTGCCGCTAAGGCTGCAGTTAACTTTTTTTTTTCAGTTGTGGAAATTATTATTTTTTATTTTTGCTTTTGACATTGTTAAAAAATAAGGATAAACTCAGTAAACCCACAGATCACCTTTCTCAGGTATGTTTTCCCGGCTTTATGATGCAGTAAGAAAACAGCAGTATGTTACAGGGTATTAAATAACTTTGTTTTTGAGACTCATTTTTCCATGCGGACCCATGGAGCTTTTGCTCTTTTTTCCACTTTTGCTGTTGTGTGGCGTTCCACTGTTTGACTCTACTCCAGTTTATTCCTCCGTTGTTGGTGGACATTTGGATAGTTTCCAGGTTTGGGGTTTCATGAGACATGCTGCTGTGTGCTCTGGGATTGGGGGATGGTAGGATAGTTGCATGCTAAGCTTTACTCTGCATATGTAAAACTGCTCTCCGAGATGGCCACATCACCACTAGGGGTATATGATAATGGTATTACTTTGGTAGTGATACCGCTTACCATTATCAGGCTTTAACAATTTTTATCAATTTGGATCCTGTGAAATGCTATCTCAATTGTGATTTTAATTTGCATCTCATTCATAACTAGTAAGAATTGAACATATTTTCCTATATTTATTGGTCATTAATTTGCTTTCTTTTTAAAGGAACCTGCTCATTTCCCCCCATTTTGCTCATTTTTTGCATTTTTCTAATTGATTCCTGGGAGTTATTTACATACCGTAGATGTTACTCTTGTCATACGCAAGGATCTTTTCTCAGCTGTGGTTTCTCTTCTCACTTGATTTTGATTTCTTCTGATTATCACAAGTTCTAGTTTTAAAAAATACTCAAACCTAGGGGTGAGAGTATGTGACTCTCGACCTTAAGGTCATGAGTTTGAGCCCCGTGCTGAGTGTTGAGATTACTAAAAGAATGAACTTTAAGAAAACACTATAACCTTTTACCTGTTTTGTGACTTCTTTTTTTTTAAAGATTTTATTTATTTATTTGACAGAGTTCCCAAGTAGGCAGAGAGGCAGGCGAGAGAGAGAGAGAGAGAGAGAGAGAGAGAGAGGAGGAAGCAGGCTCACCGCTGAGTAGAGAGCCCGATGTGGGGCTCAATCCCAGGACCCTGGGATCATGACCCGAGCTGAAGGCAGAGGCTTTAACCCACTGAGCCACCCAGGCGCCCTTGTGACTTGTTTTAAACAGATTTTTACTATCCAGAGGTCCTAAAAGTATTCTCTTGTGTTTTCTTCTGCAAATTTTAAAGTTTTGCATTTCACGTTTAAATCCTTGAAATTGATTTTTTAAAACTATGGTATGAGGGGGCACCTGGGTGGCTCAGTGGGTTAAAGCCTCTGCCTTCAGCTCAGGTCATGATCCCAGGGTCCTGGGATTGAGCCCCACATCGGGCTCTCTGCTCAGCAGGGAGCCTGCTTCCTCCTCTCTCTCTCTCTCTCTCTCTCTCTCTCTCTCTGCCTGCCTCTCTGCCTACTTGTGATCTCTGTCTGTCAAATAAATAAATAAAATCTTAAAAAACAAAAAAACCAAAAAAAACCACTATGGTATGAGTTAGGGATTCATTCTCCTTCTGTATAGATAACCTGTTGCCCCAGCACTGTTTATTGATCGCACAGCCTTTCCTGCTGATCTGTGACATGAGGTTTGTCATATCCGTTTTCCAGATAACTCAGGATCATTTTCTGAGCTTTTGACTCTGTCAGTGCATGGTTTGTCTGTCCCTGAGGCAGGACCACTTCCTTTGCATTACTGGACTGTGGGACCAGCTCTCCACTTGGCTCTGCTTCTTGGGTCGCTGGGTCCTTTGTATGGATTTCCGTTAACAACCTGTCTTACGGTTGCATTGGATGTATAGCTCAATGTGGAAAGAACTGACTTCATAGTACAGAATTTTCTAACCCAGGAATATGGTATATCCTTCATTTTTTTTCCTTTAGTAGTAGAAATTTTAAATTTAGAAAGTCTTTGTAAAGTTTTTAACCAGCTTTGGTTAGATTTGTAGTTAGGTACGTATTGTTTTTTTTCTGTTATTGTAAGTGGTGTCTTTTTTGGGGGGGCACCTGGATGGCTCAGTTGGTTAAGCAACTGTCTTTGGCTCGGGTCTGGCTGGAACTGAGCCCTGCGTCAGGCTCCCTACTCCTAGGGGAGCCTGCTTCTCCCTCTCACGTGCCTGCTGCTCTCCTTGCTTGTGCTTTCTCTCTCTGTCTCTCTGTCAAATCAGTAAATAAATAATATTTTTTAAAAAACCTTTTTGTTAAGGTATATTGTATGATATGTGTATATATAGGTATAAATGTACAGTTTGCTGAATTTTGAACCAAACACCAGAACCCAGATTGAAAACCAGAACATGAGCTGTTTCCTAGAAGGCCTCTTCATGTTCCCCCACATTACTGTCTTTCCTCAGGGGCTGGCACTGTCCTAACTTCCAAAAGTGGGGGGTGAGTGAGCTGTAGCGTATGTTTTCTTCTGTATCTGGCTTCGTCTGCTCAGTGTTGCTTTTGCAGTGTCTAAATTTTTGTTGTACAATATTGATTCTCATTGCTGTGTAGCAGTCAGTCGTGTGAATACACACAGGGAATAATTTTAAGTTACATTTTCTGAATGTTTTTTGTGGTAGCTTGGAAATTCTGTTAACTTCAGTATATCCTGATTTTTACTGGCAGTTAACTTTGCTGAATTATCATTAATTCTGGTATCTCTTTGCGGAATTTTGGACTTTCTTTGTGGCTGGTCTTACTGTTTGTTGGTATTCTGGTTTTATGTTCTCGTGGTCTTTGTTGCTTTCAGTTCTTTTGATTGAGATAAGAAACAAGCATAAAACAAGTCAGATGCAAAAATCATGAGTTGTGTATTTTATGATTCAGTTAGACAGGTTTTCTTTAATATTTGGAAGTGAAGTTGAGCTGGAATTTCTGGTGTACTTTTTATGGCTCGGTGGTTCTGTTGCCTTCCAGTGCCCGTGGGGTTTGGGAAGAGTTAGACCAGGGGTACTGGCTTCTTTGTCCTTGACCTTCATTCAGTTCCTGAGTGTCACTCTCTTTTTGTGTGGTCTCGACAGGCTGTCATGATTGGTTAATTTCTGCTTAGTTTGTCTGTGCACTTGGATATCCAAAGGAGGTAGGGTGGTAATTTGTGTTCTAGAATATATGTTTGCTGCTTAATTGAATGAAATTAGGCAGAAGTCAGCCCCACTCTTCTGGGTTTACATGTGAATGACGCTAGTGTATGCATCAATTTGAAACTCCTCCTAGAAAACAGTATGAGATTTTAAGAGAAAGTTGAAATCACAAAATGT
Organism: Mustela nigripes; assembly: GCF_022355385.1. Lineage (NCBI taxonomy): Eukaryota > Metazoa > Chordata > Mammalia > Carnivora > Mustelidae > Mustela > Mustela nigripes. Next base: position 17,036,179 of record NC_081561.1, on the reverse strand, counting down.
CTTGAATCACAAATCACTGTGTGATTTCTTGGAAGATGACAGCGACAAAGGCAGTAAAGCTCACTGGGGAAATCGGAATTTTTTTTATACCTACAAATTAAAGCTGGATCAATCACCCTGTATACTAATGTAATTACAGTCTGGGATACCAAATAGTGAGAAAAGTCTTGAATAAGTATTTCCAGCTCATGATTCTTTGGTGCCCTACATAGAGGGTGGGTGCAGGAAAGTGATAAACATCAACTTAGTGTCGTTGAAGTTTTCTGAACTGGTGTGCCTTTTACCAAACTCGCTATGTTGACTGCTGCTCCCTGCCTTTCTGGAACACGGTGGCCACAGTGGGGCTAGTGTCCAAGGACATCCCAGTTGGATGCCCAACCACTTCCACCCCTCCCCGTGGGGTTGTACACCAGCAGGCCTCAGCAGTATTTGTTTTTAAGTTAGGGGATTCAATGAAATATTATATAAACTGATGAAATACAAATGCAGAAAGATGCACTTCCTATGAGAGCGTTGTGAAGGTGAGTTCTCCAAGTGTGGTTTCCAGATCGGCAACATCACTATGCTCTGGGGCCTGGCTAAAAATGCAGATTCCTGGGGCACTTGGGTGGCTCAGTGGGTTAAGCCTCTGCCTTCGGCTCAGGTCATGATCTCAGGGTCCTGGGATCGAGTCCCGCATCGGGCTCTCTGCTCAGCGGGAGTCTGCTTCCCTCTCTCTCTCTCCCCACCTGCCTCTCTGCCTATCTGTGATCGCCATCTGTCATAAATAAATAAATAAATAAACAAATAAATGGGCCCCACCTGCTGAATCAGAAACTCTGGGGGAATACCCCAGAAATCCGTGTTTTCTCAAGCCCTCCAGGTGGGTTGCGAAGCATGTGAACATTGGAGAGCCACTGTGCCAACAAGTATTGCAGTGGAATTAAGCACAGGAAGGAGGTGATTATAAAAGTAGAGGAAGTTTTTGCACCCAGTTTGTCAAAGATCTTTTAATTCTTGATGCTTTTCAAAAAAACAGAAACCAAAAGCTGATGCTGAACTATGGTGTGGTATAGAACTCCACTCAGCAGACTGTTCTCGAAGCAATGGTCCTTGTCTCACATCTACAGATTGGTGAATGATTGAACTTTTATATGATTTAAAGGAACGATAAAAGGAACTTTTATACGATTTAAAGGAACATCGACATTTGTATTTAAAGAAATGTCTGATTTTTTTTTTTTTCTGATTGGCTGCTTTACTCTGAGTCTTTCATACTGTCCAGCTGCCAAAGCTAGTCCATAATGGAGTGTTTGATTCACCTCAAAACTGGATCTGGGAGGCATCTAGAATGTGCTGGAGAAGCTGGTTGGCCTGAGTCTGGTCTGAGATATCTCATTTAATCCTGACAATGACTTTTATGAGATGAGTACCCATTTTAGAGGTGGGGTAGGGATCAAATTTGAGGATTGTACAGATAGTAAAGCGGCGGCACCAAAATTGAAACCTTGGTGCCCTGTAGGGTCATCCTGCTGGCGGCATGGTCTCAGTGTCCATGCACAGAAATCTGTCTGTTGATGGAGAATACCTTGCGTTGTTGAGTATAAAGCGAATAAATAATTTGGTATTTGTGGGGAGTCCTTCTAATTCTGAGCCTGGGAGTCCCTATGCCCTAGTGTTTCTAATAATAATGTACACGATGAGGTATGTACATTATGTATGTATCACCCTTCTTTTTCTGAATCATATGTGGAGCGAATTTCTGCTGTATTTCACTGTGTACTGAGAATCAAAGCAAAAACCTCAAGTATTTGTTTGCTAGAGTTGCCATAATCCAGACATGGAGCTTACATAACGGATTTTTTTTCTTACAGTCCTAGAAGTCTGAACTTCAGGCATGGGTAGGGTTGGTTTCCTCTGGCCTCTCTCCGTCTCCCTGTGTCTTTACATGGTTATCTCTCTGTTCCTCTCTGTGTCCTAATCTCTTTTTGTTACAAGGCTACCAGTCTTGTTGGACTAGGTCCATCCTGTTGACTTCATTTTCATGTCATTACCTCTTTAAAGACCCCGTCTCCAAATCTAGTCGTGTTCTGAGGTACAGAGGTTTGGGATGTCAACATACGAATTGAGCAGCAGTGGTGAGGCACAGTGAAGCCTTTAATAAATAACTAAGATGTTTTTGGGTAATTAGTTTCACCAGAAGGTCAAGATGTTTGATGTGAGATTTGAATGTCCTTGACTTCTCTTTCTTTAGTATAATTAGACCCAAGTTCATGGAACCAGGCTAATCGAAATCCAAGTGAGAGCAAACCAGCTTCTTAATGGGTTTTTGGAGAGTAATATATTTGGGGAACAGAATGGATTCCATCCTTCACAGACCAATTAAAGCTTCTTTGATGATTTAGAATCACATATGTTAATCCTATCCAATTAAAAAGTTTGTCATAAAAAACTGCTAACTTCAGGAATTCTTGTTGTGGGGAAAAAACTTGTAGGACTTGCAATGCAAATAATCCTGTTTTTACATCAAGTTAATTACACAGTTGTCACTCCCAATCCTGCCTTCAGCTGTATTTCCATATGCCCCTCCTCTGAGAGTTGCTCCTGAAAACCCATTGGTTGTGTCTGGTAAGGGGCTATGGAAGTTCTTGCTTAATTCTGCTGGTGCATCTTGAAAGAGGAGAGAAACCGTGATTTGCAAAGACAAAGCATGCATTTCTTAGGATGGATTTTTGACCCCTAGTTAGTTTGAACCTGTAGGTTCACTCGCAGTATTTTCCTCCCATATGTAAAGTCAGCGAAACAATAACTCTTTATCCTTAGTGAATAATTTGCCTGCTAATTCCCTGTTACTCACTGTGGTTTGCGGACCACCAGCAGAAGCATTCCCTGGGAGCTTGTTGGAAATGCAGAATTCCAGTCTCCTCCCAAGATTTAGAGGATTGAAATCTGTAATTTACCAAGATTCCCAGGTAATCTGCCTAAATATTCAGGGGTCAGAAGCACTGCTCCAGATGGTGCGAGTAGCATGGCTTTGACTGAACTTTTTCCTAAAAAAAGGTCAACAGCGCATTTCCTCTTTGTTCCAGTGTTGGTCTAGGCAGAATGCTGAAGACCTCTCCCTGGTTCCTCAGTTACCAACTACATAACCTCTTCAGTTTCCTCATTTACAAATGAGGATATAAGACCGTAGAGCTGAAAGATGAAAAACCATGTAGTGTTCTCAGAACAGTGCTGGGCACACTGAGTTCAGTCATGTGGGGTTTTGTAACTGTTACCGTTATTAATTATTACCACTGCTATACCACCGCCAAGCCAAACAGCAGGTACTTAGTCTAGGAGAATGCCTACGGCAGAAGCGAATAATAAATGTCACTATTACTTCATGATGAGCAGTTCTCACCGTGAATACAGATTTCACACCAACCCACCAGATAATTTACCTGAACTTAAAAAAATACATATATTTTTTAAAGATTTTATTTATTTATTTCACAGACAGATCACAAGTAGCAGAGACAGACAGAGAGAGAGGGGTAGGCAGGCTCCCTGCTGAGCAGAGAGCCCGATGCAGGACTTGATCCCAGGACCCTGGGTTCATGACCTGAGCTGAAGGCAGAGGCTTTAACCCACTGAACCACCCAGGCATCCCCAGGTACCCCTTTAAAACTCTTCTTTGAAAAAAACACAAAACTGTAATGAAATATTTGAAAGCTTAAAGGAGCAACTGTGACCATGAGCCATGTATTTTTTTTTTCCTTGCCTGTCCTCCATGAAGAAACTGAAGAAGAAACTCAAACTCCGTGTTTTAGTCAGGAGTTCTTTGATGGACAGAAATCACTGAGGGGACTGGGGGCGTCTGGGCATCTGCCTTCTGCTCAGGTCATGATCTCAGGGTCCTGGGTTGGAGCCTCGCATTGGGCTCTCTGCTCAGCAGTGATATGTCTCTCTCTCCCTCACCTTTTGTGATGTCTCTCACGCTCTCTCTCAAATAAATAAATAAATAATAAATACATAGAATCTTTAAAAAAAAAAAAAAGAAAGAAAAGAAATCACTGTGTCCCCAGCAGGAAAGCTCTAGTTGGGAGTAGTCACTGTATGTGTACATGTGTTAAGCCTGGGCTCTGGTACCGTTTGCCGTGGACTAGCCGTGCTCAGCTGGATGAGGTGCACGTGTGTGAAGTGGGATTGGACTGGACCATTGCAGTACTCTCTGTTCCTGTGAGTGTATAAAGCATTCCCGTACAGCCTCTGTGAGACTTCCATTCCATTTCAAATGATTAGACTTTCAGCCTCTGAAGAAGATTGTGTTCAATGACAGCAAGAGGGTTGAAAAATAAACTTGAGCTGGAGTGGCCTTGAGGAGCTATTACAAATAAAAACAAATCAGATATAACTTAGCATTTCTTTGTTATGTTACAATGAAGTATATCATCCCTGCTTTGCTGGATGTTGGATTTCAGATATACTAAAACATCTGTTACTAAGATATGCACCAGAATATCTTCTGCCTTCTTTGCAGGAAATATTGTTTATAGATGTCTTCTGTTGTTTTAGTATTGTTAATACATAGCAGATGCACAGGAACGGGGTGGTTGGGGGGCAGGGAGAGGACAGTGAAAGCATCCTGGAGCACCTTAGAGTTTTTCCAAGATTTAAATTGGCTTGTCTTTGAATTTTTATTCTGTTGGCACAGATAATGGAGGTCTTAAAGAAAAAGGGATTTGTGCCAACTTGCACATACAGCAGTTGCATATATAATAGAATTAAATGGCTCTTGTCTTTACCATCATGGGGTTTTTGACATGCAAGGCTATAAAAATTTCATGAGAGTGATTGACTTTACTGAACTGTTTTTTTTTTTTTTTTTTACGGAATGGGCAAATTAAAATTAACTGATTATATCCCATGTATAAAGTCACTGTCCTTTTTCTTTGCTGGCTAAGATTAGCCTCCAAAGGAGTTCAGCTCTGAGGACTTTAAGTTTCAAGATAATGATTCAAGGAAAACCTACATATGGTAAAAGGTTGGAGAAAAGAGATTTTTTTTCCTTAACCATACTGAATCTATTAAAGCTCAGAAAACTGAGATACTAGTTTCTGACATTTCAGTGAGATTGAGTTGCCAGATTTCCAGGAGGAAAGGATATTTAAAAGTTAATGTTTCTTTATTCTTTGTATGACGTTTGTTTTAGATCAAGTCACAAGCATATGTTTCAAGGCTTCCATAACAGACTAAACTCTATTTTTCATTAGGAGAAGGGCAGACTGACAAATTTCCTCATCTTTCAGGATCCTCTTCTTTTTTCCTTTTTAAGATTTTATTTATTTATTTGAGAGAGAGCACGGGAGTGCAGAGGGTCAGAAGGTGAAGCAGATTCTCTGCTGAGCAGGGAGCCTGATGCGGGATTCGATCCTGTAACTCCAAGAGCTGAAGGCAGTCGCCCAACCAACTGAGCCACCCCAGGCGCCCCAGGACCTCTTCTTTTTTTTCTTTTTTTCTTTTTAAATTTTATTTATTTATTTGACAGATAGAGATCACAAGTAGGCAGAGAGAGCGGGGGAGGCAGGTTCCTGCTGAGCAGAGAGCCCGATGTGGGGCTTGATCCCAGATCCCCTGGATCATGACCTGAGCTGAAGGCAGAGGCTTTAACCCACTGAGCCACCCAGGTGCCCCCCCAGGACCTCTTCTTGAAGACCTTTCTGATTTCTTACTCTGGGAGCAGTGACTGAACCCTCCAAACTGCTGGAACACTTCTCACCTTTTGTGTTACTTTTCCATGTTGGTATGTGTGTTCCATTACCTCCTTCTTTCATTCAGCAGGTCTCTGTTGAACACCTACTAATTGGATTGTAGTCTGGGTCGAAGCAGATCCTCTGTTGTTAGGTTGTCCCACTGATAGTCCGATGAGTATCAGCACTTGAGGTGCTGATGTCCATCTCTAGAATTCTATAATTTCACTCATCGGAAGCCTAATCAAGTCATTACAGTTTTTCCATTTAAAGGACACCTTTGCTTCCCATAACTATATGAAGAGATCTTTTCTCTTCTCTTCTCTTCTTTTCTTTCTTTCTTCCTTTCTTTCTCTTTTTTAAAGATTGTATTTATTTGAGGGAGAGCGTGAGCCAGGGAGGCAGAGGGAGAGGGAGAAGCAGACTCCCTGTTGAGCAGGGAGCCCAGCGTGGAGCTTGGTCCTGGGACTCCAGGATCACAACCTGAGCTGAAGGCAGAGGTTTAACTGATGGAGCCACTCAGGTGCCCTTGAAGATACCTTTTGTCCCTTTTTCCAGACAATGCAATTAGACGGACTGTGTCTTCAGCGCTATGGCATAAGCTCTTGCAAGTGATGCTCAACAGTTACAAGGAGAAATATCTGTAGGGGATGAAGGAGTAAAACAGAGGTCACTGCTAACGTCTCTAAGGTCATGTGTAATCCACATGGAGAGTGTGCTTTCTCTTGGAGTTAGGACCAGCCCATAATAATACGTCTTGGAATTACCAGAGCCTTCCAGCTGCTGTTCTCTCCTGTGGGCAGTTGGGGGCCAGTGCTGAAGTCAGACCCCCCTTTCCTTTCCTCTACAAAGCTGGAACTTTCTAGTTGCCTCTGACCATTCTTTCCTGAGGGGATGCAAACACATGAATACATACATGACTCTCTTTCCCCAAAATCCTTTTAAATGCTGGTCAAAATGAGTGACAGGCTTTTGAGAATAATGTGCGGACATTATTAATTTTACTTCTGATACAGACAGTTTCGATTTTGCATTGCTGGCTTTTGGGATGTTGTTCTGAGCCTCATCTCTGAACTGGGGTAACAGTAGCTACATTATAGGGTTACTGTGAGTGAGTAAAACAGTAGGTTTTACTTACAGTGAGGAACTGTGAGGAACTCAGCACAAGGGACGGCAAGTAGTGACGGCAACTTCCGCTTCCTTTTTCTTCTTACCGTTACTTGGGACTATGGCGCACAGGAAATCGCGTACATTATCTCAAAGATAGGAGGCTTATGGGGTGTAGGGAGGGTGAGTAGAGGGCAGAGAAAGAGAGATGCCTCAGTGCCTTACTGCAAGTTGAGCCCAGTGTTAGAAATGAGTAATTCTTCTTGGGGCACCTGAGTGGCTTAATTGGTTAAATGTGCGACTTCTGATTTTGGCTGAGGTCGAGATCTCAGGGTCCTGGGATCCAGCCCCGCTAGTCCCCGTGTCAGGCTCTGTGCTCAGCAGGGAGTCTGCTGGAGATTCTCTCTCTCTCTCTTGCTCTAAAAATAAATAAATAAATCTTTTAAAAAAACAGAGAGATGAGTAATTTATCTTTTTAAAAGCCTCATGTATACTAATCAGTGTCCTGTAAATCGGCTTTTGAATTTTGCAGTGAACCTGCTTTTTTGTGACACACCTGTATAAATCTAAGAAGATAAAAATTTTTGTTTAGAAAATATAGTCTTCTGAAACTGTCAGGGGTGGGCTTCTGCCTCTCCTCCGGTCCCCTCCACAACATTTACAGATGAGGGGGAGAGCCTCTAATTTTGAGAGAATTGAAATTCCCTTTCCTTTGGGCAGTTGGTGAGTAGAGGTTCGTAGACCTGCTAGGGTAGTAATTCTCAACACCGGCTCCATGTTGAAAATCACATGGGTGTGTAAAAGAAATACCGTGCACAGGCCTGACCCCCGAGTCCTGAGCTTCTGATCACTTGGTGAGGACAAAATAGTAGACACATTTCTTTCTTTTCAGGGCTGCAGAGAGGACCCAGCTCAGCAGCCCGCAGAATCGGCTGCCCAGCTTTCTCTGCAAACCCCCTCACCCCAACAGAGTTGGAGCTGGGCCAGGGGGTCAGTGGCACTGAGTTTCCCTCGCTGGGCCCCTGGGAGCCCAAGGCTTTTCTGCATCTTACTGCCTTGGGCCTCAAGCTGGCTATCCTTAGCAGGAATTTATCTGCCAAGGACAGAAGGAGGTTACGCAGGCAGGGACCATTATTTTCTCAAAAGAATAAATGTTTCTTTAAAATCTGTCTTGTGCATTTAGGAGAGGGACCAATTTGAAAAAAAAGATTACTAAAGCATTAAAGTGTTCATTGTAGAAAATTTGAGAACTATAGAAAAGCATAGACAGGAAAAATCTGTTTCTTTCTTTCTTTTTCTTTTCTTTTTTTTTTTTTTAAAGATTTTATTTATTTATTAGAGAGCAGGAGAAAGAGTGAACAGTGGGGAGGGGCAGAGGGAGAAGGAGAAGCAGGCTCCATGCTGAGCAGGGAGTTCAGGGCGTCCAAGGATGTGGGGCTGGATCCCAGGACCCCGGGATCATGACCTTAGTTGAAGGCAGACAAGACGCCCAACTGACTGAGACACCCAGGTGCCCCTATATATAAGTCAACAATATGCAGAAAAGAGAAGAAATCTGCAAAACCACCTCCAAGAGAGAATCACCTTGTTGGTCTCTTAATGCCCTCCTGTCTCCCACCAGGCAAATGGTGAAAGTAACAGTCAAGTTGCTGTTGCCCTTAGACTGGTAAGAAGCCTCAAGGTCCAGGTGTAAAGAAATTTGCTTCAGGTATTGGCAGCTAATAAGCCAATTTGGGATCTACCTGCCTTCGAGGTGAGGGATCCTAAGTCCCATGAGACCAGGACGTTTATATTTGTGTATTGCTTAAAAAAAAAAAAAAATTGGTCCCATTCTGCATTGGACAGTGGCCGTATTTATGACATGCAGTTAGCACAGGAGAATGATTTTCCAGGGCTCCTGGCTGGCTCCATTGGTGGAGTGTGCAGATCTCGATCTCAGGATCATGAGTTCAAGCCCCACTTGGAGGTAGAGTTAACTTAGTATTGTTTTTAGATATTGTCTTTTTATTGTGGCATGACTGGGGAGTCTGTGTTTATGATACTAGAATATACCTGCCAGGAGATTTCATTTGGCTTTCTGGCTGTGGAAGCATGTGGTGCAGGGAGAGTTCAAAGTTCCTGACTTGGGAGCGAGGCCGTGTTGGACCTCTCCCATCTCTGGTGAGCAGATAGTGTGGGTTTCTCCCATGACCACCAGCAGACCAGTGGGTGCTGGAAGCCTGGGCCCTTGGCTCTGGACCCGATGAGGAGTCCTTCAGGATTTGGGTAAGCCCAGCGCCTTCTGGCCATCAGGCAGCAGTAACCGAAACACGGCCTCCTTTGTAATTGCAAAGAAAATCTGCCCTGGATTTTATAGAAACGTTTCCTCTCTTTTTATTATTTTCCTCTTAAATGCTAAAAAAAAGAAACTAAAATCGACCCTAAATGACACAATTTACATGGACTTGAGTTATAAAAAGCAGCTCTCTTTGTTTGTAAGAGAAAATATAACTCTAAGTCTTATGTTTCCATAGCTACATTGCATTGTGATCAGATGAAAGTGCGAGCAGAGCATGGGTCTGAAGAGCACCCTGGGAGCTGACGGGGAGAAATGGTTAGGGAGCCGCTGGGCCAGGTTTTTAGTCAGGAGCTGGGCAGGCAGGTCGAGCTGGTTGAAAATTCCCGCTGGATGGAAGAAAGGCATTTTTAGTGCTTTGTGTTGAAGGTATAAATGGATCAAGGAGACTGACTGTTGCTTCTGGTGTTGGAAGTTTATGTCTCACCAATACCTGCAGATTTGCTAAAGTCATTCCCCCTGCAAACATGCACAGTATTTCCACCCCCTACCCCCCTTTGCAGGGAATCAGGAAACTTTAAAACCTAAATCACTGGTTTGGTCGTCGTGATATCTGCTCCTTTTTTTGGCTCCCATTCATTTCATTATTTTCTTTATTCCAAGAATCCTAGAGACTTTAGGCTGAGTGTGTATTTTGCTTGGACCCAACATTTCTTTTCTTTTCTTTCTTTTTTTTTTTTTGAAGATTTTATGTATTTATTTGACAGAGAGAAATCACAAGTAGATGGAGAGGCAGGCAGAGAGAGAGAGGGAAGCAGGCTCCCTGCTGAGCAGAGAGCCCGATGCGGGACTTGATCCCAGGACCCTGAGATCATGACCCGAGCCGAAGGCAACAGCTTAACCCACTGAGCCACCCAGGTGCCCCTCACTGAAGATATTTTTGAAGCAGAATTTTAAGCAGGTCCTTGGTGAGGTTTTGCCATTTGTGGCTGTTGGTCTCATTGATTATCATTTCCTTAGAAGTCTGTTTTGTAAGAGAAGAGTTAGCTAGATCATAGGAAACCTGAAGGTGTTTTCTGGGTGAAGAAAACTCCCCTTTGCCTTCTCACCAGCGGGAGGATACAATTCATTATCCATGTCATCTGATTAAAAGGGCATATTAATAAAATAAAATAGGGACACCTTGGGGGTTCACTCGGTCAAGCGTCTGCTTTCAGTTTGGGTCACGATCCCAGGGTCCTGGGATCGAGTTCCACTTCGGGCTCCCTCCCTGTTCTGCAAGGGAGTCTGCTTCTCCCTCTCCCTTTGCCCTTCCCCCTGCTTGTGCTCCCTCTCTGTCTCAAATTAAAAAAAAAAAAAAAAAAAAAATCTTAAAGTAAAATAAAATATCCAGGGATAAAACTCCAGGTTGGAAAACTTCACTGACTGAGTGTCTTAAGAAGAAGAGTATACAATTTCTTCTCTTCCTTTTTTCCTGTGATGAGTTCCAGGAAGTATCTGCTCGGAGTCAAAAGCAGAACTCCTCATCTTCTTCACATGAAATGTCTTATAAACACGGTTTTATTTTTAGAGCAAGGGCCCAGGACAGTAGTTCCGTTCCCTCCGTCAGCCCTCTGTCATTCTGGAAGCCGTCCTAGCTGTGCCCCTTCCTCATATTTTCCCACCCAAGTGTTGTGCTTGCGTTGCCAGGGATTGCTCCTGGAGATTCGTTTTCTGGAGCCTTCCCTTCTTGAATTGTGGGTGACGTTAGTTTATGGCAGGGACAACAGCCACAGGAAAGTAAGCCTTTATTGAAGAATCAAATAAAAGAAATTCCTGTGAACGAAATTCTTAATTATGTTGCATCTGCTCATGGTGGGGAGAACAGGCAAATTATGGATGGAGAAAACGTTCGTGAGGAAAAGTTATTTGGTATTTTCCTAGTTACTTATTAGAGGAAGTGATGCTGTCAGTAATTTTGGTCCCAGCACATGGATTCTCATATCATTAAATTCCTGTAATTATTATTATTTTTTAAAAGATTTTTATTTATTTATTTGACAGACAGAGATCACAAGTAGGCAGAGAGGCAGGCAGAGAGAGAGGAGGAAGCAGGCTCCTGGATGCGGGGCTTGATCCCAGGACCCCAGGATCATGGCCTGAGCTGAAGGCAGAGGTTTAACCCACTGAGCCACCCATGCATCCCAATTCCTGTTATTATTAGTACTGGTGAAATGGTAGCTTTTTACAGAAACAAAGTCTGCAATTAAAACAAAACCAAAACTTTAAAGAGAAGAAACAAAGCTCTTTTCATAACCCACACACGAAAAGTACTTCACCACACCGTGTTTGTTTTCAGTGAGGATGGCTTCCGAGCCAAGCTGTGAATTCTGGGCTTTGGTCTGGGTCTGGTGAGTACCTCTGTCCATCCCTTGGGTCCTCTCTCCCTATCCAGGCTGCTTTCCCCCTCCTGGGGCCTGCAGGCCATACACAGTCCCCGCTTCCTGCATTAGAATAGCGAAGTGTTGGCGGATCTGATTGTTTGTCTTCCTTCAGCTATGGCTGTAACTTTTATTTGAAGTGTTCCTCCCTTTGAAGACTTAACCATTATCACCGCCTTTTACTTGTTATGTGGCTGTTTCCGGTGCTAGGTTTATAGCAGTCTTGTAGGGCAGATAGAGTATATCACGTCATGACACACGGGCTGTAAATCTCAGCCTGAGTCATTTGTTGGAAGCCGGATAGCTCGGAAGTGGAGGTGTTTCAGCTTGAACCCAGATCCTCTCCTAACCCTTTTAACCTTGAAAGCCTTGAGTCTCTCCTCAGAGCTACTTTGCCTTTGATTTCTAGTTGTGGATTGAAAAGTTGCCCCTTGAAAGGTGCTGCTGTCGTAAGAACAATGGTGGGGAGTGTGTGCTAGGATTTCGGACTAGCGTGCCCACTTAACAGACTCTGTTGTCTGCCTCTTGGTGACCCCAGATGAGGCAGGTGTCTCCAGACCCTAGTCACTTCTTATGCTCCTGCTTCTAGAGTAGAGCATTCCATGTAACTATTTGTAGTATTATTATTAATAGCTGCAACGCATAGATGAAAGTTGTTCCTGAATCGACATAAAGCCTCTGAATCCCATTTTCCAGATGAGACAGCTGAGGCGCAGTGGAGTTAGTAGTTTGCTCCAGTCCTCCCGCTGGACAGTGGCGAGACCCTTGGCACCGGGCCGGCCGTGCAGGCTCCTGCCCCCGAGCCCTCTCCCCCACGGCACTTTCATCCTGTGCCTGTGCCGCGGTGTGTAGATCTCCCTGCGAAGTTTCCGACAAAGGAGAACGCAGCTGGAATGGACTCCTTGTGGTTGAGAGGAGCGATCGCTCTTCAATAAACCCTTTCCAGATGCTGTGAAGTCTTACCATGCCTATCCTTTCTGGGGCTTCCTCGGCCGTCATGTGACAGCTTTTAAAGCCATCGTCTCCGATCGAGTCGCTCGTAGAAGAGGAAACCGAGACCCAGGAAGGTTCAACAGCATGCCCGAGGTCACAAAGCTTTTCCTCTTGTATAAAGGAACAGTGGTATATTTCAGATATTGTTATTTTACCACGAATTGAGTATTTTTTTCTCCCAGTTAAGCTTTTCAGATAACCTTGAGCAGAGAAAAAGCTTGACTTCTTCCTCTGATTTACTCAAGTGGTTTCCCTGGGGCTGGCAGTGATTATCAAGAGGGAGGTATTCCAGAGCTGGAAGAACGCTGCGTCCGAGTTAAGCGCCCTCTCCATGTCCGCGCTTCTCACCCGGTTTACTCCTTCCGTCCCATGGACTGTTACCAGAATTGTTGCTTGTCTGGATCTGGGCAGAAGTGGTCTGCTCGGGTGGGGCGCGTGCTGGGGTGTCTGGGTGCGTGTCCTAGTGCGTGTGGCTCTGCGGGCCAGGAAGCCGTTCGGCATCGCGGGCACATTGGGTAGCAAAAGCTAATGTCGCTTAAACCCCCAAAATAGATTCATGGACAGGATAGAGGAGCTAAGACGGATGTTCCTGGTTTTTTTCAAAGAAGATCTAAAAACCTTATGTAACCGCCCTGGGATTGCTGGCTGCGGATTTTTTTGGTCCCCACGTTGCTAAATGACTTATTTATTTGGCCATCGATGTTTTAGTCTGGCTGACTCTGCTGTTTAATTGCATTTGTCATACGAACCATTTTGTGATGCTCTTCACCGTGCCGAAGGCGTTCAGGCGTACGGTATTTATGCAATATTTAGGTATTTTCCAAAATGTAAGCTTGGTGCCAAATGTGAATTTAAAATTTTATACAGTATGTGCACCATGACCCATTTTTGGAAGGGGGGAGGTATGGATGTGTGGGTGTAGCATATGTTAGTGGTTCTCGAACTTTGGCGCACGTGAGAATGCTCTGGAAGGCTTGTTGAAATGCAGATTGCGGGTCCCACCCGTAGAATTTCTTTTTCAGCAGGTCTGGGTTGGGATCTGAGAATTCGCTTTTCTAACAGGTTACCAGACACTGATGATAATAGCTTGGGGATCACATTTTGAGAAGTGTTCTGGGGAAGAGAAGAACAGAAAAAAATCTATGAGGATAATTCAGCATAATGTTAATGGCAGTTACCTCATACCTGGGTAACGTGATTATAGGGACGCTCTATTTTTTCTTTAGACTTTTCTGTTTCTGTTTCTGTTTTTTGTTTTTGTTTGTTTTTTTTTTTTTAAACCAGTGAGTATTAACTCTTAGCAGAAGAAAGAGCATTTTAAATTTTTTTTAGTTTCTAGTACTTCTATTCTCATGAACACATGCAGTTTCTTTCTTTCTTCCTTCCTTCCTTCCTTTCTTTCTTTCTTTAAGTAGGGTCTGTGCCCGGTGTGGGGCTGGAACTCACAACCCCACAATCAAGAGCTGCATGGTCTACTGACTGAGCCAGCCAGGTGCCCCCATGTACAGTTTTTTTTTGTCTAGTCTTCTACTACTACTGCTGTTATAAAAAAAATCTTCAAGAAACCAGTGTTTTATGTTCCTTGTTTTTATTTTATCTTCCCATGATGTTGAGCTTTTAGAGGGAATATTTGTCATGTGGAATAATTTCCGTCATGAACACGTGGTAGGGCTCAGTAGGTTCTCAACAATGCAGTTAGTTAGAACACAAGATGCCTTTATACCACATCACTTAAAGCCCCAAGACATCCTGTTTCATTAATACTAGTTGTATGTGATATCCCTTTATTGGAAGAGGAAGGTCTCCTCAGAATCTCAAAGAAGAGTGAAAAATTTGTTTAAGACAACAAAATCAGGGGCTAAATGGGAGTCCAGCTCTCTTGGACTCAGAATTAATCTATCAGCCAACCACCAACCAAAAAGCCCGAAAAAACAAACAAACACCTGGCACTGAGCTAGCACTTTATCGTGTCATAGGCTCTCCATCGTTTGGCCCTCCTGGCTTTAGGAATAATACGTGTGAGCACCAGACGTGAAAACAGTGCCTCAGGAATGCAGTGTTTCCCTCTGAAAGGACAGCAGGAGTGGTGTGCACGTACGCAGTTTCATGGATGTTTCAGGAAGGCCCTTTCCTCTCTAGAAATAAATTCAGATGGTGGCTAGTTGAGAAAACATAGGGCTTGGAAACCGGAGAACTAGTTTCTAGGTCTGGTTCTGTCCAAGTTAGGCAAGTTATTAGCCCCTTGGGGTAAACTCAGGTTGTGTAAAAGGGAGCATCAGCCCCATTGGAAGCCGTGGGTGTCACCGTGACCAAGTGAGCCCGCCCTCCAAGAAGCGAGTTGGAAACAGTAAAATAGACCCTGTTAAAACTCTAAGGCAGGGGTGCTGGGTGGCTCTGTTGGTTAAACATCCGACTCTCGATTTAGGCTCCGGTTATGATCTCAGGTTCGTGAGATCGAGCCCTACATGGGGCTGTACGCGCAGAACTGAGTCTGCTTAAGATTCTCTCCCTCTGCCCCTCCCCCTCAAAAAATTAATAAATATTAAAAAAAAAAAAAAAAGCCTCTAAGGCAGTGCTGTGATTTGAACAGTGGGGTCACTTCCGTCTCCTTCTCCCCAGCCCTGTGGGGTGTTGTGGACATTTATGGAACTGCTGGTCCTTCTGCCCTAGAGAAGGTCATGGCGAAGTCTGGCAGACCCAGGCTTGTGTCCGCCTTCTGTCCTGCCCACCCAGTTTGGCAGTAACGCCTCTGTCCGAACTCTGAGGTCAGACAACTTCAGGAAGAGGAAGATAGTTTCTCAACCGTGTTTTTCCCGATGACACCATATGTTCCTTTCCGTGTACGGCATCTCCAGGAAATTGAAGGCGTTAGGGTCTCTGTGGACATTCATGAGTCTGTTGGATAAAAAGATGATCTCTCACCTGCGGAATTTGTCACTTCATTGTTTCCTGCCTCTGTTAGGAAGAGCAGGGATTAGGCCTTTGTGAGTTCTTCCTTGTAAGTTCTTAAGAATGCACAATTCCACTAAACTGACACATCACCAACTTCCTAAGTCCGTACTCCATAATGGCTTGATTGATGTATACTGATGAACGTTTTGAAGTAAAACATGACTTTTTCCGGGGAAGGGGTAACTTTGCTCTGCTTTCTTGGCCCTGTAGCACCTGCCCAAGGCCCCCTCCCCCCACCATTAATTCGTTTACTCCTTCATGGAGCCAAAAACGAGTACATTTCGTGAATGGTATTATCTTTTTACAGGAGACGGTAACCCCATTTTGAGCTCCTTTTCCTTGACTGAAGGTTTTGTGACTCTCATGTCACAGTCCCCCTCCTGTCAGCCGCCCTTCACCGGAGAGCTGTTCGAACCTTGACTCGGGCTCACATGCATTGCTTCCTTCCTGCTGGAGGAGGAGCTCAGAAACGTAAAACCAGCCAGCCAGAATACAGTTTTCAGCCCAGAATGTACTTTACTATAATCTTTGCAAAGCAGCTAATTATTCAGAAAATTAATCATGAGACTCTGTACCTTTTTCTTGAAGGGCTGCTTTGTTTGTCGGAGAAATTCTTTTGAGTTACAGCTTGTGCTGTGAGCGTGTTCTGGAATGCTCACACGATCAGATTATTTTGTAATCTTGTGTTTAGCTTTTATGTTATTTATAGTGTCTGTGATTTTTACATTAAATTCTTCCTCAGCATTTCCATTGTAATCTGGTCTTTTATTACTTTTGAAATATTCTGCAGTCGAAGTTTAAGGTTTGGTGTGACTGCTCTGGGTGTGTTTTTGGTAATGTCATTTTTAACATAATACCTTTTTGGATGGGTATCTTATGATAATACCTAACTGTGCGAGGGAGGGAAAATAATTTTCTCTCTCTCTTTTTGAGTTCTTAGCTGAGACCCCAGTAATGAAAGACAGATTAACAAGAGAAAAACCAACAAGTTCATTAACATGTCTACATGGACCGTAAACATGGAGACATGGACAGTAGACCTAGAGAATGAGTAGCTCTTGAGGTGGCCTAAGCTGCCACCATAAATGCTATCTTCAGCGCAAAACAAAAGAAAGGGTAGGGGATGCCTGGGTGGCCAGGTCAGGTAAGCATCCAACTCTTGATTTCAGCTCGGGCTCATGGTCTCGGGGTTGTGGGGTCAACCCCATGTCCCCATGTTGGGCTCCACACTCCGTGGGGAGTCTGCTTGCATGCGTGTTCTCTCTCTCTCAAATAAATAGATAAACCTTTAAAAAAAAAAAAAAAAAGAAGGGCTGCGTGCTCCTATGCCCCTATGTGTGCGTGTGTGAGTGTGTGTGCGCGCGCGTCTGCTTGGCTGTTACGGGAAGTTACCAGGAAAAGCACAGGTATAAGCAGGAGTCAGCTTGTTGTGTAGACTTAAATCCCTGCCCTCCCCACTAAGAGTTTCTTGTGATTTTAGAGTCCTCCTACTCTGTGGGTATTTTCCTTATAAACATAAACGTCCCTTAAAAGTAGGTAACATCTCTGTTTCTGAGCTTCTCCTGCATCTGCTGTTTCTCAAAGTCACCCGAATGCCGAAGGGACATATTTTGGGCCGCCGAACCTTGTTTCGAACACTCCTGAGCTGGCCCCAAGCAGGGAGAATTGATTCCTTGTTTTGTGCTGTTCTCATGGTAAGATGTCTCAGTCGCGTGGTACAGAGCAGCAAAGAGAAGGTATTTATAGTGGGGCTTTTTGCTGCTTTGTAGTCTACTTGTAGCGTAACAGATAGAGCGGAATAAAATGAACTCCGAATTTCCTTTTCCTCTTGCTCCCCAAGTACACTTTGGTCCGTGAAGTAGAACCAATTTGTGGTTTCTGTTCCCTAAAGTGCCCCTCTGGTGGGGTCCTCTGATGGAGTGAGCAAACTGCTCTCACCAGCCGCCACTCTTTTTACCAAACCCCCAGGTTTTGAGTCGCCTGGACCTGCCCTAACCCCCACCTCAGGCCTCCTGACAGTGTCCCGATTGCCCCCAGTTGTCTGCTCTGACTGGCATGAAAACGTTTCTTTGAGCCTCATCTGAGACCGCTTTGAAGTACTTCACACATTTTGGTGAATAAGAAACTCCAAGAATATGTTCACACAGAGCTGTAGAGGCACATACGTACGTGAGTCTTCCCTTTGGTCCATCAAACCGGACTGTCCAGACCCTGCGGGCGCTGAGCGGAGCTGGCCAGCCTGTTAGCACACTGACCTCGGCTTTGAGCAGCCTGGGAAGTAGAGACGTGAACTTGTGCAGACGACGGACGGCTCTTACACCGTGCATTTCCTCACTGCCCTCCCCTCTGCTCCGTGTCCCCGGGAGGCTGACCCCCAGCTCCTGAGTCTGTCTTCCACGAATCACCTGGCTGGTATGTCGTCAGGCGTCTCTGCTTGCTGGCGTCTGCCTCTGGGGCGTTTGGGGCTCCTGCTGCGGGTTTATGCCAAGACTCCTCTTGCCTGGGCCAGCCTCCCCCGTGTCCTCCCCATGCTGTTCCCTTACTCTGTCCCGGTACCCAGCGATGCTACGGATGCGCTGATCAGATGGTTTATTGTGGTGAAATATACATAGCACTAAATTGACCACTGTTGCCGTTTCTAAGTGTTCGATGGCGTTACACGCCCAGTGTTGCGCACCATCACTCTGCCGTGCTCAGAACATGTTCGTCATCCCAGCAGAACCTCATTAAACAATAACTTACCTTCACTCCCTCCCCTCCACCCTGTCTTCTCTTCTAGCTTCTCCTCTGCTTTCTGTCTCTGAATTTTTAAAAACGGTTTATTTATCTGAGAGAGAGCGAGCGCAAGTGGGGAAAGGGCAGCGGAGGGAGAGAGTCTCAAGCAGACGCCACACTGAGCGCAGAGCCTGACGCGGGGCTGGGTCTCATGACCTGAGCCGACGTCAGGAGTCAGAGGCATAACTGACTGAAGCACCCAGGCACCTCCGTCGCTATGAATTTGATGACTCTACCTGATACACTTGGAATCACAAAATATTTGTCCTTTCGTGTCGAGCTTTATTTCGCCTAGCATGGCGTCTTCAGGGTTCCTCCATCTCAGAGCACGTGTGAGAATTTTCTCTCTCTTTTTTAAAAAGATTTTATTCATTTGACAGAGAGACACAGTGAGAACAGGAACACGAGCAGGGGGAGAGAGAAAGGGAGAAGCAGACTCCCCGCTGAGCAGAGAGCCTGATGTGGGGCTCGATCCCAGGACCCTGGGACCATGACCTGAGCCAAAGGCAGAGGCTTTAACCCACTGAGCCACTTGGGTGCCCCAAGAATTTTCTCTTTAAGGCAGAATCATAGTCTTTCACGTGGATAGACCACATTTTGTCTACCCACTCATGCATCGATGGACATTTGGGTCCCCTCCACATTGTGGCTGTTGTCAGTAATGCACACGGATATACAACTGTCTATCTGAGTCCCTGCTCCCCGTTCTTTGTGTTTACCTAGAAGTGGGAATGCTGGATTCCGATTACAATCTAAGGCGCTCCTTTCACATCTGACTGCAAGGTGTCATCCATTGAGTATATCCTGGTTGACGTAACCATTCCCCCAATTATTGCACACTTAAATTATAAGTCATTTTTGCATCAAAGACAGTTTATCTTCTTACTGGTCCTCTGCTTTCCCAGCGAGTGTGTGACTGGTTGGTGATGCCTTCTAGACAGGCGGCAGCTACTGAAACTTTGTTTTGAGTACCAAAAAACCATCTAAATGTGCTAAGAAGTGCCCCAGGGAATAGGTAAACATTGGAACTCATGGAACAAGAACGGAATTTCTTGTCAACCTTTTATTTTATCAAAAGATAAAGAATATAGGGGCGCCTGGGTCGCTCAGTGGGTTGAGCCTCTGCCGTTGGCTCAGGTCATGGTCTCAGGGTCCTGGGATCGAGCCCCGCGTTGGGCCTCTCTGCTAAGCAGGGAGCCTGCTTCCCCTTCTCTCTCTCTCTGCCTCTCTGCCTACTTGTGATCTCTCTCTCTCTCTCAAATAAATAAAATCTTTATTAAAAAAAAAAGATAGTGTATTTCTTTTTGGAATTAATAGGAACTTGGACGTAATGACCACTTCAATTACACATTTGAGTCTGACATCTTTATTGTAAGACCAACAGTTCACGCAAGGATGCCTCTTCTGGTCCTGTGGGCAGAGCAGATTGTCGTAAGAGTTGTGGTAGGGGCAAGGTAGAGATAACTGGCATCTTTAATAAACGTCACTGTCTGTACTACTGAATAGATTTTCCATCCTGTTTGCCTCTCTCTGCTTTCTTAGCCAGGTATCCTCCTCATTAGTAAGTAATTTCCAGAGCAAAATGACATCTGAGTGTCTTTTGCTCCTGTATTGAACCCTTCGAAGAGATGACACTGTTTGCCTTCGTCATTATTCTGATGGCTGCCCTGTTCTCAGTGACTGCAGTTAATCCAGCATATTCCTTAATGAAGCACCGAGGTGACAACCTCTGTTTAAATTCACTGTTACACATACGCATGCACCGTCAAGCCTCTGCCCCTACCCATAGGAATGTGTTGTTTATGCTGTCTCCTGAGTGCACAGGGAATATTCTGCTTTCTCTTGTGGAACTCCAAAGAGACTGCGTCTTCAAAGCGGTGGAGAAGCAGGTTATTTACTTCACGCAGTCTAGGAGATGCGATTTGGCTTGTGCTCTGCACAAGACACAGTGTCTTCTCATCCGGGCACGCGGCTTTAGGCAGCGTCTTTATTCTGGCCTCCTGGGGATCTAGACGGCCCGCCAGCTTTCTCCAAGTAGGTGTCCGTCCAGTGGCATCTCAGAGTCGGCACGTGTTAAGATCAATTCCTGATTTCCCCACCAACTTGCTGTTCTTGCAGTCTCCCCAGTTTTGCAAAAGACGGCCCCCGTCTTCCTTTTGCTCAGGTGGAAAATGTCGGTTTTCTCTTCGATGGCTCTCTTAGCCCACACCTCACATCAGCTCCTTCATACATCCCGCAGCTCTGACCACAGACTCTGACCTGAGTAAGACGGCGCGTTCGCCTCATCATCCCCAGGCCTGCACTTTGCCCCCGGGGTGTAGGCCCTCCCACCCCGTTACCCTTTTCTCTGGTATCTGATGGATGGATTGGAAGCATTTGTGCGTTTTTTTTGTTTTTGTTTTTGTTTTTCCTTTTGGAAAGTATGTTTGGAGGGAGGGGTAGACTTAATTTGATTCTAATATGGAGACCACGTGTGAAGACAATACATTTTTGTTAAGGGTATATCCGTGTGTCTCCTGTCTTCTCAGATACGGTACCTCAGATGGCATGGGGGGAATCCCGTAGCCAGGTCTTGTAGGAACTTGCTGCTGACATCTCTGACCCAGCCGGCTGCTCACTTCATACCCACCTATAACCTGCAGTAAGAGAAAAAAATGTGCATGGAATAGAATAATAGTAATGCTGTGTATACTTCTATCCACATTCGGGAAACGTTGCTTCTTAACAGCCTTTTGAAAAGTTCCTTTTTTATCCTGTCCTGCCCTTTCAGAACGCTCTTCTTCTCAAATCAGCATGATAACTCTTTGCTCTGCTTCTCTTGTGTTTGTAAGAGAGACAGATTTTTTCTTTGGGCAAAGAAAGATATTTGGTCCAGTGTAAACACAAGCTTTATGTAAGAGGGGCTGCCCTTGTTAGAAGTTTTGTTTATTGCTTATAGACTTTTCATTTTACCTGCCAAGTCCTATTACTTGGGTGACTAAAAACTCTGTAGAGTTTATTTGTAAAAGAACTTTTATTGATTAATCCAGGGAGAAACCTAAACTTTGAAATCAGACAAAAGGAGAACAAAGCACACCGATACATTGAACTTTAAATTAACAGCATCGAGAGTATCCTATGAGCCTGTAGCATAACTGATTTCATATCTAAGACGAAAAGTTGTGTAGAAAATCCAAAAAATGTCTGTCATAAGCATCTGTCACAAGTATTGTCATAAGTCGCAGGAGAACATTCCAAATCAAGGATGGGCCTTGCTGGAACCTGTGTATGGGACTTTCCTAAGCATGTTAGTAGAAGGCATCTCAAATATGTAATTAGAAATATAGTCTCTGCTCATAACAGGCATTTATTTATTTATTTATTAATCAATGATCTGGAGTTTGTTTTTGTTTTTTTCAAAAATTTTGACTAAAGGGTTGCCTGGGTGGCTCAGTTGGTTAAGCAACTGCCTTCGGCTCGGGTCATGATCCTGGGGTCCTGGGATCGAGTCCCGCAACAGGCTCCCTGCTCAGCAGGAAGTCTGCTTCTCCCACTGACCTCTCTCCTCTCGTGTTCTCTCTCTTTCATTGTCTCTATCTACCTCTCAGATAAATAAATAAAATATTAAAAAAATTTTTTTTGACTAAAAATAGTTTTAAAATTGTAGAATCATATGTAGTTTTTTTAAAAAAAATATTTTTATCTATTTGAGAGAGAGAACACAAGCACAAGAGAGAGCACAAGTGGGGGAGGGGGGAAAGAAAGGGGAATCGGGAGAAGCAGGGAGCCCCACACGGGGCTCGATTCCAGGTTCCTGGAATCATGGTCTGGGCCAAAGGCAGACGCTTAACCAACTGAGCCACGCAGTTGCCCCCCTAGAGTCATGTTGTAAAGTAAAAGATTTTTGAGTACTTCTACGTATTCGTTACTGAGTCCCAGTGCTGAAGATATTGTGGGATTGAGACATGGCTGAACCCCAAAGAGCTTACCCTGTGCAGACTCCCTGTTACCCTGCAGGGGTTCCCGCTGCTTGTTTATACCAGGACCTTTGGTCTTAAGGCTGAGGTGCCTACACAGGATGGCTTTAGGCACAGAGGTTCAGGAGTTGTGCCTGTCTTGACATCTGAGCTCAGAATTGAAGACTGCCGGCGGAGTCCCAGCTGTGATGTTGGTCACAAGGTGATTGGAGAATTGGAGGGAGTTGGGACAGGGTTGAAGGCCTTTTATACGACTCTCCTAGTGCAGCTTGTGAGGGATTTGGCGGGCTGCCTTTTCTCTGTCCCTTGTCCTTTGTCTGAGTGGTTTATTGAAACTTGGGCTCCTTCCCTCAGCAGTTGGGAGGAAGGGTCACTCCTAAGTACTGTACATTGTCTCCTCACAAACTTGAAAAACTCTAGACTACCAACTGCCAAAAAGCCACCAGGGACTTGGGTCTGGCAGCCTCCAGGACTCCGGAACAGGGAAGATGTCACGAATTTCCTGTTTTAATTGCAAGACGTATTGAATTCCAGGGGCATTCTTGACCGTGGTTGAGGAATCTGTCCTCATTGAAGTCTCCTGACTCATTGGTCTGTTTTCTAAATTTGGTTTTTTAGCACTTGAGGAGAATCACTGGTTATTGTCTTATAACCAGGATACAAAACATATATGTCACATGTGTGTAAAGATGAGTAATAATAAACATGGACCCCTGCATACCCTCCATGCGGCTGAAGACACGCATTACCTGTATTTAAGAAGAGCAGACAGAAAAAGGAGCATTGCCTTAAAAATCATCTCACTTTGCTGATTTCTGTGGTCATTCCTTGGCTTTTTTTTTCCCCCCAACAGTTTTATATTTAGGTATGAACCCCCAAACAGTAAGTTGTTTAGTTTTGGCCGTACTGGGGGAAGTTCATATAAATGGAGTCATTACTGAATGTGTGATTCAGGGCTTCTTTCTTTCCACGGCGTCTTTCTGAGACTCAGCAACATTGCAGTGTGCAGCGGAGCTTGCGGTTGGCGTGCTTGCTTACTGTGATGTATTGCATTGTGAGGATTTCCACACTCTCTCTGTCCTCCAGGGCTGTTTCTTCACCGGCATTTGGAAAACAGGTGAACCCAAAATTCAGCAAATCCCTGTGCCATTTAAAGTTTCAAGGATTGACTCCTTTCTGGGCAAATCCCGAGTCGGGGGTTGGGAATTTCCAAGTGATTAGCTTTCCTTAGTGAGAATACTGGGAGTCCTCATTTCTGGAGAATGGGCTGGTTTGGACTTCTCTGGGGGTTGTTAACTCTTGACCCATTTCTCCTGCGTCTGGAATCGAAGAGCTGTTTCTGGGGGATCTTGTGGGTGAGCCCCTTCTTGTGCTGACCATGCTCCTTGTAGGGCCGATCTGGTGTTTGGTTTTGTTTGTTTGTTCCTTGTTCTTGCTTTGAGCTCTGGGTAGATTGGGGCTAGTTAGGAACCCAGATGCTTTAACTGGAACCAGGCTAGTCTTTAGAACACAGGAAGACACTAAGAACTTTCCTCCTTCCTGCACTTGGCTGTCCAAGGGCATTCTTCTCCCTTCCTCTCCCTCCCTACCTTGTTTCTCCTCCTCAGTTGCTGGCAGATGTCCTATTCCATTGTGCCTCCCACCGAGGGAGTCGCGGAAGGGGCACTCCCATTGTTGAGTTTGTAAATAGCCCTGTGGAAATGACCAAAGCTCTAATAAAAAGCTCAGCTGGTTGCATTTATTTTCAGATTTAGAAAAATCTTCTGGAAGGATTGTTCTAAGGGCTTACTGGTGTCATTGTCGTGTTCCCGTGACACTTTGAAAGTAGGTCTCTGAGTGTGTTTTTCCTCCTCCACGAAGTGAAGAGCGTGGCTGTGTTTTTCTGTATTCCCTGGTTATTGTTACTTGAGATTGGTTCAGCTTTCCTTGAAGTGGGTTCCCTTGAGCTAATGTTAATTGATGTAGTTTTGGAATGTCGGTGAGATTTAGTGGGTGAGGACCAAGAAGGAATTCTTTGGTGCAAAAAAGGTGGTTTTATTAATGCTCCAGGATGGGACCTGTGGACTGAAAGAGCTGCTGCCCTGGGTCTGTGGGGGTGGCTGGTTATAAGCTTGGAAGCTGGGGGAGGTAAGGAAACGGGAGGTTTTCAAAAAGGATTTTCATATGTTAAAGAGCCCTTGCCATTGTCAAGTTAAGGTAGTTTTTCCCCTCTAGA
This sequence comes from Mustela nigripes, assembly GCF_022355385.1. Taxonomy (NCBI): domain Eukaryota; kingdom Metazoa; phylum Chordata; class Mammalia; order Carnivora; family Mustelidae; genus Mustela; species Mustela nigripes. The sequence continues at coordinate 17,011,775 of NC_081561.1, read as the reverse complement.
AAGGCATTAACATTAAGATGTTGAGAGCTTCACGGAGGAATGTCACACCTGTGCCACCCAGGACTGGGTTGCAGGGTGTCAGCTGGTGCTTTGTCCCCAGCTGCCTTCTGCTCCCTCACCATTAATGGTTGCCACGGAGGGAAAAATGGTTCTGCAGTAAAAATAAATCAGTTTCTTTGCTACAGGACTGCCTAAAGCCTTTGACACGTTGTCCTGCTTTGTGAATATATATTTCTTTTTTCCTTTTTTTTTTTTTTTTGTGAATTTAAATGAGGAGCTAGTAGAAGCAGTTCAGAAACACTTTTTTGGTTTTGTTTTTTTTTTTTTTTTAAAGATTTTATTTATTTATTTGACAGAGAGAGACACAGCGAGAGCGGGAACACAAGCAAGGGGAGTGGGAGAGGGAGAAGCAGGCTTCATACCGAGCAGGGAGCCCGATGTGGGGCCCAATCCCAAGATGTTGGATCATGACCTGAGCTGAAGGCAGACATCTAAAGACTGAGCCACCCAGGCGCCCCTAAACATGTTTGATTATAGAATTCTGCCCTTCCCCAGTAGATCTTGCCGTAGTAGTCCTTCTCTGAATACTCTTTGGGAAAGCCATCTTTATTATATACTCCACTGTTTACACTGGTTACATCTACAACTGTTTATACCGGTTCCGTCTGCGTAGATAATCTCAGGATTGCTGTGGAATTTTCTGGTAGCTTATGATGAATCCATTAACATTGAGGATGGGAACTTTAAGGGCAGACTTACTTTCATTTCACTTTAGAATACGTAGGCAAGTAGTTTTGTGTGTGTGTGTGTGTGAATGAGAGTACAGTGCAGTGGTTTTGTAAATGGACAGGGAGAATAAGGTCTCAGGTTTTAAAGGATATTCTTTGCCCTTGGTAGTATATTCCACAAAAGTAGGAGAGTAACAAAGAGGCCCCGGACCAAGATAATCTTTTTGTGAATGCCTCCAGGCAGAGCAAGATTTTGTGTATAAAAATAGTAATGAAAATGATTTTTCTGGGGCACCTGGGCGGCTCAGTAGGTTAAGCGTCTGCCTTAGGCTCAGGTCATGATCTCTGGGTCCTGGAATCGAGCCCTGCAGCAAGTCCCTGCTCAGCGGGGAGTCTGCTTCTCCCCCTCCCCCTGCTGCTCCCCCATCCCAGGCGCTCTGCCTCTCTCTCAAATGGATAAATAAAATCTGAGAAACAAAGACTGCTCTTCCCAGTGGTTGTAGAACACACAAGTGTCCTCTCTTTCTTCTCTGTCCGTCCCCTCCTCTTTGGGTAAGTGGGAAGAAGTAAAGCCGAAGCTACGAAGGACACGGATTTATCGTTGTTGTTGCTTGTGTTTGTTTAAGATGTGTTTTCCGACAGGTGTAAGGCCTCTGATGTGAGCACGTTAGGATGCCGGTTGTACCTTGCAGGGAGTATGTTTTCTTCGGTTGGTCCCTGGTCTGTGATTTCTGGGCCTCAAACATGTAACAATGACAGAGACTGAATGAAGCTACGTGTAATTACACCTTTTCTACCAAAATACCGAAACAAAACCCTGGGAAACTCAATCCCAGACAATTGAAAATGGGCTGGAATCTCAACCCAGTAATTTTTTTTTTCAGTTTTCTCTACTGGTGGCGTTTTCCTATGAGTTTTAATTTTAATGGAAGTCAATTTTTCAGATAGCTGGAGCTTATTCCTTCAAACACCAGAGTGCAATGACTTTGCCCCACTTCCCAGCCTGTCGGAAGTGGAGGCCGGAGGCTGCTGGGCGTGACCGTGAGCATCCATGATCTTCCCTGTGGTGACAGGAGCTTGGGCTGCTCCCAGCTTCCTGGCTCCTGTCGCAGTGTTGGACTTGTCGGGAGGCCCTGTCCTGCTGCCGCCTCCTTTCCCAGCCTCGCAGGTTGGCTGTCCTCTCCGCTGTGTGCTGGAAACTGGCTAATGGAGGTGACATCGGAGGTGACACTTGAGTGAGTAAACCAGGTGGGATTGATGTCAGGTGTGGAGATGGCGCTGACCCCTCAGGGCTGGGGAACATCGGTTTCTGGTGCTCAAAGGATTTCTTCTGGATACAGGAGGGTCAAGGCCCTTGGAACAGGGAGCGCTTCCTATTCTCAGTATTGCATAAAATGTTTGGAGATTTATAATCTGCTGATTGCTTTTCCAAACTGGACACAAACCCACCTTGGCTTGGGCGTTAGTATAACTTTCAAAATTCTCTCAAGGCCCGTCTCTGGACTGGCCACGTGCTGATAACTGTTGAAGATGGGCTCTTCGTGTTATGTTGTCATACAGCGGGACGAGGTGTGATGCTGTGTGATGTTGTACCAGTCTGTTGCCTCTCCCTTTGTGTGTATTTGAAATTTTCCCCCGTAAAGCCTGTGGGAGGACACAGAACTGCGTCTAGCTCTGGTTGGTACTTAAACGCCAGAGCGTAGAGTTATTCAGGGAAACACCACCACTGTCCCAAATGTTTATAGTGACCTGGTGATGTGAGCAGGGACCACATGTAGTCGTCACTTATCCACTTAATAGATGCACATTAATTGGTAGTGTGCCTGACTGTGGTCTGGGCTCTGGGAGCATGACAAGGAACGAGACAAAGCCACTATTGCCATGATCATACAGCTGACCGACGCAGGGAAAGAGGACGCGTAGATGAGCAGGCAAGTAGACCATGGGATGGTTTCCAGTGGCCAGTGGTGCTTCGGGGGCAGGGGGGTGGCGCACACAGTGCTCTGGACAGTGAGAGGGCCGGATGCCCAGAGGTGGTGCTGGCCGTAGCCTCACTCACATGGGGGATGAGGAAGGCGCCCTGAGAGGCGCGCCGGCCACAGGGAGGCGAGGCCAGGAGAGGGGGCTTCTTGTGCAGCGCCCTGGGATGTGTGTGCTTGCTTCTCTGAGGGATGCCTCTGCCCTGTAGGAAAGCAGCCCCGAGGACGGCGGTCCAGCCAGTTCATCGGACACCTGTGCCCCCTGAGGCCCACTGCTGGGCCAGATAACCAGATAGCCAGAGCTATCAGGTAACCCAGTAAAGAAGCCAGTAAACACATGCATATTAAGAGGACTTTCAAGTCAGTGGTTAGCCAAAATAAAACAGTCGCTTTTCTGCAGTAGTAAAATAAAAGTAGCCAGTTATTCCTCTAAAACTAGGCCATGTGCTCAGCGTGGCTGTCAGAAATGGCCCTGAGAGCATCTCCAGTCTCTCTGCTAGAGAGTTCTGAGGTGATTTTTCTGCATGTGTTTGTCACTTCCCGTAAACCTTTATGCTCTCCTGCATTTCAAGCACGATGCAGACTGGGCAGGAAAGCAGAGACCCAGCCTCTGCCTGGGGGCACTTGGAGTGGGCAGGAGATGGTGTCTCTGACCAGACCCGACGCCCAGCACGTGGCAGGCATAGGAGGTGGTGTGGCCGGGAGGCACAGGTGCAGTCCCCTGTAGTGTCCCTTGAAGTGGACAGGTGCCCTGAGGAGGACTGGTCATGAGTATCTGGCTAGTTTGAGACGGGGAGCTCAGGCACAGCCTCTCTGGGGGGTGACATTTGTGTCACGTGTGAGCAAGAACATTCCTGGCACACAGAGCAGCTTGTGTGACGACTCTGAGGCAGGAGGGAGTTTCAGGAGTTCTCAGTGGACAGAAAGAGGGAAGGGGAAGCCACACAAAGTGAACAGAGGCCGTGTCCTGCAGACGTTTGGTATTTCTTCCAAGTACAATAGGAGTCATTGTAGGACATTAAACCAGAAGAATGGTAGGAAGTGTTATGTGATGTGATGTGATGTGATTTGAAAGCATAAACTGGAGGGACAGAGGGAGAGGTAGAGAGATCCAGAACCAGGTCTTGATCCTGGCTTTGCCATTTCGTCAGTCTTGTGGGCAGTCGACTCATGTGGGAATGGGGCTAATCAGTTCGACCTCACCTTGTAGTGAGGACTGAGCAAATCCAGGAAGCTGTTGAGAACCGTGTGCAATGAAATAGTAGTTCCCTTCTCCCCGTAAAATACATGAGTAACATATTCTGCAATCAGTCGCTGGTGTCCTTGGGGACATCCTTACCAAGCCCAGTGGCAGCCCCATGAAGGGATGGGTGTAGTGTCCTGCTGTAGACAATTTTGTGTTTCTATCTGAGATTGATCTGGCCCATTCAGGGGGTGGATTAATAATGGTGGCTTTGTTAATAACTCGTTCTGACTAAGATTATGTTTAGTCTGTGTAACAGATGCCCCCCCCCCAGAACTAAGTTGCTAATGCAGTACTGTTGTTGCTCATTTACTCACAATTCCCAGCATTGTTAGAGGGAGAATCTGCTAAACTCAAAGCCTCTTGTTTGTGTCTTGGAATCTCAGACTAAAGATATTTTCTTCACCTGTCCATTTACTCGGACTTTCCTATTGTTTCATCCCTGTGCTGCCAAAGTGAGCACTTTCTTGTTGTTTTGAATCTCTCAGCCTCTTCCACAAATAATCAGATTTCCTTTGTAGTTTTGAGACCATTTTATTTTCAGAAATTCCACCATAATGATATTCATGAGGTCCATGCTGTGACTTTGCCTACCCGATAAAAGACTTGTTGGTTTCCAACCATATAAAATAGTACATGCAAAGAAAACACTATTTAGTTGTATGGGGTAATAAAAATGATCCAGACGGGGCAGCTGTCCTCAGGGGCTTTGTAGCATGATTGCAGCCTTATTTTAGCAGTCTGAAACCGTGACTCAGTCTCACACTTTGCCTGTAGACACTTGTTCTGTGGGATGGTGACCAGCATTGTTTACAGGGAGGTAGACTCGCAATGTGGTTAGGTGTTTGTTTTGCCTTCGGTTAAAAAAATTTTTTTTTAATAAAAATATTTCAAGAGCTATTTAAGGTTCGCAGCAGAATTGAGAGGAAGACAGAGATTTCTCATATACCCCTTGCCTCCCTCCGCCTCCACCCCCCTCTGCCTCCACGCCCTCCCCCAGAGTGGTCCATTTGTTACATTGTAACTACCCGAAGTATATAGTTATTATTAGGTCAGGTTCACTCTTGGTGTTGTACACTGTGGTTTGGACTAATGTACAATGACATAAATCCATCATCCCGTCATTCATGATACTGTCACTGCCCTAGAAATCCTGTGCTTTTATCGACCCCTCTCCCCCAACCCCAGCAACCCGTGGCAACCACTGATCTTTCTGCTGTCACCATAGCATTGCCTTTTCCAGAACGTCATCGAGTTGAAATCATTCACTATGTAGACTTTTCAGACTGGATTCTTTCCCTTAGTAATATGCATTTACGCTTCTTCCATGTCTTTTTGTGGCTTGAGCTCATTTCTTTGTAGTGCCAAGTTTGAATATAATTTAAGATCAGTCCGTGGATCCTGCCTGAAATGCTGTGAGATATACATGGGCTTTAGTTTACTGTCCATGGTGAAGGGTGCAAAAAAGCCCTCATGCTTCCTAATAGGATCACATTGCCATGAATGCTTGCCACAGACACATTATTGCCAGGGGCTCGGAAGCAGCTCCCGTGTCTGTATTGTAGATAGGGATGAGGGATGTCTTCCTGCCTCCTAAAACGTCTTCCGTATATCAGAGATGGGAATTACTGGAATTGTAGTTTTTACGCCTTCGTGCTTGGACCCAGTGTGACTCTGAAATTAAGTGGTCCCGCACAGATGTCTGACAGTGTATGTGGGCTGCTGAGTCAGGGTGTCTTGGTCCCACAGCCCTCGAGGTGGCAGCTCCTTTAGGCTCTCGAAGTCCATCAGCATCTGTTGTCAGGGCAGCAGCTCATTCAGCAGTGGGGGAAAGAGAGGATTACAGGTGCAACACACGGCTGACAGTGCGAGATTCGTGAATCCTCTCTGTAACCCCACTGTTTCGAAGGGCTTCATGTACATTGATTCATTTAGTCCCCACATCTAAGTTCCCATCAGTAGAAAGTGGTGGGGACAAAGAATGGGGCCGGGGCTTCTGGATCCCTGCTGTTCACGGCCACCCCGGGCTAGACTCATAACGTGCCACTGTCTGCCCCACTAGGATAGTCAGCTACTATCCCTGCTCTGGTGAAGCTGTGGCATGTAGCGTGATGTAGGACCCCCTAATGTAGAAGCATCTTAATTGGGGTCAAGTCTGTTAGTAGCAGATAGACTGAGAATTAGCCTGAGAAGGGCTTCACAGAGGTGCTTAATTCTTGATTTTAAGTCAAGAATTGGCACTTTGTGCTGCAGTTTTTTCAGAAAGCCTCTCTGCATGATGCGTTTGAAGACACAGCAAGGAAATTGCCCAAGAGCCATGTTTTCTCTGCTTGACTTTGTTTTGGTTAAGCCATTGTGAGTCCTTGCCAGGTTTTACCCTGCTGGGAATTGCCACTATGGCGATGGGGGGGGGGTGGCGGAGCAGGGCAGGAGCTCCGTGAAGAGTGCTCCACAGGTGTGGCCCTGCCCAGGGGTTTCCCCGGGGGCCTCAGTACACAGCTGTAGTCAGCCTTTACAGTCAGCTGTAGTCAGCATTTTGTTAGGGGAAACAATTCGGGTGTGAGTTCAGGAGAAACAACTCGGGTGTGACTTTCCTTGACAATATTAGGAAAAAAGGCAGGGAATCTGTTACTGATGATAGCAATCACCTGTAATCATGGGTCACTTGTACAACTTTCCACTGCTTTGTTTACCCTTCGTCATCTTGGAGATATGTATATAGACCATAGGAGTATCATTGTGTTGGATTAAAACATCATGTTGGGTTAAAACTCTGTGGATGCACTTGTGTACTCACCTCAAACTTTGCATTTTATTGGAATCTTTTTTTTATATTAACCAGATGATTATATAGAAATTATATATACACATACATATGTGTGTGTGTGTGTGTGTATGATTATATAGAAATTAACCAGTTGATTATATACAAATGAAACTTTCCTCTGAAACTTCTACTTGGCTTCTGGGCAGCAATTAAACAAACAAACAAACAAACAAAAAAACAAAAAAACCACTTGCAAAAGGCGGTTTCCTTTTTAATACCGGTCCCTCAGAGACGGATACTTTTGTAAGGAGTTGGGACTGGATCCTAGCATTTTACCTCTAAAGGAGGCAGAGCCTGGCCAGGACCTCGGAGGAGATCTGTAACTCCTCCAGGACTGGTTAAGAGTTCACAGACCACCACCCACCCTCCGACTGCTCTGTGGGGAGCACGGGGCCGGGGGAGATTTCCAGACTGACCCAGGTAGTAACCGTGAGAAGGGCAACAACAGTGTTTTGCTCTCTCTTGTCAGTACTTCAGGCCACCGAATGTGGCGGGTTTCCCCAGGCCAGCCAGTTGTCCTGTTCTCTGTGTGCAGCAGCGCGGCGTCCTGCAGTCCGGTGCAGTTCTGACACCTGCCTACCTGGAGTCACTGTCAGATCCCACCGGTGTGGGGCTCAGCCCCACAAGCTTGTCCTCCTCCTCTGTCCCCACCTCAGATGCCAGTGTGAGTCCTGGGTTGTCACCTGCCATTCTGACTGAGCTATCACCCCGTCCTCGGGTGTGGTAATTCACTACAGAAGGTCAAAGAACTCAGGAACAGTCTGTTGATGAGGTTGTCAATGTATCATGTTTATCATTATTATCCTGATGTAGCTCAAATGGCCGATGGAGGAGATGCATGCGGCAGGGTGCATGGGAAGGGGCACACAGTGTCCATGTCCCGCTCTGGGGAAGCCTCCCTCCCGGCACATCCAGCTGCAAGCTGGCCACGCTCTGACCCCCACTTGTTAGGATGCTGTGAAGGCTCATGATGACTGATGAGGGCAGGATTGATTAAGCACAGGCCATCGGTGATTGGTTCAACCTCTAGCCCTCTCCCTTTCTCTGAGGTGGGGGTTTTTAGATTTTAGGGTCAACTTGAATGCCTTTAGTTTTGTTTATTAAAAAAAAATTTAGCCAACAAAATTTTTATTAGAAGCATATTTACAGTTCCTTGTGTTATAACAGAGGTGAAACCTGGTCTCCGGTTGGTAATCCATTGGCTGGTTGACTGGGTCCTTTAACCGGACTGCATGGACAAAAATGATTTGCCAGCCATTTGGTGGACACCAACGGGCTTTAGTCAGTTCCAAGTAGAGGGTCCTCACTGCATCCTTCCTGCTAACTGAGTGGAAACGGTCTGGCCTGGATCGTTACAAGTCACGTCTTGCTAGGTAGCAGACAGATTATACACAGTTGTGCAGAAAGAAAGCAAGGATTTAAAAATTTAGCATTTTATTGTATTATATTTGCATACTCTTAGAAGCCTAAGGCTTTTTTTGGAATCATCATAATTTTAAAATAATACCACCAATTTTATAAGACCTGAATTGATTAAGGAAACCTCCCATGCTCATTGTAAGGTTTTGGTATTACTGTATCTCAGAAGTTTATCGCTTCTGCTGTAAAGTTGATACGTCTTTATTGCAGAAGATGCTCTGGACAGTGACTAACAGAAAGCAGCTTTTGTTCTGTTTTAAATCCCCTTGTGTCGCGGTTCTTTAGTGGACTTCAGGAGGGAACTGTGAACATGTGACCTGGCCTGTAGGGCGCCTCTCGCGTCGGTAGGAGAGGGAAGGGTCTCTGTTTGCCGCCTGGGTTCTGGTTCTCCTGCTGACCTCTGCCCTTTCGCTGCCAGTTTTCCTGTCCTTCAGCAGTGCTTCACGGCCTTCAGCCGGAGGAATTTACCTCACAGACTGCAAAAATAAATGGCAAGTTTGTAAATACAAGGTCACTTTTAAAATAAGGACTCTTACATATGTGCCTCGTTGTCCCTGTGGCCACTTTGCCAGCTGTCACGGGAGTTTCCTTCATCCGGAGGTCAAGGCCGCAGTTCTGGTGTGATCCGCTTGATGAGGTGGGCTCCCCTGTCGGCCCTCACCCACCTGCTCTTGAGTCTTTCCTGGAAAATTTAATATAGTTTCGTTCTTAGGAAAGTGTCCAACTTCATACTTACTTATCTAGTGATCTCCAAAGGGTTTTCTTTCTGTTCTTTCCCTTCATTATACATGTTTAAAACAAAACAACAACATTTTTTATTTTCTTAAAGGATAAAATCCTGTCTTAGAAGTGATGTCGTAGGCACAGATCACTGTGGCATCAGTAGTAGGCACCCGCGGGGCCCCCAGCACTGCAGCAAGCAGAACGGCAGGGCCCCTTGCCGAGTCTGGGGTCCCCCCACCTGGAGCTGGTTGCGCTGGTCCGCAGTGCCCCGGCCCTCCCCGCCATTCTCCTCTGCCCAGCGAAGACATCTGGGACTCAGTACGCGCCGTATTCAGTGTAATGCCTAACGCGCCGTATTCAGTGTAATGCCTAAGGATTCTTTTTTCTCGAAAACTCATGTCTGAACACTGAAAACATTTGAACATTTTGAACTTTCTAAAGAGAGTGTAATGGCATCCATGTATCTGTTGGTTGTGCTCGAACAGTTACAACGTTCTGCTCTCCCTGCTTGTAGAGCGTTACTTTTAACGACATGAATTTTCTCTTTAACCAAAAAAAAAAAAAAAAAAAAAAAAAAAAGTGCTCTCATTTTTCAGCTCTCAGTAACTTTTTCTTAGATGAAACAGAGTTTGAGCTATGTTGGCATTTTGCGTGCGTCCTCCTGGACGGATGTTTGTTGTAAGAACAGCACTAGCATCTAACATTTATTGAGCGATGACTGGGTGCTAATGGTGAGTGATGTTGGCCTTGGGGCCACATGTTATTCTTCAACAGCCCTGAAGGATTGCTTTTCTATCCCCATTTTATTGACACAAAAACTGAGGCTCAGGGGTGCCTGGGTGGCTCAGTGGGTTAAGCCTCTGCCTTCGGCTCAGGTCATGATCTCAGGGTCCTGGGATCGAGTCCCACATCGGGCTCTCTGCTCAGCGGAGAGCCTGCTTCCTCCTCTCTCTCTCTCTCTGCCTGCCTCTCTGCCTACTTGTGATCTCTCTCTGTCAAATGAATAAATAAAATCTTAAAAAAAAAAAACAAAAAGAACCCTGAGGCTCAGAGGCATTGAATAAACATGCCCAACGTCAACACAGATGGTGGCAGAGCTAGAGTTGTCTGGCTCCCAGCCCTGATCCTTCACCACTGTCCTGTTTTACTTACAGAAATTCCAGGGGTTCTGGGCTGGCCCTGTCGGTGGAGCGTCTGACGCTTGATCTCAGGGTTGTAAGTTCGAGTCCTGTGTTGGCTGTAGAGATGACTTAAAAATAAATTCTGAAAAAAAAAGAAAGACATTCCATGTGGTCATGCCCTAAGGACATAATGCAAATACACCAAAAAAGAAGAAAATCAAACCGCCAGTCTTTCTGTTCTGGTGTAAAATGAATTGCTTTTCTTTTTGAGTTTTATGGCAAATGAAAGCAGGTGAAGTGGACTGATATTTTTTTTTTAAAAAGAAGCAGCTTTCTGTGAAGGAATAATCAGATTATTGGGATTTTATTACACATGATTTGAAGTTAAAATTTTAAACTCACAATGTATTAATTTAAGATAATTAAAGCCGTTTTAGTCTCCATCCTCCTCAAGTCAGTCTTCCGGTCTGCGAGGGGAGTACTGTGTAGTCACCCCACAGCACCCAGCCGTCGTGGTGGGGAGGCCGGGCGTGTGGTGTGTGCCAGTCAGCGGGGCTTACGGAGGCCGCCTTGCAAACATCTGCCGGCTCCCAGCAAGTGGGAGAGCAGCGGAGCCCCAAATCAGAACTTTTAGAAGTCTGTTCCACTGAGGGACGTCTCTCCAGAGGCTAAGCGGTGGGTGGAGCCCTTGCGGGGTCAGTGTGGTCTCTGGATCCGTGGGGTCACGGAAAGCCCAGGGATGCCTGAGGGCGGCAGAGCTCGCAGGTATCGGAGTGGGGAAGCCGACGGCAGAGACGGAGCCGAGGAGTAGGCTCTCAGCTCAGGGTTACCTTAAACTGTGATGCGAGACACCGGGCACTACTCGTCAGTCAGAGACCCCGCAAGTGGCGGATCCAGAGAGACCCCCTCCTTCCTCCTCTGAGAGGAGCGGCGTGGGAGTGCACGGCAGGAGTCTGCTGGCTTTGGAGACTCGAAGCAGGGCCGTGCGCCAGAGATAGAAACACTCAAGTCACAGGCCAGGTGAGCACAGAGTGCTGCTGGAGACCAGGGAGGACAGGAGGGACTGACGGCCTTTCTCTGAGGGTGCACTGAAGAGCAACCCCCCCCCCCCCCCCGCCAGCTCTCAGCTCCTCCACGGCCAGAGACTGGGAGACTGCCGTCTTCATTCCTGTCCTCCAAAGCTGTGTGGAAAGTGTTCAGGGAAGCAGATTACTTAGCCTCTGGCCCCTGGCAAGGGTAGTGCAGTTCCATCTTGGACAAAGACATTTGAGAATCACTGAAACAGGCCCCTCCTCCAGAAAATCAGCAAGAACATCCAGCTAAGACCAAGTTTACTGATTAATGAGAACTGCAAAACTCCAATGCTAGAGGAATACAGCACATAGAATTCATGTCTTTTTCTCCATGATTCATACAGGAATTCAGTAAAAGTGGCAGAATATAAAATCAGTGCACAGAAATCAATTACATTTCTGTATACCAACAATAAGAAAGAGAAATTACAGAGTTAATCCCATTTACAATTGCACCCAAAACCTTAATGTACCTAGGAATAAATCTAACCAAAGAAACAAAGAATCTATATTCAGGAAACTATAGAACAATTAAGAAAGAAATTGAAAAAGACAGAAAGAAATGGAAAAATGTTCCATGCTCATGGATTGGAAGAAAAATATTGTGAAAACATCTATGCTACCTACAGCAATCTACACATTTAATGCAATCCCTATCAAAATACCATCAACTTTTTTAAAGAAATGGAACAAATAATCCTAAAATTTGTATGGAACCAGACAAGACCCCAAATAGCCAGAGGAATGTTGAAAAAGAAAAGCAAAGCTGGTAGCCTCACAATTCCAGACTTCAAGCTCTATTACAAAACTGTCATCATCAAGACAATATGGTACTGGCACAAAATCAGACACATAGATCAATGGAACAGAATAGAGAGCCCAGAAATAGACCCTCAACTCTGTGGTCAACTAATCTTCAACAAAGCAGGAAAGAATGTCCAATGGAAAAAAGTCAGTCTCTTCAACAAATGGTGTTGGGAAAATTGGACAGACACATGCAGAAGAATGAAATTGACCCATTTCCTTACACCACACACAAGAATAGACTCGAATGTATAAATGACCTAAATGTGAGACAGGAATCCATCAAAATCCTTGAGGAGAACACAGGCAGAAACCCCTTCGACCTCAGCCCTGCAACTTCTTCCTAGGCACATTGCCAAAGGCAAGGGAAACAAGGTCAAAAGTGAACTATTGGGACATCATCAAGGTCAAAAGCTTTTGGATAGCAAAGGAAACAGTAAACAAAATCAAAGAACAACAAGCAGAATGGGAGCAGATATTTACAAATGACATATCAGATAGAGGGCTAGTATTCAAAATGTGTAAAGAACTTATCAAAGTCAACACCCAAAGAACAAATAATCCAATCAAGAAATGGGCAGAAGACTTGAACAGACATTTCTGCAAAGAAGACATCCAAATGGCCAACAGACAAATGAAAAAGTATTGAACATTAGTTGGCATCAGAAAAATACAAATAAAAACCACAATGAGATACCACCTCACACCAGTCAGAATGGCTAAAATTAACAAGTCAGGGAATGACAAGATGTTGGCAAGGATGTGGAGAAAGGGGAACCCTCCTACACTGTTGGTGGGAATGCAAGCTGGTGCAGCCACTCTGGAAAACAGTATTGGAAGTTCCTCAAAATGTTGAAAGAAGAGTTACTCTGTGACCCAGCAATTACACTACTAGGTATTTACCCCAAAGATATAAATATAATGATCAGAAGGGGCACCCCAATGTTTATAGCAGCAATGTCCTTAATAGCCAAACTATGGAAAGAGCCTAGATGTCCATCAGCAGATGAGTGGATAAAGAAGATGAGGTATAAGGTACCTGGGTGGCTCAGTGGGTTAAGCCTCTGCCTTCGGCTCAGGTCATGATCTTAGAGTCCTGAGATCAAGTCCCACATCAGGCTCTCTACTTAGCAGGGAGCTTGTTCCTCCTCTCTTTGTCTGCCGGCCTTTCTGCCTACTTGTGATCTCTCTCTGTCAAATAAATAAAATCTTAAAAAAAAGAGAAAGGTATATATACACAGTGGAATAGTATGCAGCCATCAAAAGTTGGAATCTTGTCATTTGAAACAGCATGGATGGAACTAGAGGATATTATGCTAAGCAAAATAAGTCAGTCAGAGAAAGACAATTACCACATGGTCTTACGGATATGTGGAGTTTAAGAAATAAGGTAGAGGATCATAGGGGAAGAAAGGAAAAAATGAAACAAGATGAAATCAGAGAGGGAGACAAACCAGAAAACTCTCTTAATCTCAGGAAACAAACTGAGGGCTGCTGGACAGGAGAGAGGGATAGGGTGGCTGGGTGATGGACATTGGGGAGGTCATGTGCTATGGTGAGTGCTGTGAACTGTGTGAGATTGATGAATCACAGACCTGTACCCCTGAAACCAGTAATATAGTATATGTTAATTAAAAAAATGTTCAAAACCAAAAAATGAAGGGAGCAATCCTTTGTTAGCTGAGATGCCGAACTATTGTGAGAAGAGCAGATTAAAAAAAAAAATCTAATACACGTTGACTCAGGCTCAGAAACTCCCAGGCCCAGGCCCAGGCCCATTGTCTCAACATGTGAAGATACCATGTTAAAAAACGCCTTTTGCTAATAAACTTAAAAAAAAAAAAAAAAAAAGGAGGAAGGAAAGAAATACATGTCCTTGGACTCATCTCCAGGAGACAGATGTCATTTAACTCTGTATCTTTCAGATAGAGGCTATGGCAGTTTTCGATGTCCAATCAGTAAAGCAGTTAACACATGGACGAGAAATCCCTCTTTCAGAAGACACTGATCTGTTGCGTCTCCTGAAGTATTGACTCATGTAGGACTCATGCACATTGGGGTGTTTGGGCATCTAACTTCTGAGTAGCTAACTGTAGTTGATGGGGTGCAAATAGTGAACAGAAGATGCCTTGTCCTGTAAATCTTCCAATAGGAGGTTTGACGAAGGCACTACAGCTACATAGGGTTATGGTGGTAATACGTTATTTATACTGCTTTATTTCAGTTGTTTGTTAATCTTTCCTTGTCTAGACTACCTATTAAAGGACAAACTCTTCATTTCAAGACCAGGCCCAGTATAGGTCTGCCTTATCTTTTCAGTCCTGTTTCCATGTGTGTGTCTCCTCTAGTCCTATCAAATTCCCTTTCTGAATTTAGTTGACTTCTGAAGCTTTTGAGGGTTTGACCCTTGTTAACCTCCGATTGAACTTCCCTATATGAAATGCTGGTCTACAGAAATATCTATTTTTAAATAAGTCATTGAAAACAGGCGAGATTTTCTTGCCACCAAATTTTGGGATTGTGCTGGTAATCAAAGAAAATCTTCACATCTGGATTATATTTGACTCAGTAATGTAAAAAATTAGTTCTGAGTTCTTCTACGTAGCACGTGACGTGACCTGTGCTTTTGGGGAGTTGAAAATTTAAGGCTACGCGAGATTCAAAGATAGAATTTCTGAAGGCTACAGGACTTGATGTGCATGAAGGAGTGCTAAGCTGTTTTGTTGACCACAGAGATCCTGAGGTATCCTGTCAGCGGTGGTAAAGACCAGGGTGGTCTCCAACAATGCTTGTGGAATTGAAATAATTGAATTGAGCTTTGAGCCATGTCGCAAAGTGGGGAAATTTGGTCAAACTGGGGAGACAGAAATGGCATTAAGGCATGCAAAAGACAGGGGTAGTGTGGTGAATATACCTGGTTTGAGTAACCTTAAAGAGATCCGTTAACTTGCTTATCCTGAGAGAAAGGCAGCTTTGGTGTTTGGCCAAGTGGAGCTACTATCCAGGTACATCAGCACCTCTTTTTTTTTTTTATTTCTTTCGTCTTTTTCTTTTTGGAAAGTGGGAGAAGTTAAAATTTATTTTCACATATAATAAATGTTATGGAAATTTTTTTCAAACGATACACTTACTGAAAATAGTACATTTCATGTAAAAATCACTTCTTCATGGACCATACAAAATTATGAAATGACTCAAATAATTCCCACCAGGGTTTCTAACATTATATATTACTGTGAAACAGTTCCTGAGTAGGAAGAGATTGGAGACATTCTAGTCCAACCCCCTCATTCTATTTTATTTCATTCTTTACATTTTGCATGTGGTCCTCCGGTGACGTGGCACACAGAGACCACAAACAGAACAGCTAAGATTTATTGAGGGAATATTGAGTTCCAGCCCCACAGTGCATCCCTTCTTTCTCTCCAAATCCTGCGATCTAGAAACACAACCTTGTTGGCTTCTGAAACATCAGAATGTGCTCAGTTTATTTCTTTGGAATACACACACACCGAAAATCTCATGATAACTTACAGAGGATCATGTGATTAGAAACAAGGACTTTTTTTGAAGATGAATGAGAAGGTGGGCAGTGAAGAGCTCTGGTTGCTACCCAGGCCGGAACCTGAGTGTCCACGGAACCACTTTCTGATGAGTCAGCATCAAGCCTGGGCCTGTGGGTCTGTGAGGTCGATGTGAAGGGATGTTCTTTGTACTTGATGGAATGTTTGGCCAAGGACGTCGCCTCTTTCTGAGCCATGCCATCATCTGTGACAGGCTGGACCTTACTGAGAGTTTAGGAAACTCTTTGTTACGCCTTTACCTATACAATCACCAAAGGCCTTAATTTTAAAAAATATGAATTTTGATGTTTCTGATAGATGGTTTATATTATTCATTCTTTTTCATATATATGTATGAAAACTTTTATCTTTACACTGTAATAGCGTATTCATTTTTTTCAAGGGGTAGCATACTATATTTAGTTATAGTATAAGTATTACTCATATTGGAAAATTTTTTCTTCACAACTACCAGCAAATGTCATGTAGCCTCTGGGGATTGGGGTAGTAAATCATGGTTCTGAATTAGGATGACTTAGTTGCTTGTCTCTTAATTCACATCTCAGGAAATCTTTACCAGTTAATGAAGTATAGTTTTGGTTCACGAAGAGACTTGCTTTTCCTTATTTAGTAAGGATCTTTGTTCTAAACTAAATGGTTATAGTAAATGTGGATAGAAGCAGGTCCATTTAGTGACTTCCCTTTTCCTCATGCTCCCCAGTCTCCATTCTTTTTTTTTAAAAGAGAGAGAGAAGAGGGGAAGAAGGAGCAGAGGGAGAGGGAAAGAAATAATCTCAAGCAGATTCTACTCCTAGCACAGAGCCCGACACGGGGCTCAATCTCATGACCCTCAGATAACGAGCAGAGCTGAAAACAGGAGTCAGGTGCTTAACGGACTGAGCCATCCAGGCTCCATTTATTCTTAAATAGTGCTGAGAAACACAGAAAAACAAGGCAGAAGCATATTGCCATTCCCATATGTGCTGTCTTTCTAAGCGAAAGGGATATATTTTTAAAAATATTTATAATGCTGAAATAAGATTGGTTTCCTAAGAAGAATAAGGGAAACCACATTGGAACGTCAGTGAAGGTTGGATAGCTTTATTGTTAGCTCAGGAGGTAAATATACTATCGGTTACAAACCAGCATGTCTTTGCTGCTGCTGCTGATTATTACACAGACGTGGCCGAAAGGAAGCTCAGGAAAACTCTGGAGAGCTCCCTGGGAGTCCTGTTAGCTCATTCTGTCCCCAGTACGTTACTCGGCTCATCATAGTCTTAATGTGGAATGTCTATTTTATTTTATTTTTTAACAGTATTTATTTATTTATTTGACACACAGATCACAAGTAGGCAGAGAGGCCGGCACAGAGAGAGGAGGGGAGGCAGGCTCCCCATGGAGCAGAGAGCCTGATGCGGGGCTCGATCCCAGAGCCTGCCTGGTTAAAGGCAGAGGCTTTAACCCACTGAGCCACCCAGGCGCCCCTGGAATGGTTATTTTATTAACTTGGTCCATGCTGTTTCGTATGATTACTTTATTATAACTCCAGTGACTTGTCTGTCCTTTGTTAAATAGAGCAGTGATTTAAATGGCTCTTAAAAAATAAAGCAAGTAAAATAAGAGAAGGTTTAGTCAAAAGTACTGTGCATGATGTTTTCATTATAGCTATACCTGCTCAGAACAGATGCCGTCCAGAGCACTGCTGCACTTACGGAACATTTCTTGGCAGAAACCTCAAAAGTTTATGCAGTGAGCAAAGGTCCCGTAGCTTTCTTAGAATGAAACGCACTCGTGCATTTTTCAAACAGAAAAAATCCTGTTTGAAAGGGTAGATAGAATGTTGAGTTTTACTCGACGGCAGCCAGAAATGCCAGGTTTTCCTCTCTAAAACTGGAAGATTAAAAAACCGCATTCCCATTGTGCCCAACTGTCTGAGGTGATGGCCTACGGGGATCCTTTTGGTGTAGTCATAGAATTTCAAGAAGATTATGGGACTGTCATGGTTTTCTTTGCCTAATTTAAAACTTCAGAGTTGTCTACCTGATTTTACAATCCGTGGACATTCTTCCCTTGTTACTGAGCTCCGGGTTTTATCTAGGGCCCTCAGAGCTCTGTGCAGAGCGTTGGGCCCAGTGCTGGAGAAAGGTCACTGTGCTATTTTTGCCTGTACCTTTTGATTTCCATGCCCTCTGCCCTGGAAAATCCGTTTTGTTACCCTCCAGATTTTATTTCTTGTGGAGAAGGAATAAAGCCATGGGGAAAATTCCCTCATTTCTTTCTTTCTTTTTTTTTGAGATTTTATTTATTTATTTGACAGAGAAAGATCACAAGTAGGCAGAGAGGCAGGTAGAGAGAGGTGGGGGGAAGCATACTCCTCGCTGAGCAGAGAGCCTGATATGGCGCTCAATCCCAGGACCCTGAGATCATCACCTGAGCCGAAGACAGAGGCTTAACCTACTGAGCCCCAGGTGCCCCACCCCCTCATTTCTATTTCATGATAATTTCACAGTTTATGAATGGGTGATACTAGAGGTTGATTAAAAACAACCACATCAGGAAGGCTACTACAGACTGTCATAGGATTGCATTGCACAAAAATCATTGTTCAGCCTTTTAATTTTGTATACACAGAAAACATTTGCAGAGCGGGTCAGCCTGCTGGTTTGTTACTTTGAAAGCTGTTTGCTTTTCAGAGTTTTCTCCAGGTGGTAATTTTAGCTGTTTTTGGGAAAGTAACATGCAAAAGTGAACGTTTAAACCGTGTGGCTGGTGGTGGGAGAAGGCTGTAACTTGTTCTTAAATTTCTCTTTAGTGTTGAAATATGGGAAAATAGTTGAGAGCCGTGGCTTTTACTTATTTAAAGAGTTATTCATTCATTCGAGAGAAAGGGAGGGAGTAGGGGGAGAAGCAGAGGGAGAGAGAGAATCTCAAGCAGACTCCCCACCAAGCACAGAGCCCATTGTGGGGCTCAATCCTATGACTCTGAGATCATGACCTGAGCTGAGACCAAGAATTGGACGCCTAATCATCTGAGCCAGGCAGGCGTCCCATTAAACAGATTTTTTTTTTTAATTTTTTTTTAAGATTTTATTTATTTACTTGTCAGAGATAGAGGGAGAGAGAGCGAGCGAGCACAGGCAGACAGAGAGGCAGGCAGAGGCAGAGGGAGAAGCAGGCTCCCTGCTGAGCAAGGAGCCCGATGTGGGACTCGATCCCAGGGTGCTGGGATCATGACCTGAGCCGAAGGCAGCTGCCCAACCAATGAGCCACGCAGGCGTCCCCCCATTAAACAGATTTTATCACTTGAGGCAGTAAAGTGAATTTGGCTTCTCATCTTTGTAAAATAGAATACCTTTCAGATCATGTTATCAAGATGCTGAGTTTCCCTTATGTTTTTTTTTTCTCTTTCATTGCTTCCCTTTGATGTGGCTGCTGTGTTGACAACCCTTTCTACTTTGGCTGCTGAATTTTTGTTTCCATCATTAAGGAAACCTCCCAAGGTAAGCAGTTGATGTGGAATTTTGTGTGCGTGCATACTAAGTGTGCAAACATCCAGGACTTCATTCATCACAGTAACCCATGTGAGAAGAAAAATCGACATTTTAATTAAAATTTAAACCATGAGAAAACAGTAAAGACATAAAATTAGAATGCTCCTCTAGATTTGCAAAACATTTTCATCATTATTTCATTCTTGGAATTAATGCTCTGGTCCTCAGAGCAAAGCAAAGCAAGTTCTCTTTGCTCTGGCCAGTCTTCAGTGGTTTGTTTACCAGAGAGTAACCCGTAAGTTAGAGAGTAGGTGGGGGAAAGAATCTGAGAAGGGGGATCTGACTGATCAACTCCTGAATAATTGAAGGCTGATTTTGTTACCGGTGAGTATTTTATTGGGTATCAAAGGGACGCTTAGTGCCAAAAGAATGGAGAAATTCAACCAGTCCCTGACCAGTAATGCTGGTTATAACTTCGGTCTCTGAGATGGAATCAAGACAGGCTGATCACCCCCACTCTCCATTACATGGTCAGAATCTAAGACGTGCTGGGGGAGGGTAAGGCATCTAGAGTAGATTCGGCTTACTTGCCTCTCAGGCTATAAAGAAAAATGAAACTTAGCTTTTACAAGTGGAAACTCACCAAAATGCTAAATATTATCCTTTATGGTTACTGAAGGCAATATAGGAATTGTCCTTGGCACTAACGTTTCAGCTCTAGCACGGAAGGTCCACCTGGAACAAATTGCATGAGATCTTTTAAGAACGAGGAAATATATGATGTTATAGAAACGTAAGCACTAGCATCAAGCCAGCCCTGAGGAATTAGAAGGTTCTCCCTGAGCACTTCCTGACGTGGACATAGTCCCAAAAAGCTGCGACCAAAAAGGTGTCTCTGTTACTCGGAAAGATGTGAGTTTCCCCCTGAGTAGCTCTTCCTTCCCTTGCTGTTGGTCCAAGAGCTTTCAGAGCAGATTGTCGACCTTGTGATGCATTTAATTCTTTCCCCACAGAAAAAAGCAATGAATCCTAAGCAGTTTGACATATGGCTCCTTGGTGAAGGAGAAGCACTGAAATTAAGGGTCACAAAAACACATTTTAAAAAATCACTAATCTCTTTATACATAAAGATTTTCTGGGTTATTTTCTATTCAGTATTTAGAGCTTAGTGATTTCCTGAAGGGTTCTATTGATAGTTCCTAAGAAGTACCATGAAATTTTCAAAGTAAAATCAATGTGAAATCCCCACATTTAAATATATATATGTATATGTCATAAGGCATATCTGAGAAGTATAAATATGGTCTTGAAATAAGTGACACAATAGAGCCATATTTTGAAAAAAAGACATTAAAATAAATAAGGTCTTTTCTTGCAGAAACTGTAAACATTACAGCAAACAGGAAAGGGAAAAGTGTTTTTCATGATGATTACATAAATGAATCTTACTGATTTTAAAGAATGAGAGTTTTTGCAAATGACATATCTGATAAAGGGTTACTATCCAAAATCTATAAAAAACTTACCAAGTTCAACACCCAAAAATAAATAATCCAGTATAAAAATGGCCAGAAGACATAAATAGACATTTTC
This sequence comes from Mustela nigripes, assembly GCF_022355385.1. Lineage (NCBI taxonomy): Eukaryota > Metazoa > Chordata > Mammalia > Carnivora > Mustelidae > Mustela > Mustela nigripes. The sequence goes on along the minus strand of NC_081561.1, from coordinate 16,991,211 downwards.
CCAGAGAAGGCATTCTGATGGCTAACAGAGAGTGAAAAGATGTTCATCAACACTCACCTTCAGAGAAACACAAATCAAAACCATGATGAGATCCCACCTCACACCTGTCAGAATGGCTAAATGAACAACACAGGAAACAACAGATGTTGATGAGGATGTGGAGGAAGGGGAACCCTCTTGCACTGTTGGTGGGAATGCAAGCTGGAGCAACCACTCTGGAAATAGTATGGAGGTTCCTCAGAAAGTTAGAAATAGAACTACTCTGCAACCCAGCAATTGTACTACTACGTATTTACCCAAAGGGTACAAAAATAGAGATTTGAAGGGATACATGCACCCTGATGTTCATAACAGCGCAATGAACAATAGCCAAACTATTGTATTGAAAGAGCCCAAGTGTCCATTGACCGATGAATGGATAAAGAAGATGCAGATATATATACAGTGGAATATTATTCATTGTATATATACAATGGAATATTATTATTTCATTCAAAAGAATGAAATCTTGCCATTTGCAATGACGTGGATGGAGCTAGAGAGTATTATGCTAAGCGAAATAAGTCTGAGAAAGACAAATACTATGTGATGTCATTCTTATGTGGAATTTAGGAAACAAAACAGATGAACATATGGGAAGGGTGAAGAAAAGAGAGAGGGAAACAAACCATAAGCGACTCAATGATAGAGAACAAGCATGAGGGTTGATGGAGGGAGGTGGTGGGGGATGGGATGACTGGGTGATGGACATTAAGGAGGGCACTTTTTTGTGATGAGTGCTGGGTGTTATATGTTAAATGATGAATCACTAACTTCTCCTGAAAACAGTATTACACTAGATTAACTAGATTAACTAGAATTTAAATAAAAATTTGGCTAAAAAATAAAACTGCTTTTTAAAAATGGAAAAAAATAACTAAATAAAACAGATTTTTTTTTTGACATGAATAATTAACAAAATCATGAAAGACTGGTTGGTTCAATTTAAGAAGAAATTTTTCTGGGAAGGGGGCAAAATGCTACATGAATGAGACCTGATACTGCATTCTAATGGGGGTGGGAGGGAGAACATAGGCACAATTTAGTATAAAATCAGTTGTGTTAAGGGCCACAAGAGGCATAATATTCATGGAAGTCATAGGATGAAGGGTCTCATTCTGACTTTTGCAGATCTGAGGACAGATAAGACTGGAACTAATATTAAAACTTACGCATGAAGGCACTGGAGAAATTCCAAGTTGGTGAAGAATTATCAAATAAAATCCAAGAGATGGTGGAAATTTAGAGAGGTCAGCCTGGTTTTTGAGTGTATGCCATTCACATAGAGCAGCTTAAAGGCAGACCAGTGTTTCTAACTGCCTCATGTGATCTGGCGAGCCTAAGAGGGCAAAAATGTTGGAGTTCATGACCTGTACCCCTGAAGCAAATAATACATTATATGTTAATAAAAATTTAAAAATACATAAAAAGAAATGTTAGAGTTCAGAGTTTATCAGAGGTAGAATCCTTGGTAAACTCTTTATACTTAGGGTTGGCTAAGTAGATAGAGATGCAGCTTTGGGTGCTGTAAAAAGATGAAACAGAACTAAACCTGCCTTCACATGGATTACTGTGTGGTTATAAGTTCTTTATGTGATTAGGAAGTCTCAAGCACTAAAATTAGATCAAAGTGATCCTAGAATGGAACATTCCCACAGGCACCTGGCAGAAGCAAGTGTAATCCCAAGTCTCTAAAGATTTCACAGACCATTTTAAAAAATATATTTTATTTATTTATTTGAGAGAGAATGAAAGAGAGCAAGCATGAGAGTGGGGAGGGTCAGAGGGAGAAGCAGACTCTCTGCTGAGCAGGGAGCCCAATGTGCGACTCGCTCCTGGGATTCCAGGATCACGACCTGAACAAAGGCAGTTGCTTAACCAACTGAGGGACACAGGTGCCCCTCCACAGACCATTTTAAAAATACAGTGTCTGGCACACAATTAAAGAGGTGCATTACAAGATAAGGCAACATGAACGGGAAATAGCAAAAATAATAAAAAGTAGAAATAGACTCACAGGTGCTTCAGATGTTCAAACTGTTAAACATGAACTTTAAAGTAACTGTGCTTATTATATTTAAAGTGATAAAAGATAAGACTTCAAAATGTTGGGAAGGACTAGAAATTACAAAAAAGTGACCAAACAGATTTGGAAAATAACCCAGTAGAAGTTCTCACCCTGACAGTCCCAAAACCAAAATTGAGAACTAGTGTTTGGGTTTAGCAGCAGACTTGATGCAGCTGAAGAGAGCATTAGATAACTAGAAGATAGGTTAGCAGAAATATCAAAATGAAATGTAGAAGAGACAAATTGTGCTGGAACAATGAATGTTAGCATTCAGAGAAATGAGTTTAGATACAAACTTTATTCCCTTCATAAGAATGAACTCAGTTTGGATTGCAGGCCTAAATATGAGATGCAAAACTGTAAAACTTCTAGAAGATAGTGTGGGGGAAATCTATGAGATCTTGACGTTGCTGACGACCTTTTAGATGCAACATCAAAATTATGACCTATAAAAATAAAATTGATTAGTAGAATTCAATAAAAGTACAAACTTCTGCAAAGTCTCCATGAAGAGAATGAAGAGAAAGCCACAGACTGGGAGAAAAGGTTTGTAAAACATATCTGATAAAGGACTCTTATCCATCATATACAAAAAACTCTTAAAATTCACCAGTAAGAAAATGAACTACCCAATTAAAAGATGCAGAAGACCTGAACAGACACCTCAGGAAAGAAGGTGTACACATGGGAAACACACAGATGAAAAATGGTTAACATCAAATGTCATTAGGGAGTTGTACATTAAAACAATGATGAGATGCCACTGCACACCTCTTAGAACAACTAACCTCTTGACAATACCAAGGCTGGTGAGGAGCTGCTGTGGAGTGCCAGGAACTGCCATTCATTGCTGGTGAGAATGAAAAGTGGTTGAGCTACTTTGGAAGGCAGCTTGAAAGTTTCTTACAATGCCAGATATATTCTAATCATTTAGCTATGTAATAATGCTTCTAGGTTTTTACCCAGATGAGTTGAAACTTTGAGTCCATACAAAAACTATACATGAATATATACAATGGCTTCATTTATAATTGCCCAAAACTGAAAGCAAGATGTTCTTCAGTAAGTAAATGGGTAAACAAACTGTGGTATATCCATACAATGGAATACTGGGTGAATTAACAAGCCATGGAAAAAACATGAAGGAACTTTAAATGCATATTGATAAATCAAAGAAGCCAATCTGAAAAGGCTTTATACTGTATGATTCCAACTATATGACATTCTGGAGAAGGCAAAACTACAGGCATTACAAAAATTACAGTGTACCTGGGACAGGACCCCACAAAACATGGCAGCTACAGAACGACGGTTGGATGTGTGAGGAGAGGAAAGAAAGAAAGAGATTTGCTGGAGCAGAAGGACACTCACCAGTTGAGCAGGAAAAATGGTTTGAGTCCAGCTAAGTTTTTACTCCCCTTCACTGATGGACAGAGCCACTTTGCTAGATTAAGCCAGAGAATACAGTGTGTCCTGATTCCATTCTCAAGACAATCCAAATATCTGACTGGTCCATTATCCAGATGCGTGTGTCTGGCTTGACCCCGAAGTGCCCATGAGATTTTATAAACCTCACCAGCACCATGGATTCTCTTGTCATTGATTTGTATTTTAAGGAATATTTTTTTGTGTAGTTGGTTTGGGCAGTTGTTGAAATTTTGTCTAATTATTGAAATTTTGTCTGATTATGTGATAATGGTAAATATGATAGTCACCTACCTGCAATATGTGCTGTTTCTATTATTGTAGGGATTTTATGCATTTTACTAAGAAATGTTCTAAGGTAGGGTTACTGATTAGGAGAAGGGAGGGGCTGCCCTTCTGACTATTTGGGTGAGTTCGCACTATTCTTACTCAGCTGTTGTGCAGGAGAGGTCTCATATTCTTTATATTTATCCCTGGTACTGTACTCTTAGAATGCCATTTCCATTGTTACTGTTAATAGTATCTATCTTTAAATCAGTACTTACAATATGCCAGATTCACTTTAAATCCAAATTAAAATTCAATGAAAACTTGGTTGTCTTCAAAGAGAAAAAAAAAATCAGTGGTTGCCATGGGGAGTGAGAGGAGAGAAGGGGTGAATAGGTGAGGCGTGGGATGTTAGGGCACTGAAACCACTTTGTGTAATACTATAATGGGGAAATATAAAATCATGCATTTATCAAAACTCAAGAACTGTATAGCTCAAAAGAGTGAATCCTAATGTAAACTATGGGGATTAGTTATTAATGATTTATCAGTATTGGCTCATCAATTATAACAAATATAACACACTAACCAGGTTACTAATAGACGAAACTGATGGGAGGTACCACAAGAGGAGGTATATGGGACCTCTGCATCATCTGCTCAATTTTTCTATATACCTAAAACTGCTTAAAAAATAGTCTATTATTGGGGCGCCTGGGTGGCTCGGTGGGTTGAGCCGCTGCCTTCGGCTCAGGTCATGATCTCAGGGTCCTGGGATCGAGTCCCGTGTCAGGCTCAGCGGGGAGCCTGCTTCCCCCCACCCTCTGCCTGCCTCTCTGCCTGCTTGTGGTCTCTTTCTGTCAAATAGATTAAAAAAAAAGTCTATTATTTAAGAAAATAATTTATTGTACCAATAGAATATAAAAGAAAAACTGTATGATCATCTCAGTAGATGCAAAAAAAGAACATTTGACAAAGTTCAACACTTATTTATGAATAAACTTGAAACAATCTAGAGAGACGCAGAAACTTAATGTTGTTAATGGCATCCTTTAAAAATCTACAGCTGTCATCATACTTACTGGTGAAGGACTGACCACAAAGATATTATTTTAGCCACTTCCACTTAGCATTGACTACATTTCCTAGCCAGTGTAATAAGGCAAGAAAAAGAAATAAAAGATACTCAGAGTGGAAAGGAGGAAGCAAAATCATCTTATGTACAGGCAATACAGTCACATACCTGGAAAACATTAAGAAATCTCCAAACAAGTTCCTAGAACTTATAAATGGCAAGGTGGCAGGGCAAAGGTCAAAATTCAAAATTGTATTTTTCTATACTATACTAATGAGCAATTAGAAAATAAAATGTAACAGAAGCCCGATAATTTACAGTAGCTTCAGAAACATTCAGTACTTAAGGATATACTTTAAAAGTGCACAAGACCTTTTTATTAAAGCCTCACATATATTTGGTCATTTGATTGTAGATGGATATGCCAAGAGAGGAGCATCAACTGTGTTCACAGAATGACAGGGCACAGAGCTGGACATGAAAGGGAGTCTTGGGTGACAGATCTAGAAAGAGGTTGAATGCAAATCCAGCTCTGGAAGGCCTTGATGCCGGGGTTGGCCCTTGATGCCTTCATTGTGTCTCTACCACTTATTTTGACCAAAGCAGTGGACTAGTTTAGGCTCTGCTTCAGTAGGTTAACGTGAAAGCAGAACATAAAGTTTGGGTTGGAGGAGTAGGGAAGCTGGAGATGGCGTTCCATAAAACGTACCAGAAGAGAGGTAGGAAGGGCCTGCGCTGATGCAGTGCCAGGAGACTGGAGAAGAGGAAGGGTCAGATTATCAAAATGTTGCAGAAATAGAGTATCCAGGACTTGGATCCTGAGAGCATATGAGAGACAATATAACAAAGAGGGTCAGAGTGGACTTTGGAGTTTGAAACAGAGTGGCTGAAAATCCAGCCGGAATTCAAGAAGAAAGAGCTGGTTTGGGGCAGGGAGAAGTTGATGCGTTGGGTTTGAAAATGGGTTGAATTGGGAATGGTTGGGAAAGCATCAGGTATGGAAGCCCCGCAGTTGCGCAAGGTTTGCAGTCTCTGCCCTAGGAAGGTCGGGTAAATTCTGGTAAGGAGGAGAGAAGAGATGGAAGGAAGGGGTATCTATTACGTCGTCCAGGAAGAGAGGATTGAGACGGACAGAAGACAGGAGAGAGTAGTCTGGGCCTTAGGAAACAGCCTGCTGTGGAGAGTGCGGAGCGGAGGAAGAACCAGTAAAAATGAAGGGACACCAGACATTCAAAGGGGCCTGGCTGGTGGCGGTGACACCTAGGAGCATACCTAGACACTAGTTCTTTCCAAATTAGGTTTCTTTTGTTCTAAAAGTTATTTTTTCTGGTGTTAAGTTATTTATTTATTTATTTATTTTTGGTGAGAAGATGAAGATACTTCTGTGGTTAACTTTTAAAAGTTAGATCAAAAAAAATTTTTTTAATATTTTATTTATTTATTTGACAGAGAGAGAGATCACAGGTAGGTAGAGAGGCTGGCAGAGAGAGAGAGAGAAGCAGGCTCCCCGCTGAACAGAGAGCCCGACGTGGGACTCGATCCCAGGACCCTGAGACCATGACCTGAGCCGAAGGCAGCGGCTTAACCCGGGCGCCCCAACATCAAAATTTTTTTAATAGTTTGTGTACGTTCCATGTTAGGGTGGAAAGGGAAATTTATATTTGTACTTGGACTGTTCTGTTTGGCACATGTTACATTTTGTAAGTGCGGACTCCTGAGCAGAGACATATTAATTTTAGCACAGTCCAAGTACATACCTTTAATCCTCTCACCAGTAGCTCTTACGAAATATTTATAGGAATGTGTCCTATTTCCCTTAAAAAGAAAAGCATTTGGACAAACATAGAGACACCTGCTTTATGCCTCCTTGTTAAAACAAAACAAAGCAAAACAGAAAACAAAGAGGCTTTGTCTCCTAATTTTCAGTATCGAGGTGGTGTGTTTTTCTTGAACGGTGCGACTAGTTTTGAGTCCAGGGTTTTGTGTTAGGGGTATGAAGGCTTGTTGGTTGAGCCACCTTCTTGTAGACTTTGTGTTTTGGCAGGAGGTGGTACAGAGGTAGAGGACAAGTGTGTAGAGAATCAGTAATTATGCCATCATGCATGCTCTGTTGCTGAAGAACAGGGATTTGTCCTCAGTCCCAATAGCTTTGCCTTTAGAAAGGAGCAGGTTCCAGTTCACCCTGTTGGACCTCAGAATGTCTGTCATGTTCTAGGAACCTTCACTTTTCATGCTTTGTCATGTCTGGCACAAGTGTCTTACTTTCCCGAGGAGCTATATGGAAACGCACAGAAGAACAAGTGAGTTCTTCCTCCTTTTCCTGTTCTCTCCTCTCTGTCGGTATTTACTGAACACCTTCCATGCGCCCCGGGAGCATAGCAGAGCCGGAGTAAGTTTCTGAACTCAGACCGTTCAGACCCTCTTATTCGAAGAGGAGATGGATGGGAAGGAGTGAATTTGACCAGAACCGTGCAGTGACAGAGCTTGGCTCCAGTCCTAGGACTTCTGATCGCCTGTACGTTCGGTTACACCACGTGGGTGTCAAGCAGGTTTTCTGTTTGTTGGGTTTTATGGAGCAAAGATAGGAGGAAGGAGGAAGAGGGAAGAGTTTGGGGAAGATAGAAAGGTCTGGAAGATCGCTTCCTTTTTTTCCTCTAACTCTCCACCGTTGCGTTTATTACCTCAGAAATTGGTGGATGATTTATCTGAACAACTCGATGTTGTTAATTAAGCTCACCTTAAGTGTTTTTGAATTTTATTTATATGATTAGGAACTACTGAACTTCAAGGTCTTTGATCCCTCCTCTATGTCCATAATTTTGTCAGCAAAATCATGAGCAGAAGAAAATGACATTACAGTGCCGATAGTATCCTTTGAGAAGTCAGACCAGTGTACCCAAAATCTGACCTCGCAGAAATTGCTCAGAGGAAAGGAGGGGACAGTCTTGTGATGTACAGCTTACACCATCTCATTCACCTTTACGGTCGATGACTGTTGGCATTTTCTGTTGCCTCCCCCACTTCACTTGGTGAATTTCTGAAAACCAAGGGTTGGCCTCCCCTGAGAGGGACTCCAGACCTACGCTGTCTGGGACAGCCGCCGCGCAGCCACATGTGAGCTTTGAGCATGTGCCGAGTGACTGGTCAGGACCGAGATGTGCCACACATGCAGAAGGCACATCAGACATCAAAGACTTAGGATGAGAAAAGTCTATCTAAGGTAACTATTTTGGATAGATCAGGTTAAGTAAAAAATATTAAAATTTTATTTCGTCTCTCTAAGTTTTGTAACGTGAAACATTTTAAATTGCATATGTGGCTCACATCCTGTTTCTGTCGGACAGCCCTGTTGCGATCAGACACATGGCTGAGGATGCAGCAACTTTTCGGCGTCCGTGCAGAGCCCGTGCTGGCTGCTTCAGTTCAGTGCAGCAGCCCTGCCGCCGTCCCTTACACTTCTGCCTTGAGATCCGCATCCGAGGGCGTGGCTCTGTGTAGACTCAGTGCTAGCATTGCCTTCCTGCTGTGTGTTTTTCCTAGGAATCATTTTTTTTTCTTATCCATTCAAAAGTCATTTCATAGACAAGTATTCATTGAGAACATCTGTGAAAAGTCTTGTGTGAGCAGGTTGTGGGGTTGAAGAAGTGATTTAACTGGTGGTCCCTGTCCTCTAAAAATCCACCTGGGGGTCTCAGTCAGTTAGGCATCTGCTTCGGCTCAGGTCATGATCCCAGGGTCCTGGGATGGAGCCCCGCATCGGGCTCCCTGCTCAGCGGGACATCTGCTTCTCATTCTGCCTCTGGCTGCTGCTCCCCCTGCTTATAAATAAAATCTTTAAAAATAAATAAAGAAACCTTCAGCCCCATAGGTAACAGAAAATAGATTATGATAAACGTCATTCACTAGCTCAGTATTTTACGACTTCAGAGGAAGAAAGGCTTCTCAACTACAAGTGGGTTCGAGGAGTTCCTTCACGTATGGGTATGGTTTCAAAAGGCAGAGGTATGGGACAGGAATCAAGATGTATTTGAGGAACAGAAACAAGGTAATTGATGTTAAAGAAAAATTGTTTCGGGACGCCTGGGTGGCTCGGTTGGGCAGCTGCCTTCGACTGAGGTCATGATCCCAGCGTCCTGGGATTGAGTCCCACATCAGGCTCCTTGCTTGGCAGGGAGCCTGCTTCTCCCTCTGTCTCTGTCTGCCATTCTGTCTGCCTGTGCTTGCTCTCTCTCCCTGTCTCTCTCTGACAAATAAATAAAATCTTTAAAAAAAAGAAAAAGAAAAATTGTTTCTCTAGTCACAACATTGATCCAGATGTATGGCATTTCCATAATAAGTGATTCTCTGATTCTCTTTGGACAACAGGTGGATATCCCGTAAGGCAATTCAGCTGACACTAGCGCAGATGGCATAGGTTAAGGACTTGGTCCCACTTTAGGCACTATAATCCCCAGTTGTGTGTCCCCAGGTTACCCACATTTCCATCTGACTTTGCCACAAATCAGGGCTTCCCAGGACACCCTCCTCAGGTTCAGGAATTTGCTAGAATGGCTTACAAGATTCAGGGAAACATTTGCTTAGGTTTACTGGCTTATTATAAAGGCTACAGTTGAGCAGCCAGATAAAGAGGTATGTAGGGCTAGGTTTGGAAGCGTTCTAAGCACTGGACCTTCTGTTCCTCTGGAGTTGGGATGTGTCACCCTTCTAGCACGTGGATGCATTCACCAAACCTGGAAGCCCTCTGAATCTTGTTATTTTGCTGTTTTAATGGAGGTTTCATCCTGCAGGTATGACCAGTTATTCTAATCTCCAACTCCTCTCCTTTCCCCAGAGAACTGGTGGGTATGGGGCTTGATGCTTCTGGTCAAGGCTTGGTCTTTCTAGCAGCCAGCCCCCATTGTGAAGCTATCTAGGAGTCTACCAGCAGTTTCTTCATTTAGAAAAAAAGAGGCCTCTATCACTAGGGAAATTCCAAGGGATTTAGGAGTTCTGTGTCAGAAATAAAGGCCCTTGTGTCACTCACAAAATTCCAGGGGACTTAAGAGCTCTGTATCAGGAACCAGAGAGGAAAGCCAAGAATATATTGGTTTCACATATCACAGCTGCCTTGGGAAGTGCAAAGTCTGGTTGGATTGTGGAAAGCAGTTGTGCATTAAAATACTGGGAAAGGGGGCACCTGGGTGGCTCTGCTGGTCAGGCGTCCCGATTCTTGATTTTTGTCTCAGGTCATACATAATCTCAGGGTTGTGAGATCAAGCCCCATGTTGGGCTCCGAGCTCAGGGTGGAGTCTGCTTGATGTTCTCTCCCTCTCCCTGTGACTCCCCCCACCCCAATGCACACGTTGACACGCGCGCGCGCACACACACGGATGCTATCTCTCTGTCTAAAAAAATAAAGTGAAGAAAACTGGGAAGGTAGGTAGCTTATGGAGGGTTTGGGCGTCTGGTCTCAGTCTGGTAGGCTGTGAGGAATCGTTTAGGATTTTTGTATAAGAAAGTTAACGTGGTCACACTAACCATCAGGGAAGTGTACATGAAAACCACAGGGAGATATCACCCCGCACCAGTCAGAATGGTTACAGTCTTGATAACACAAGAAGCAGCAAGTCTTGGCAAGGACGTAGCGGACAAGGAACCTTTTTTGCACTGTTGGTGGGAATGCACACTGATGTAGCCACTGTGAAAAACAGTATGGTGGTGCTCAAAGAATAAAGAATAGAACCGCACTATGATCCAGTGATTCCGTTACTTGGTATTTACCCAAGAGTGCAGAAACACAAACTCAAAGGGGTATAAGCACCTTATGTTTACAGCAATATTTCCTACAATAGCCAGATTATGGAAGCAGCCCAGTGTCCATCCATTGATGAAAAGATAAAGAAGATGTGATGTGTGTGTGTATTTTTTACTAATATATAAATAAATAAAATACATAAATAAAATATTATATAAATATGTTTTTATTTATGAAATATAAAATATAAATACATAAAATAAATATATAAGTATATATAAATATATGTAAGTATAATGGAATACTATTCAGCAATAAAGAAACAATGAAATCTTGCCATTTCCAACAACACAGATGGATCTAGAGAGTATCATGGTAAGTGAAGTCAGTCAGTCCGAGAAAGACAAATGCCATGTGATTTCACTCATGTGTGGAATTTAAGAGACAAACAGTGAAAAAAGAGACAAACCAGAAACTGACCCTTGATTGTAGAAACAAGCTGGCGGTTGCCAGAGAGGAGGCAGTTGGGGGACGGGTAAAACAGGTGAAGCAGATTTTAGAACTGAGTGATAAAGGGATTAAGCAGGACCAGAATGGAGTGTGGGGATGAGTTGGCATTCGTTGCTTAGGCCCTGCATTGCTTAGGCACCATGGGTTTGTACATTCACAGTGTAAAAGGTGAAGCTCTGTGCTGTTACGATATGGTCTCAGATTGGGAAAACTCATTCCTGCTTTCAGATTTATTGAAACTCTGGATGGTTTTAGCCTGTGGTGCTTTTGCCCTCACGGCTGTTGATACCCCCACCCTTCCTTCCATCCTGTATTCAGGGGTGACCCAGCTGGTTACTTTTCCTTTACCGTCTCTCATGTTTACTTCTTCTGCTAGTAGTCGGGAGTCTTAGCAGCAGGGAGTGACCAGAACCCAAACTGGACAGACTGGAAGATTAGAATGAGTCTGAGACGTGTCAACTAAAGGACAGGAAGTGGCTGGGGTTCGCATGCAGTCGCCTCTCCCTATCTCCCCGTCTCCTGTCTCTGTTCCCATGTGGGCCCCCTCATTTCTCTGTCTCCCTGCTCTCCAGCTGTGTCTGCTTCTCTGGCTCATGTGTTTAGAAACATGAACTCCACATGTCCCAGATTTTACAACTCCGGTCATGCGAGAGACTGGTTTGGCTTCCTTTGTCCCAAATCCCAAAATCCCAAGTCAGACACTCACTTTAGGACCAGCTAACTATGGCCAAGAGATTAGGGAACTGAGCAGTCCACTTTGAGCACCTGTGTGCTTTTCCTGCCTCCTCCCCTGAGCAAGCATTTATAGAATATACGATTGTATGTGCCCCATAAGAACATGGCAGTGCGGGACGCCTGGGTGGCTCAGTTGGTTAAGCAGCTGCCTTTGGCTCGGGTCATGATCCCAGCGTCCTGGGATCGAGTCCCACATCGGGCTCCTTGCTCAGCAGGGAGCCTGCTTCTCCCTCTGCCTCTGCCTGCCATTCTGTCTGCCTGTGCTTGCTCTCTCCCCCTCTCTCTCTCTGATAAATAAATAAAATTTAAAAAAAAAAAAAAAAAAAAAAGAACATGGCAGTACCTCCTGGGAACCAAGTGGCTGGAGTGGTAGTTAGTACTAATTCTCCAAAGTAAAGGTGCTATTTCTCAAATAAATAAGGTATGGGGTTCTGTCCCTCTCCCCAAAAAGTGCCTGTAACTACAGCTTCTTTCCATCCCCGCTGAGGCTGAGAATGAAAACTTTTTTACCTTCATCAGAATGATTTGCTACTTGGCCTCTTGGTCTCTGGTCTTCTGTCCATCCGGTCCCTCACCCACATTGCCGCCGCAGTGATTCCTCCGAAGTGAGAGCGTGGCCCCATCATCTGCCAGCACACAAAAGCCCAGGCTTCTCTGTAAGGTGCACGAAGCCTCCCACAGCGCACTTGGCCACGTTCTTCACTATTGCTTCCCTACCCCCTGCTCTTGCCAACGACGCCAGTCAGGTTCACCTTCTTTTCTCCTTTCTTGCCAGCTTCCTCCTTTACCCGGAATGCCTTTCCTTCTTAATGATTATCTGTCAGAGTTTACCCCCAGCTTTGCCTTCTCTAGAAACCTGAGCCTTGCCCCCAGTTCTTTCACCCCCATCTCACGGTGCAACTGTTCATCTTTGTAGGTCTACACTGCCTTCTGCCTACCACACTCTTCCCTTTTCGTGGTGACTTCCCTCTGTTTGAGTGTGAGGGCTTGACAAAAGGGAGGCTCTTAGCTTCATAGATGCTTATGACCAAGACAAGCCAGGTCTTCAAAGAGCCACCTCCCCAGGTCCCCTAGGAATCCAGACTGCCGTGTAGAGTGGCACTTGCCCATAGCTGTTTCCTCCAGGAGATCATGAATTCCTGGAGATGGGGAGCCCCTTGGGGAGTGTGAGCAGGAGCAGATAGGCTCAAGTTAGGGCTTGGAGTTGGTGCTGGCAACGCCGCTCTTACCTGTCGCAGCGGTTGGAGATGGTTCAGGGGTCAGACAGGCTTCAGTGACCTGCTCTCCTTTCTGTTTTAGTCCTGCTTCTTCAAGGTGAACGATATTCAACTCCTCTTTTTTTTTTTTTTTTTTTTAAATGACTCTTCCCATCTCTGACTTAGGAGAAAGTGATGGAAGGGAAAAGTGTTGAAACTTGGCACCAAGAGGAAAATTTTGACATGCCATGAAATAGAGTAATTTTTTTGGGGGGGGGGGGGTTCTGATTGAATTCTTAGAGCAGTGCGGTGAAATGCAAACAAATTTGGCACTTGTCTTTCATACTAATTGTGGCCTTTCAACTCGACAGAATTGAACATTCGCAAGCCAGTATTTATAAAACTGGAGACATGGGGGTTTGCGAAGAGATCTTGGGCGCAGTTTCAAAGTCGATAGTTGCCAGGACGGGCTTCCCCTAGCAGCTGGGTCTGCAGATGTGGACAGTGGATGAATTGTGCAAAGAGAGGAGGGTGACCCTATAGAAGGAGAGGAGAGAGACACACTCCTTCATGGAAGGCAAATCACGTTCCTGCAGAGTGGGAAGCCCTTTCAGCTCCGGATTTAGGACATAGGGGCTGTGCTTTGCATGGATGCTTTCGCTGCAGACCTCAGAAACTATAGGATCTCGTCCATTTATGGCCATGGGGACTTTGTTGCCTTTTTACTTTCCTCTCTTTACTTTGTTAAGAAAATCAATCTGACTACTGCGTCGATACCTGTAGGAAATAAATCCACACAGTCCTTGGCTTGGGGGAGGTTCCAGCTGGATGAGACCCTGACACGCTGAGAATGGTACCTGGTGCATTACAAACCCTCCCCAAGTGGTAGCTGTAGTACTGTCTGGGGAGAGGGGTCCAGGAGCAGATGCCATCAGAGCTGATCATGGTAGCTGCCGGTCCTGCGTTATTGTTCTACGCCAAACCTTGTATTGGCAGGTATTTTGTGTAAATTCCCACAATCCCAACTGAAGGTAAGATGGGTAGTTACTTCAGTAGAGGGTATATTAGAGAGGTTATGCTTTTGACTAAGACAGCACGGAGGAGGGAAGTTGAGGAAACGTTGAAGGAGGCGACTTTTGGGCAGGACTCGAAGAATGAGCTGTGGCTCCCTGGGGAGGGAGGTGAGGAGAGGGAAATTGTTACAGGAGGGAGGCACTGCCTCATGGGTCTACATTCTGTTTTCTTCCCTTTGCCCCTGGACTTTTCCACTGTCTTTTTTTTTTTTTTTTTTTTTTAAAGATTTTATTTATTTATTTGACAGAGAGAGATCACAAGTAGACAGAGAGGCAGGCAGAGAGAGAAAGAGAGGAGGAAGCAGGCCCCCTGCTGAGCAGAGAGCCCGATGCGGGGCTCGATCCCAGGACCCTGAGATCATGACCTGAGCCGAAGGCAGCGGCTTAATCCACTGAGCCACCCAGGCGCCCCTCCACTGTCCTTTATACACCCAGAGGCTTTCTTGGTCATTGGTGGAAACTCCCAGAGCTGAAGATCTGACTGACCCTGGACATAACAGATGAATAGGGAAGCCTGCGGAGTGCAATCCATGAAACACAATCCAATAAACAGAATGTCTGTAGGGAGACAATGGTCCTGGTGCTTCCACAGTTGAATGAGAAACGGAGACTTGGACCGGGTACGGTCGTGGTATCTTGTGTGGTGTAGTGCAGGGGAAGGACCACAACAGCCAGCGTGCACTGTTCACGGCAGCATTCACATGAGAAAACACAGATTTGCAAGATCGTGCGACTAAAAGGTGGTTTGCCAAGAAGTTGCTTTACAAAGTAAATTCTCAGTGTTTTGTTTTTGTTTTTGTTTTTGTTTTTTTGGTTTCTGGAATTATGGACAATAAAACATTAGGAAAACCAAAATCTGAATCTCTAGTCTCTCTTATACACAGTCCCTCCACCCCCACACACGAAGTCTGGCCAGTCAGATAAGAAATTCAGAGTATTAAGTATCCTTAAGAGAGTTTTCATAAAGAAGTGACATTTGAGGGGCGCCTGGGTGGCTCAGGGGGTTAAAGCCTCTGCCTTTAGCTCGGCTCATGATCCCAGGGTCCTGGGATCCAGCCCCGCATCTGTCTCTCTGCTCAGCAGGAAGCCTGCTTCCCTTCCTCTCTCTCTGCCTGCCTCTCTGCCTACTTGTGATTTCTGTCTGTCAAATAAATAAATAAAATCTTGGGGGGAAAAAGTGACATTTGAGATGTCATTGAAAGATTTTAATTTGGAGAATTTAATGGGAGTGGGCTTTTACTCACTGTGCCAAAAATCTGATGTATATGTTGAGAAATACTTGTTTGTTTTTGTTTTGAAAGATTTTATTTATTTATTTGGCAGAGAGAGCATGAATGGTGGGAAGTGGGAAAGGGAGAAGCAGACTCCCCACTGAGCAGGGAGCCCATCACAGGGCTCAGTCCCAGGACCTGGGGTTATGACCTGAGCCAAAGGCGGACGCCTAACTGACTGAGCCACCCAGGCACACCTAGAAATATTTATTTACATAAATTTAAATTACCTTGATATAAGTTGGGGTTAATCACTTTCTGCCTGGACAAGGGGAAATGAGAGATATTAAAATGATTTTGGGGGGTGCCTGGGTGGCTCAGTGGGTTAAAACCTCTTCCTTCGGCTCAGGTCATGGTCCCAGGGTCCTGGGATCAAACCCCACATCGGGCTCTCTGCTCAGCAGGGAGCCTGCTTCCTCCTCTCTCTCTGCCTGCCTCTCTACTTGTGATCTCTGTCTTTCAAATAAATAAATAAAATCTAAAAAAAAAAAAAAAAAGATTTTGAGGAAAAATGTGCCCCCCCCCAGGATAATTGTTTTATGTTGTTATTTTTAGCTAGACTATAAGTAAATAGAATACAGACAACATGCCTAATAACATATTTGAGTTCCCATAGTACCTAAAATTGAGGAGGGTCGTAAATAGATATTTGTTGATTGCTTTGTGGATTAATCATTGTACAACTGGAGGACTTACTGGTGAATGCTAACCGTTAGAAAGGATGCATGGAAGGTAGTTGGAATTGTAGGTTCCTGCACGTTTGGTTTTTATGGGTCAGAAAATGACTACAGACCACATTTCTTAGAATGCCAATGCCTTCTGGTTCTTCAGGGAAACACAGAAGATTCTTTCTTGCTTTTTTAAAAATTGAATTTTGTGGAAATACCATCAGAAATAGGAGTCTTAGATAGGACAGAGTTTGACTGTTTCTTCCTGCTCCTGGGTCTGTTGCCTCAGAGGATGTGTCATTCAACACATTTATTAAAAACAGCCTGTTGTGACTTTACTGGATATTCAGGGGATCACAGAGGTGCAGGGCTGACAGTTCGAAGAGAGCTGTGAAGGTGGAACAGATGTGAACAGCGGGCTGCAGGGAATTCAAGGCTGGTAGGAGTTTTACAAGTTGCAAGCCGAGAGGAAGGAGTGGGATTTTGAGAAGGTAAAGTAAAATTTTCTTGGAAACCGTGAAGACGATGGCTTTCAGATTTTAAAAACAAGTGGAGAGTGTCTGTCCTTTTGACTCTTTACCTAATTAAAGGTTCGTGGTGGTATGGGTGCCTTCACAAAACATACTCACAGTGTGGACTGGCGCTGACAAAATAGGAAATTAATTCTTGGTTTCCAAATTTGATTTCTTTTTTTAAGTCAGTTGTATGCGTTAAGAAGTTCCGCATCCCCGTGCTCTGGTTGGAATGCTAGTAACTTCATAATGAATAGATGAAATAAGCATTCAGGAATTTTAATGGAATGATTTTAAAGTCTTCACGTATTTCTTTAATGCAGTGTGATGGCTTTGAAAACAGTGATTTTTTAAAAATTTAATTTGAGGTGGTTATTTTCTAAGAAATAACTCAAGAAAATGGTTTTATTACCTCTTTTGACTTATCGGTGGATTTTGTATTGGAAAATCATAACTGACTCTTAAGACCAAAGAAAACAATGTCCCCTTTCATTACAAACCTTTCGTGATTGAATTATAATTAAATTTGGCCATTAAAAGAAGGATAATAATTTGTGACTAGTGTATGGGACTAACGAGATTGCAGGAGATTGGACTACCTAAAACAAATTATTTTGAACAACCTTGAGACTGTTTTAGTAACAATCATAAGAAATAATTGTTCCAACAACAAATGATTGTTCTAATCTCCGTGCAGATTACAAGTTATACATGATGTGGCCATACCTGTTATCCTCCTGAGCTGTGGAATAATGGTGCCCAAGTGGACCCTCGTGCTCATCCTGTGACCAGATTTGTATTTGACCATTGAAGGAACCAAGTTCTCTCAAAAACATGCATATGAGGGCTGCCTGGGGGGCTCAGTGGGTTAAGCATCCAACTCTTGATTTCAGCTCAGGTCGTGATCTCAGGGTCGTGGGATCCACATTGGGCTTTGCACTCAGCGGGGAGTCTGCTGCAGATTTTCTCTCTCCCTCTCCCCCTCCCCCACCAATTGTGCGCTAAGAAAAAAAAGAAAGAAAAAATGTATATGAAAATAATGAAACATCTAAAAATACATCTTGCAGTTAAATTTCTGCTGTTTCTTGCCGGTTCTCACATCTGCTCTGTGCTTGTGTCTGTATTCAGCTCCTTCTCCTGGTGTTATGGTTATTATGTTTGTTTATTAAGAAAATACTATATACAGTGACTGCTCTGTATGAAATCCTGACCCAGGAGCTATGAGATTAATGAAACATAGTCCCTGTCCACAAGAAGCTCATCGTTTCCAGTGGAAGTAAGACCCATACACAAGAACTGGGGCATTCAAAAGAACCACGTGTGAGGGTGCCTGGGTGGCTCAGTGGGTTGGGCCTCTGCCTTCGGGTCAGGTCATGATCTCAGGGTCCTGGGATTGAGTCCTGCATCGGGTTCTCTGCTTGGCGGGGAGCCTACTTGTGATCTTTCTCTGTCAAATTAAAAAAAAAAAAAAAAAAAAAAAGCCAAGTTTGAACTCATACCACAGGGCCTCCTAAGTCAGTAGAGTTTCATGGAAGGGAGGATCACTTGTCGCCTGCATTAAAGGAAGAAAAAATAATAAGAAATTTTCTGTTCACGTGTCTTGATTTTAGGGAAATTGCTTAGATGTCTGCACTTCAGCCTTCTTAGTGGTAAATATTTAATAAAACAATAACCTATACTCTATGGTTTGAAGGATGGCCATTTTTAGATGCCTGTGATCAAAGGTAGTGAAATTCAAGACATAATTCAGGTCAAGGAGAGTTAAGTATTTGGCAAGCAAAAAGCAGTCGGATCCTCTAGTACAGTCACAGACCTTTTCTCCTCCGAGGATTGTTTTGTTTTGTTTTGTTTGTTTCATTTGAAAACTCTGCGGGGTTTTAACATTTGTTTGAATTTTAGGAGACAGATGCTTAAAGTGAAAACTTTGGTATCTCCCTTTTTATGAGCAAAATGGACTTTATTAACTGCTAGAAGTGGAAGTTGGCACAGAATAGGAAATGATTGTTACTGAGAGGTAGACCCTCAAAACTTGGGGAAGAATTCATTTTATTTCAAGTAGCATGACAGCGAATGGAACTTCTTAGCTTTCTCGCTCCGTATGCAAAGTAGCAAATGGTTCAGAGTTGTAGGTAGGTACGAAAAATCAACACGGGGAATAAATGAGTATTTCACTGAATATAGCAACTCCTAAGAGGAATTCATTGAGACTCTAGAGGAAAACTATGAAGATACATAGTAAAATGGAAAATAGCCTTTCTTGGCCATTTGAAGGAAGGAGAGTTGACTTAGGTCAAAAGGAAGGGAAAATGTCCCGAGAATGGAACTTAAGAGTTATAAGATACCATTAAAGAAAGGTTGTGGAATCTCCTTTTCTGGAAATGTTAGAAAAAAAAGATTGTCATGTCTCAGGACAAGTGCTGAAGTTCAGTGCTGCCCAGAGGCAGAAAGAGGAACCGGATTTCGCCTGTGTGGTCTCGAGTCATCGGAGGAGCCCTGAAATACAGTAAATACCGCGCACTCTGTTGGCCAAAACTGCCGTTCCTTTTAAGCTTGGTTGCTATAAGACCAGAGCGAATAAGTGTGCATAAGTAGCAAAATTTGAGTTTGGATTTGAGATGATGCAAGCTGTGCACATGGTACGTACCTGCTTCCATTGCAACGGCCTGCACGCAAGGCTGGAGCTGTTTGGAGCACAGTTCAGTCTTTTTAGGATTTAGAAAGTACCTGCTTTCTTGTGAGGTCTTACTACCATTAATCATTCAATAAATACCATAAATAGCTGCTGTGAACACTGTAGGGTATTAGTCTGAGTTGGATATGGTTCCTGCCTTCAAGGAACTTCATGTACCCCTGGAGGTAGAACAGGCATGCAAACCTGCTAAGTGGAAAGCAGGTTCCCTGGCAGGAGAGTGGCGAGAAAAAGGAGAAGCGGCATTGTAAGATTTCAGAGAAGAGACAGAATTCCTTTGGATTTAGCCGAGAAATGTTTCCTGGGAGAGAAATGCGTCAAACTGGGCCTTAAGAAGTAGGAAGCATTTGGGAGGGTTTAAGTGAGGAAGAGAACCAAGACAGGGGTGGGATCGTTCCTCCCAGTTCTAAGGTACAGACAAGTTCCGCGGAGCCGGAGGAGGTTGGGGGCCAGGGGCTGGGAATGCCTCATTGAAGCCAGACTCAGATGCCAGTCAGAGCTCGGGCTCTCTTTGCACGGTGCTTACAGTCCTAGGAAATGATTAAGCACAGGAGGGTTCCTGTCCGTGGGGGTCTGTAATGTGCTGTGCGGACTGCCGGGGGAAAGGCTGTAACAGGGAGCCCCGGAAAGTGGCTGCCACGGCCTCTGAGGCAGAGTTTGCCCACGGGGTGCACTGAGAAAGAGTAGTATCGAGGCATGTTAATAGGTGTTACTCAGGAAAGGGTCTTTTCATTAAAATGAATTGGAGAAATAAAAAAGTTAAGCAGTTAAGTGGGTTTCTTAGCTCGATACGTTTTCAGAGCCTTTAATTGTTTTTCATGGAGTATCTCCTGAAACTACTGTTTCTTGGAATATACTTCGGGGAACGTAGGCCTCTGCGCCTGCTAACAATGGCTGGAACCCGAGCGGCGGTCGGTCGTGCGCGCGGAAGCAGTGACTGGACGAGAATCCCAGTGCAGGACACAGTGTTTCCCGACACGCAGTGTTGTTCCGTGACTCTACAGAACGTGAATGCGCCCGAGAGAGTTACTGGTTTGTTAACCAGACTCCGACCAAGAGGGCATGCTGAAACAGAGAGAACAGAGTCCGAGGTGGGCCTGTGGGGCGTTTGGAGCTTTGGCTGAAAGTGGTGGCATCACAGGAAGCTAGAAGAAGGTGATTCAAATGCAGGTTGATGACTTTCATGGGACTTGGCCATGGGCGTCCAGCCAAGGGCTTTAGCAGATGCAGGAACTGCGGACTTGGGTGAGAAGTCATTGTTTTTATTTGTTGTTCTTTTTCTTACTAAATGTATCATTAAGAATATTTTTTGATTGGGGCGCTTGGGTGGCTCGGTGGATTAAGCTCTGCCCTTGGCTCAGGTCGTGATCTCAGGGTCCTGGGATCGAGCCCCACATCGGGCTCTCTGTTCAGCAGGGGAGCCTGCTTCCCCCTCTCTCTCTGCCTGCCTCTCTGCCTGCTTGTAATCTCTGTCTGTCAAATAAATAAACAAAATCTTTTAAAATACTTTTTGATTAAGATGTCTCGTTGTTTGCATTCTGGATAAATAATGATTTTCATATGCGACTTATTCTCGTACAGTAAGATAACCATCAGTTTAGTGCAAAAGAAGGTTTAGGATTAATAAAGCATCAAACCTATAATGTTTTTTTCTAATTAGACAGTAGCGGAACTCTCATGTTTATCAGCAGATTTTTTTTTTTTTTTTGGCAGGATGATTTACTCTTAGCAGTTAATTAATCTTCAATAATTTGTTCTTTCATTCAGGTATTTGCCTTTGATTATTGCTTTTGGTCCATGGATGAATCTAATACTACAAAATATGCTGGTAAGTTGGCTCTCTCTTCACTTGAGTTTTGGGCCTCAGTCCTCTTCATCTATTTTCTTCATTCGGCCATTCTGCTTTTCCCATAAAATTCACACTCCTTCTTTCCAGTTCCAGCATGTGGCCTTAGAAGTCAACAAGATTTGATTTCAGGATCTGGCTGTGCCACTAACTTGCTAAGAAGTCACGGACCGGTTGGTTCATTTTCAGGCTCCAGGTTCTTTCCCCATAAAGGGGGTATTACTATCTTCAGAGGTGTTCCAACAATTAGAAATAATGGGGCACCACCTCTAGCCAGAAATGCTGACTGTTGTGATTATCACATGAAGAAGGGGTTTAGTGTGCACGTCTTTCCTTGTCGCTGTTTCGGGAATTGACTGCTCCGCTGATATAACCCAAGCTCAGATGCCGTGGGTTTCCATGTCCCAGGTCACTGCTGATACGAACTGTCCATGTCTGACGGTCACTGGTGATCCGAACTACACATTTGCAGGGAAACACGACCACCTAGTCCCACATTTTGCTAGTGCTCCTCCCTCGAGGCATTTCATCCCTATTCCACTGAACACAGATGACTACTGATTTTATTATTTGGTGAGTCTTGGCCCTTTTGAGGAATTTATCACAATTGCTTTGGCTCAGGAGGGAAGCATTTGTGTGCATGGAGGAAGTTGGATTCCTACCCTTTTGATTGTATCTCCATTTCCTAAGAGATTTGTTTAGTCTTTCTGAATGTTTTCTCCTCATTTCTACTTAGAAAAACATCAGCTGAATGACTTTCTCATTTGCTTTTTAATAAGAGTGGTGAGGGATGGATGGAAAGGAGGCAGGTCTTACAAGAGTAGAAGGCAAAAGGAAATCACTTGCTTGTAGGGAATTCTGTTTCATGACAGCCTTTTCCTGGCCACATAATGCAAACTTGCTGAGAAGTTATTTGATATATAATTTTTTCAAAAGTTAACAATCTGAAACTAGGAAAATTTCTTCTGTTGCTTACCGTGAGTAAATGAACCTTTCTTTCCAGACATCATTCCTGCACCTTTAGTAAATGTATTTCATTGATGTGAATAAGTACTTCTTAATGTTGGTTGTAATTAATTTGTCTTTTTATTGGCCCATTAGCACTTTAGACAATAAATTCTACCGTGTCTAGAACAGTCTGCTTTGAGTGTTAGCACAGTGTATATTTTGGTGTTGGGCGTGTGCTTTGGGATTTAAATAAACTACAAAAGGAAAACATTTCCTACTGTAACAGAACAAATGCTGTGGCTATACAAAGCCCACTCTTTGTTCAACTGACTTTATTCAAGATACAGCCAAGTAGATCTTCCCGGATTAGAACTCTGCTTGTGCGATTCTCAAACACTTTCAAGGACTCCTTCCCACTTGCAGAGAAGATCTGTTCTCCTTGAACTCCATCTAGGCTCCTTTATTTTACCTCCTCAGCCTACCTTCCTCACGCTCTGCTCCGGGACTCCCCACCCCCCACCCCACGCTCTGGCCCAGGGCTGTTACTCCTCTCCTATAACCGTCAGGGAGCCAACAGGTCTCAATAGTTCCTGAAGATTCAGGAACCCCTTACAGTGTGTGTGCAGCTTCAGGGAAGCCCTTGAAAAATCACAAAGTTAGGTGGGAAGCAAAAGAATGCATAACGAATGACAGTAAACATTTTGACCTAATTCTGAGTTAAACTGTCGGTTTGACAGATTGAGTGCTATAGAAAACCCAAGGAAGGGCATAATCTGGGAAGGGCTGAACAGAATCTGAGGTTGAAACTGAGTTTCATTTAGACGGCTTATTGGTGCAGAACAGGGGCTGTTGCAGTGATGTGGTTAAAAGAATGCTTCAGGGAGGGCGTTTTTTCTCGTTGTGTCTTCTAGAATCACATACTCCCTTATTACCCACAGAGACCACTCTAGCCTCCTGCGGTATATCACTCATATCCCTGAATATAGGACAGGCTTTTTTCTTTTTTTTCTTTTAGATTTTATTTATTTATTTGAGAGAGAGCACACAGAGGGAAAAGCAGACTCCCCACTGAGCAGCGAGCCCACATGGGGCTCGATCCCAGGACCCTGAGATCATGACCTGAGCTGAAGCAGATGCTTAACCGCCTGAGCCATCCAGGCGCCCCAGGACAGACTTTTTTTTTTTTAATGGAAATAACTTTATGAAGTACAGATGATAAAATTCACATGTGAAACTGAAGATTTCTGGAGCTCTGCATTGCAAATTAGTATGTTCAGAAATATCTAAAAAGATAAAAATGATTTTTAGACTTAGAACCTAAAACTTCCTACTTTTAGTGTGCATGATCACATCAAATAGTGTGTTCCATTCAGCCGAGAAATGCAGCCCTGTAGGCTCCGAGAGCAATGTCTATTTACAGACACAGGGAGACGTTCTCTTGTTCTTTGGACAGCTCTATTATTGTGCAAACCCAGTGACCACCTTAGCAAAAAGTAAAATTCTTGCTGGCTCTTCTCTCACATGTGTTTGTATTCATCGTGAATACTGTGCCTACTAAATACATTACAGTAGGTTCGTCCATTGCTTTCATACTGACTTGATTTCCTTTCTCTGCACTAAAAAAGGAACAGCAGTTCCTTCTTACTGGTGAATAGAAACATCGAGATAGAAGCCTTCATTCTCTGATGGGAAGTAGAGGAAATGTAAAAGGGGGAGCACGGATTTCCTGAAACCGACCTATTTGTCAGGCTCAATGAATAATGGCATCATTGATACCAGCGGCTCTCAAAACTTGGGGAGCAGAGAGGAGGAGGGGTAGCGCAGAGAGGGAGGCTTGAAGGCACAGGGACCGAGGGAGCCAAGGGAGGCAGGGCGCGGAGTTTCACGCGGTGTGTCAGAATGTTCTGTTTGTTCAAAGTGACCGCAGCACCTGTCACTCTCAGGCTGTCCGACGGAGAAATGCACAAGTCCGTAGTATGGGAGGGCGTGGTGGCGGGCTGCGGGCTCCTACGCCAGACCGCCCAGTGAGCCACCGGATCTCACTACACCTCTGTTTCCTCAAAAAGAGGATGGTAATCATTCTCATCTCATAGGGTTGATTTGAGGGCCGAGGGACCTGTCTGGGGAAAGTACGGAAGCCAGTACCGGGCACATGGGAGAAGCTCTCTTCCTGTCTCTCGTCTTTATCATGGTCACATTGTCACAGTCCTGAGGGCCAGAGCGTCAGCCCTGTGGACAGAGAACGCACTAGAATTGACAAGACTCGGTTTTGCCACCAGCTGCTCACCTTTATGGGGTCTTTATGGTGTTTCTGCGTCTGTGGAAGGAGGAGACGTGGCCTAGGATGATCTCAGATCCCCTCCTGCTCTCTGGTAAAACATGAATCAGACATTTCATCCTGGCCGCACAGCTGCTGGAATGGACTGTTCAGAGGCAACTCAAAGACTTGTTTGTTAAGCGGATTGCCTTGCACTGAGTCGGGCTTTGAGATGTTTTGTATTTTAACTGTATTATTTCTTACTATAACCCTTGGGTTAGGTAGGCATAATCATGTTTGGCTAGCAGATAATTCTGAGTCTTTGAAGCAAAAATGCTTGTGCCAGGATGAAAGAAAAACAAAACAACAAGTAACCTGCAAAGTGAGGCACCCAAAGCTTGGCCTATTTCTGCATAAACTCATGTGTTCCCCTACTCTTTACCTCGTATGTCCACACATGCAGACAGATCCATGTTGAGGACTGTAACGCCATTACAGTGGATACGGACGGCACTTGAGAGTGTCGTACCGATAATAGGCCCTTGTGAAGGGTTAAATCACTACCCATTATAATTAAGACCTTCTTGACAATGAAATCGGTCCATGCTCCATCACTTCTCTCATGTGCCGTGTTGGTAAATAACAGTGACCAGTCCCCTTGGTTTCACTTTTCTTCTTTCTGGGGGACTATCTCTCACAGATCTGTTTTTCTGTTGATCTTCATACCCAAAATGAAAACCAGTCTGGTGGGGATACGGGGGTCGGGGGGCGCCTGGCTGGCTCTCTCCGTAGAGCGCGTGACTCTTGATCCTGGGGTTGTAAGTTTGAGCCCCATGTTGGGCATAGAGATTACTAAAAAATAAAATCTGTAACCAACTGAGCCACCCGGGCGCCCCCAAAATAAAATCTTAAAAAAAAAAAAAAAAACACAACAAACCAGTGGGGGTGGCATATCTGGGAATCAACGCAGACATGAACATTTCCAGGCCCAGAGCTTCTCAACTGTTGACTTAGAAATTATCTAACAATTCTCATCATACGACACGTTGCTCAGACTTGCTGAAGCCGTGTGTTTTCAGGCTTTGTTAATGCCCTGCAGCCCAGGAGAAAGGTTGTATGTTTGATTCTTGTCCTGCTACCCTAGCTGTGTGCTGTTCGCGTCCGAGCCGTGAGCCGTTGCGTGTTTGATTCTGTTCCCATGACGGGACATTTTATGTGCCCAGAGGTAGAAATAATTTCTCTTTCACACTGTTTAACAGAAGCGAGATTAGACACAAGATAAGACATTTGTGCATCAAAATTTATATTCTAAAAGCCAGCACTAGCCAAAATAGAACCAATATTTTAGCAAAGTTCCAAAATGCTTGTTTTAGCGTGCTGTGTTGGTTCATTCTTTCATTATTCAAGTTTATAAGAAACATTCAGCAAGTGCCTCGCACATAATAGTTGTTAGCTACTAGGTTTATCAAAACCACAGATGTTTTCTGTGTAGTTATGAAAAGTGGTTATAGTTGGTTCTGTGAACAGTTTGGTGAAATGGAGATTCATTATAAATGATACATGTCATCTTAAAAGACACTTACAAAACCATCTGCATGCAGAGTTCTAGACTTTTCTTTCTCTTTAAAGTCTTCAACAAATTGTCATACCTATCCATGCCAAATAGGACAATTCTTCTGGTGACTAAGCCTTACCAGGTTGTTCCTTAAGCATCCGACTTCATTTTCTTAGAACCAGCAGCTGTCTTTTTACATTTGTTAATGAAATTATGTAATGACGGAGACGTACAATGGACATAAACTAGTTTAGGAGCGAACACAGCTGACCCTTTGTGAGAACATAGCTCAGCTGGTGGGTGTCCAGAGCACAGCCTCCCAGCTGGGCTGATGGAGGCCGCGGTGGGCACACCCCACTGTACTACCTTATAGATGGAGGAGAATGTTGGCCAATTCAGAAAATGGGGTCAAAGGGGACATCAGTGAAGAAAGACTTTTCGTTCTTTCTCCTTTTTTTTTTACTTTTTTGCTATCACAAAAATCTTTGAGGTTTACTTTCAAGTTTACTCATGGTGGGGTTGTATTTGTGTTTGGTAAAGTGTGCCAAGTGCCCCGCATTGAGACCATTTCGGGTCACATCTCCGCCCTCCTCACGGACTTTTCCTTGCCCAGTGAGGTCATGGTGGGGGGCCTTGGCTTTTCTCTGGGTTAGGCCAGCTTTACTGGTGAGAAAAACTTTTCTGAAATAAATAAGCGAAGCTCATATTGTTAGATTCTTTTAAAAAGAGTGTGTGCATGTGTGTGTGTGTATGTGTGGGTAAATGTGAGTGTGTGTAAGTGTGTATGTGTGTACGTGTGCCTGTTTTGTGTATATTTGATTATAAGTGTGTTTATGTGGTTTGAGTATGGGTTTGTGTAAATGTGAACGTGTTAGTGTGTGTGTGTAAATATTGGTGTGTATATGTATGGGTGTGATTGTGTGTGTGTGCTTCTCTTTTCTCTTCTACTCCTAATTTTTTTTTTTTTTAAGTAGGTTTTATGCCCAATGTGGGGCTTGAACTCATGACCCTGAGATCAAGAGTCCCGTGCTCTCCCAGCGGAGCCGGCCGGGCGCCCCTCTACTCCTGTTTCTTAATCCCACGTGGTCCCACCTTCTTACAGGCTTTCCTTTCTTCATCCCCATCTATGCCTTGTTTTTTGGCACCCAAAGACATCGTGTGACTTACTGAAGGGTGTGCAGAAAGGCGGCGAAGAATCCCAGTAGACAGGAGACTTGGGAGCACGGGGATCCCAGCCCTGTGCTCATCTCCCCACCTGTAGTAGCTCATTGAATCATCAGAACATCCCATCACGTAGAAACCATTACTGTCCCCCCCATGTTACGGTAAGGAAACTGCTCCCTGGGAGGGAGCTGAAAAGCAGTCGTACCGGTGGGTTTTAGGCAGCGACAATGACATGTGAAGATGTTACAGATTCTCTTACAGTCCCGGGCTGTCCTCTGGTGTCTGCCGCCCCCGGAAAGCGGCCGTGTGCGGCAGTCACGTTGCAGGGCTCTGGCGTGGAAGCCGGCCAGCGGCCTCCCTCCTGTCCCATGTTGGAGTCCCGAGTGCCCGTGTTTGTTTGGTTGGGGCTTCGCTCTAATCTCCTCTTGACTGTGCTCCCCCCAGTCCAGAAGGGGTGTTGGGTCCCCATGTCCCTGTACCGCAGAGAACATACCAGACAGAAACGAAGATCACTTACTTCCCCAGCAGATGCGCTGCGTGAAAACACCCTACAAAAGAGCTCAAAAGACAATCCCTCTCAGATGCTCGCGGGGCGGGTGGCTTCTTGGCTTCTCCCATCCGGGGCACCAGCATCTGACCCTCTCCTGGGTGAGTCAGCCACCTCACAGGCCAGCAGAAAAGGAGCTGAGTTCCACGGCCAGCTCCTGACTCGTCTCAGCACTGTTGCTGGGGTAGAAACGTCCCTCTGGGCGAGTCCCCTGTGCCGTGCACACTGCAGGCGAGGTGCCCGGACTCCGGGACGCTGATCGCCCTTGGACACCGCTGTGGAAAATGGCCCCGTGCTCTCCCTTTACCCTCATGGCCCAGTTTCTCAGGATCCTTTTACCAAGCCCCTTAATGGCACCCTCCCATAGTTGATTAATACTTAAATCCAGTGTCACCAGGCCAATCCGGAAAGGTTTCATTTTTGTATCTAAACTCTGCGTGTTTTGGTCCTTTAGGTCGACCCAGGTTTAACGTCAGTACATGGGACAGTTTCTGAGCTGCCCCATTTGGGAAAGGGATATGCCGGTGGCTGGTCCACGTCAGGCATGTCTCCCCACCGCACGTCTGTGCGGAGAGCCTGTCTGCTCTTGCGCTGTTCGGGTGCTCTGCCTTGGACCTGGGCCACCTGCCAAGCCCAGACTCATCAAAATCACTGTGGCTGTCAGCCCCGCTGAGAGCTGGAAAAAAACGTCCTTCCTAACAAGCAGACCCGGGAGTCCCACATCACAAATACTGAGTTCAGACTTTATTTATTTATTTATTTTTCCACTCTAACTCCAAAGAGAAAAGACAGGAAAGAAGGAAAACGGGAGACTGCATACACTGGTAAAATGTACTGATCGAGCTGAACTCTTGAACGCTTTTCCATGTTCCTGCTTTAGAAAAATGAGAAATAGGGGGGTGCCTGAGTGGCTCAGTGGGTTAAAGCCTCGGCCTTCAGCTCAGGTCATGATCCCAGGGTCCTGGGATCGAGACCCGCATCGGGCTCTCTGCTCAGCAGGGAGCCTGCTTCCTCTTCTCTCTCTCTCTCTCTCTGCCTGCCTCTCTGCCTGCTTGTGATCTCTCTCTGTCAAATAAATAAATAAAATCTTAAAAAAAAAAAAAAAAAGAGAAAAATGAGAAATATTCCATGCATATGTCCTATCTGGTCCTCTAGTGCCATGCTTGCTGTTTTATTCAGCCGTGATCTATAGGCGACTGCCTTGTTTAATGCAGATTGTAAACGAGATAAGGGTTATGCCCCCCATTTTGTTCTCCCATTTCTTAGCACACAGCCCCCTTTAACTGAGCCTGTACCTCTTCAGTAGTCAGGTGTGAGCACATGAACGGTACGTGCGTTTTCTCTTCCATCCCTGCTTGGTCTTCTGTGCTTTGCTGTCGGGCCCCACAAAGAGCATCACCTTGGTTACCCAGTTCCCACCGCACACATATAACAGCTTTGAATCCATTGCTGCGATCCCCAGTAGGGACAGATGATGCCCGAGCGGGGAAACTCGGATCTGCATTATATATGTGACTCAGGGGTGGGTGGGTCAGGTGTTTAACTTCCTGACTTGCAGAAATTCCATACAGGGGTCCTCTCCGCAGTCATGATACTGTGTTCCAGATTGCTTTGGACGTGCCTGTGTGTTTAGACCTATCCATATAGTTATAGGTTTTAAGCATAAACCCCACAGGGGAAATTGGCATCTTCTTGGTCATGGTTAGTGAGGTCAGGTTTGCCCTGTGGAGTCCCTGCACCAGACACATGGGGCTGCCATGTGTGGAAGGACCACCTGTTGAAAAGCCACAAGCCTTTGGGTTTGACAGTGCTGGGGCTTTGCTTGGTTTGTCTGGGATAGAAGCAAATATTCACAGATTCTCCTGCTTCCCACACGACTTCTGAACTTTCCCTTAGGGGCTGGTGCATATTCCTCTAGACAGAGTTCATTCTGTTTGAGGGTGAGGTATGGCAGGAAACGTGTAGGTGAAAATACTGCATCTTTCATGGGGCTCCTGATTCCCATCATCCAATACAAACAGCCCCATTCTTTTGCACAGTGAGCTTCAAAAAGCAGTTGGCAAGTTGGTTTTTTCCCCTTAGGCTGGGAAAGGGGACCTCCGTGTTTAAAAAATAGAAATGAACAAAGCAGGAAACCTTCTGTCTCTCCTTTACAGACCATATAAGGGTCTTTGATATTTAATGTCTTCTCTCTATCACAGAGTGAAGTGTGGTTTGTGTTTCAGGGAGAGACGGTTATGCTGAGGAGGACAGGAAGCTGTATGAGTCCACAGGCAGCGTTTTGGGGCTTTGGTTGATAGTCTGGCCTTTTTACAGTTGTTTCCTACCATCCCCGTGATGCCCTTGAAAGTCACCAGACCGAAGCACTGATTCAGTATAACCCCAGCCAATGAGTCCTATAGCTCAAAAGGAACCAGATAGAAAAATCAGGAGACATCTACAGAGTGTTTCTAGTCACAGTTTTATTGATAGGATTTATTATGTTGGTTTTTACCCCTGTGCCCTTCCGAGGTAATGTTATGAAAAAAAGTAAATATTTTCCCTCCACTGGACATATAGGTTGGCATATCATGTCCTAAATAATACTGTTCTGGCTTCCTCTCCTCACAAGCCCCAACATAACACACATACACACACACACAGACATACATGTACCCCACCACACACATGCATATGCCACAACACACCCACGTACACACACACACCCCAATACATACAAAACGTAACACCCCACCACCATATATTGGCTCTCTCTTTCCTCTATGAGAGTATCCACCGTTATATTGGTCAGTAGAATTTTGGAAATGGGAACTAAAGTATCTAGAGAAATAACAGTAAGTGATTTCTTTAAAAATTTTTCCTAAGAATAGGCGTCTTTTCTTTTATGTTTGAAATTGGATTACCTCACAGAATTGTCCTACTTGAAGGAAAAATAAGTAGATGTTTACCTCCTTCTCTATGCCAGAATTAATTATAGTTGATTAAAGATTTGAGGGATGATATTGATAATGGATATTAACTAAAATATATTCTAGACATATACTAACCAGGCACTGTGGTAAGTGCTTTATCTAGCTTGCCTTCGTAGATCATAACCCACGACCCAGTAAGGTAGCAACTGTTACTCCCCATTTACTGATGAAGAAACCCAGAACTTGCCCAAGGTCACACAGCTGTAAGGAGCAGAGTTCACATTTGAAAATAAAACTGTAAAAAATAAAAACAGCAGATCTAGAAGAAAATACAGGTGAATCCCTATATAACTTGGGGTAATAATAATACAAAAGGATTTTGGATGCGTAAACATACACTGTAGGGAAAAACCACAAAGGAAAAGATGAAAGATTTGAATATGGATAACCAAAAGCTTTTGCATGGGACGCCTGGGTGGCTCAGTTGGTTAAGCAGCTGCCTTCGGCTCAGGTCATGATCCCAGCGTCCTGGGATCGAGTCCCACATCGGGCTCCTTGCTCAGCGGGGAGCCTGCTTCTCCCCCGCCTCTGCCTGCCATTCTGTCTGCCTGTGCTCGCTCTCTCCCCGTCTCTCTCTCTGATAAATAAATAAAAACTTAAAAAAAAAAAAAAAAAGCTTTTGCATGACAAAAACCAGCAGAGACCAGACCGGGAAACAATATTTACAATGTATAATAGACCAAAGGTTAATGTCCTTAACATACAATGAGCATTTTGGGGGCACTGGGCCAGCTCAGTTGGAAGAGCTTGTGACTCTTGATCTCAGGATTATGAGTTCAAGCCCCACATTGGGTGTAAAGCTTCCTTCAGTAAGTAAATAAACACACAGATGTATGTATGATGAGCATTTTTAATTTAAAAAAAATCAATGACTAAACCAGTCGATTTGTAAAAAGAAACAGAATCCAAATAATCCATTTGCTAAAGAATAAATACAAAGTAGAAAATCAACAAAGGAAAGGAAAATTGTGGTTCAGACAAAACCAAGAATGATAACCGTGTTGTGGAGGGGGCTTTGGTGGGGGACACAGTAATTTGAGTTTTTGGAGCTTTGCCTGGTAAAGAGAATAGAAAAGTGCTCGGAGGTAAATATGTAAAGATAAATATTGCAGAAAAAAGAAAAAGGAAATTATCTGCATGCCCATAAAGGGCTGATTGCATCAGTTAAGCATACAATGGAAGGCTAAGCAGCTGTAAAAAAAAAAAAAAAAAAATTAATGTTGATATAACTTTGTAGAGGTGGCAAAGTGTTCATTATTTCTTGTCTTAAAAGAGAGTAAATTTCCCTTGAGACATGAAGCCATAGTGACAAAATGTATCGCAGTCTCTCTAGAATCCGGTCTTGCTCAGAGCTGTAAAGATACATGAATGTAACAATAGATCTTTGTGTTCATCCTTTTATAAATTGTGCTTTGAGATAGTTGTTTAAGGATGGAAAGGAGACGAAATTTCCGGAAACACAGTATAATTGTTACTCTTTCATATTCTATTTTGTATTTCCCAGAATATTTTCCTTTCCTGCTTATAACTAAAGCTTTATTAAATATGAAAAATCTGGAGAATATTCTGTCAAGCATAACTGTAACTAAGAGAACTTGATTTTTGAAAAGCCTAAGCATATGCATAATGGAAATCAGACAGACTAGTTCGGGTTTTTACTGTGACATATATCTTGATTTAATGTCCAGGAGATTACCATGGGTGCCAGGAAAAGTGTAATCTGTCATTTTTATCAAAATTGTTCAGTTGGTAGATACATATTATATTAACATGTCTATTCACATCTGTCCCCAGTGCCTGATCTAACCAAGGGTACTGTAGTCTTTAGGGGCTCATTAGAATCTCAAACACAGTCATACTTTGATTAAAGTATAAACTTTAATGCAATTAAGTCTTTTTTTTAAGGATTTTTTTTCTTTTTAAAGATTTTATTTATTTATTTGACAGAGAGAGAGAGAGAGAGAGAGATCACAAGTAGGCAGAGAGGCAGGCAGAGAGAGAGGGGGAAGCAGGCTCCCTGCCAAGCAGAGAGCTCGATGCAGGGCTCGATCCCAGGACCCTGAGATCATGACCTGAGCCGAAGGCAGAGGCTTAATCCAGAGCCACCCAGGTGCCCCTTAAGATTTTTATTTCTTTTTTTTTTTTTTTAAAGATTTTATTTATTTATTTGACAGGCAGAGATCACAAGTAGGCAGAGAGGCAGGCAGAGAGAGAGGAAGAAGCAGGCTCCCTGCTGAGCAGAGAGCCCAAGATTTTTATTTCTAAGTGATCTCCACACCGATTGAATTTGAACTCAGAACCCCAAGATCAAGAGTTGCATGCTTTACCAACTGAGTCAGCCAGGTGCCCCAAATATTTAAGTTCAGCAAACAATATTTTGATGCCTTAGTCCTCGCTAATGAGAAAAGGGGCCCCCAATTCAGTACGCTTTAGTCTGAGGACAGCTATGTCAGCATAGGAGTAACTCAGGGCATGAAAGTGCCTGCTGTTTGCCAAGGACTCTGCTAAGATGCAACACCTATTTTTAAAGCTCACAGGATGCCTGGGAGCTCAGTCAGTTAAGCCTCCAACTCGATTTCGGCTCAGGTCATGATCCAGGGTTGTGAGATCGAGCTTCACATCGGGCTCCATGCTGAGTGGGAAGTCTGCTTGAGATTCTGTCTCCCAACCCCACAAAAGAATGCATAAATAAAATCTTTTAAGAAAAGGAAACTCACACTCCAGTGCTAGAGAAATATAGTGAATTGTGATAAGATCTAGAGTTTGTAAAAACAAATAAATATAACCTGAACCAAACCATGGAGACTAGAGGGGGAATGACCGATTCCTGGGGTCCTGCAGTGTGCGTCACCGGTGATGGGTGAGCGTCTCCTTTAGCGGTCAGGGGTCAGGACAGACAGACCCAGGGCCTGCCATTTGCTATGGGTGTGATCTTGGGCAAATGACTCCCCATTGGAACCGCAGCCTCCTTACAGATCCTACTGGCCGCGGGGACTGTAAGGATTCAGTGATCCAGAATATGTAAAGTGCATTGCTAGTGGGGCAGTGGATAAAAATTAATTCTCTTCTTCTTAGTTGCATAAATAATAAAAGTATACAGGTTCAAAAGGTTAATTTATCAGAGCGCCTGGGTGGCTCAGTCGTTAAGCATCTGCGTTTGGTGGGCGCCTGGGTGGCTCAGTGGGTTGGGCGTCTGCCTTCGGTTCAGGTTATGATCTCAGGGTCCTGGGATCGAGCCCCATATTGGGTTCTCTGCTCAGTGGGGAGCCTGTTTCCCCCTCTCTCCATCTGCCTCTCTGCCTACCTGTGATCTCTCTCTGTGTGTCAAATAATAAATAAAATCTTAAAAAAAAAAAAAAGTGTCTGCCTTCGGCTCAGGTCATGGTCTCAGGGTCCTGGGATCAAGCCCCGTGTCGGGCTCTCTGCTGAGAGGGGAGTCTGCTTCTCCCTCTTCCTCTGCCCCTCTGTACCCCACCCCTGCTTGCACTCTCTTGCTCACTCTCAAATAATAAAATCTCACACAAAAAAAAAAGGTTAATTCACATCATCTTTAGTATTTGTAATAATTTAGACATAGGCAAAACCAGTTTATTCTTATATTTTTATATCCTGGAGAATTCTTGAATCACTTGGTTTATTTTTTGTGCAATTTTAGTATATATGTATCCTATCCTGGATATGTGGTTTTTTTCACTTGACAGTGTCATAAACCTGTCTATCTCTGTAGCACTCATTTCTTAGTTTTCTTGATCTTGGATTTAATGGTCTTTAGTTTAAAAAATTTTGTACCAGGGAAGAAGAAACATTGTGATTTCCTTTAAAAGAGTTGGAGGAGTGTCTAGGTGGCTCAGTCGATTGAGCATCTGACTCTTGGTTTTGGCTCACGTCGTGATCGCAGGGTGGAGAGATCAAGCCTTGCACTGGGCGCCATGCTTCGCAGGGAGTCTGCTTCGAGATTCTCTCCCTCAGCCCCTTCCCTCACCCACTTTCTCTCTCTCTCAAATGAATCTTTAAAAAAAAATAAAAGAATATGGAGAAAATAATTCTCCATACTTTCATCCTACTCAGCCTCAGGAGCCACAGCTAGATGTATTGCATCTCACCACCCAACAGAGGAAGGGAGAGATTCCTAAGTGGCCACAGGCCCTTGTGGGGCCGTGGTCGAGCTCTGACCACAGTGCTCCCCGCACTTGAGTCCTTCAATCAACTCAAGTGCTTGCTTTTTTTCAAGTGACTAACTATGAGTTGAAATCATGAATTACGGGCAGGATGTTTGACCTGGCTGAGTTGTAACACGTCTTGTCCCCCCCCCTTCCCCCCGCTTCCTGAGGGGCTGGTTAGCCAGGGCAACAAGAAGGCTCCATTGGTCTGCTTGTGTCTTCAGAGCCTGCGGGTGGCACTTGGGCACTTGGGTCTGGCCGAGGACCACGGTCGGCTCTCAGAAACCTGAGCACGGGCTGGGTTTAACTCCCTAAAGTCTATGCTGCGGGCTCTGCTCCAGATTTAAGGCCTGCCTTTCGGCATGGGCCTTGGGGGAGTACACATGGAATAGGGAAGACCCTTTGAGAGAATGGACGAGAACAAAGTATTGATGTGGTGGGCAATAATTTTGACATTCTCTATTCTTCCCTGTTCTTCCCGGAGTGTATGTGTGTGCGTGCACATGTCTCTTCAGCCAGTCTTCACAACAGCCCTGTGCGTCTCAGAGTGGTTAGAGTGGTTACACCCTTTTAAAAAATTCACATATTATGCCAGCGTGTTTTGAACACCTCTTAGGTGCCAGGCTCTGTGCTAGATGTTAAAAGTCAGAATTAGAGCAATAAGGTTATGTGAATCTGTTATTGTTTCAGCCAGTTCATTTTTCTTCACTTCAGTGCTCACCGATGGGTCTTTCTCTCACACCGTTTGACCCAGTCTATTCCAAATACGCTATGTGTATGTGTATTGGAACATGATTTTTGTTAAACTCAGGAGCGTTTTCGAATTCCAGCCTTGTCTACACACACAAATGTGTCGGGATTTTTTTTAACGTGGTGTGTAATATTCTGGCAACAAAGTAGTCCACGTTTTCCTTCTCGCCTCCCTTACCAGTGGGCATTTAACGTGATTCCAGCTTAGCAAGTCCGAGTAATGCTGCCGGGGCATCCTGTGGAGGTGACCATCGTGGAAGTGTCTGGGGGGTTTGGGTGCCTCATCATGGCTCCCAGTGGAGGCAGGGGTGCTCGCTTCTACGCGCTGTCGGGTTTTCAAGTGACCGTATTATTTATTCTCCCAGCAGATTACAAAAATACCTGTCTTTCCTCAGTCCAGTGATATTGTTGCCAAAATGTTACATTTTGCTGGCCTAACGGTTGAAAATATTGCTTGTTTCATATTTACACATTTTTAAGGGTCCCGTTGTGCAGCCACATGTCCCCATGTAACAAGGGGCTGCTAAAATCAGATCCTGCTTCGCACAAAGGAAACAGTGCACCCGAGAGCTTAACGTTGTGTTGCGTTA
This sequence comes from Mustela nigripes, assembly GCF_022355385.1. Lineage (NCBI taxonomy): Eukaryota > Metazoa > Chordata > Mammalia > Carnivora > Mustelidae > Mustela > Mustela nigripes. The sequence continues at coordinate 16,955,160 of NC_081561.1, read as the reverse complement.
TTTCCAAATGTAAATGGAATTGTCATGTAAGATTTTTAAAAAAAGAGTTCAGTCGATTTGGGTTTTTTTTTTTTTTTCCCCCAACATTTATCAAGCATCTTGTGGTAGGCCTGGGATTACAGAGATAAACAGATCATAGTCTCTGACATTAATCGGGGGTTCTCATTCCAGGGAGGGAAGAGGAACCAAAACCAGTAGTTTTGGCAAATGCTGGAATTGTGAAGGTTCGGGACTATGAGAGCACAGAGGAAGGAGAATATCATTTTAATTACCTTAATGATGGGGAGTGAGTGTGAGAAAGTCAGGAATTTCAAAGGGTAGTAAATGCCACCTTAACTGTTTAAAAAGATTTTCACGGGGCGCCTGGGTGGCTCAGTGGGTTAAGCCGCTGCCTTCGGCTCAGGTCATGATCTCAGGGTCCTGGGATCGAGTCCCGCATCGGGCTCTATGCTCAGCAGGGAGCCTGCTTCCTCCTCTCTCTCTCTGCCTCTCTGCCTACTTGTGATCTCTCTCTGTCAAATAAAATAAAATCTTTAAAAAAAAATAAAAAATAAAAAGATTTTCACACCTGGGGTGCCTGGGTGGCTCTGTATGTTGGATGTCTGATTCCTGATCTCAGCTCAGGTCTTGATCTCAGGGTGGTGGGTTCGGGCCCTGCGTTGGATGTGGAGCCTACCTTAAAAAGAAAAAAGAAAAAAAAAAAAGATTTTCACAGCTTTCCTCTTCAGCCTGATGCTATGGACTGTATGGTACATCATTCCAGAACTGCAGTACGCTGTAGACAGGCTCACGGAGGAGAACTTGTCCTCGAACCCAGCCTGGGAACACAGCGGGGAGGTGTCTGTGCTCCACACACATCACCTCCGCCAGCGGCGAACGGTTTCCCAACCCTTGGCATTCACTGCGCATTGTGCTAGGTGCTTACATGTACCCAAGACGTGTCCGGCAACGTTCCTGTGTGTTGCAAGCTCAGAATGCAGATGGGGAGATAAGACCGTTTACACTTAATGATATTTTAATACCAGCTCATGAGAAGAACTAAACAGAATTTAAACAACTTCTCTGTGGCCCCCTGATGATGGAAAGGAAATTTGAATGCCTAGGGAAGTGTCTAAGAGGGAGAGGATGGGTGGAATCGTGACCTGATCCGGAAACTGAGCTCTGAACATGTAGCCCTACACATAGTAGGCACGCAGTACACTTCTAACATCTTTGGATTGAAAGAATATCGTTACTAACTGGGACTCAGTTATTAATCCAAGTATGTCGAGAAAAATCTTTTCTTTGGTAGTTCTTTATTTTTTGTTTGGTTTTTAGGTCAAGAAGTGGTTTTCAAGTGCCTTGGGGAAGGAATTCTTGAAAAAGCCTTTCAGGGGTATAATGCTTGTATTTTTGCATATGGACAGACAGGTAAGTGGCTGCTTTTGTTTACAGTCAATGATATTAAGTGTGCATTTCTTAAAGTCTAGAAATAAAAAACACTGGGAAGTGACAGAAACATGCTTCTGACCTTGTGGGTTTCACTGAATTAGATGATCAAAAGTAACCCTCTTTTTGAAGGTTCAACGATTTTGATAATTGAGTAATTGAGCAAAGCTAGTTTCAGACTATTAAGTGTCATTTTCCTAAATTATAGTTTTAACCTGTATTTGAACTAGAAAAATAATTACCGGTTTCCGAGTATTAAACGTTATAGTAAAAAGCCATAGAACAGCTCTTGGTATCCTCCTGTGCAGCGGACCGACCCTGGGCACAGGCGTGCCTGCGTTATCAAAACGGGGCTGTGGGGCACGTGCTGGGAACGTGCAGAGCAGAAGCTCACTGGGGGCTCAGCTCTTAACCACAGCTTCAGCGAGAAAGTTAGAATAAGTCCCATCAGTACTGCCTGTTGTCCCATCACAGGACAGCTACGAGACTCAGAAAACAGAATGCGTATCAAAGCATTTCCACAAACATTAAATATTTGGGGGGTTAAGTACTGTCCATGTTCCTCGACAATGTATAGTTAGCATTCACACGAGTCTGTGTTCACAGTGGTTCTATTAGTAGGCATCCCTCCATCAAGCTGGAGGCCATGAACGTCACAGAAAGAACGGCCAGCAGGGCTGCCCGGGGGCATGGGCTTGAGGGCTGAGTCGGCCACTTCTGCTCTGTGACCCTGGCGGATAAGTGTAGAGACCACGTCGTGTGGAAGCCTTACGTTTCACTCGCTCTGTTGTCTTCCTTTCTTTCTGCTTGGCCTTTGCAGGTTCGGGAAAATCCTTCTCCATGATGGGCAGTGCTGAGCAGCTGGGCCTCATTCCAAGGCTCTGCTGTGCTTTATTTAAAAGGATCTCTCTAGAGCAAAATGAGTCACAGACCTTTAAAGTCGAAGTGTCCTATATGGAAATTTATAATGAGAAAGTTCGGGATCTTTTAGACCCCAAAGGGTAAGTTAGTGGTTGAAATTAAGCTTGTCATGGGAGTAATAATTGTAAATAATCCTTACATGAAAACTGCAAGTGAATATATTTATTCAGTTACTGCCGTGGTTTCAGTTCATTCACTGAGAAGTCCTCTGCTTCTCAGAGCCTGCTGGTATACCCAAGACATGTAGTTTATCCTATATTCATGAATAAAGTTGCCTAGATATGCCATTTAAAAAGATGTTTTTACTGTCGGTGTTATTTTTGGTACCATGGCTTGTTCATAAAAATCGAGTTAAGAAGGACACAATTGTCCTCCGATTCATATTGGAAGGCAGCAGCTGTAAATCAGAGGTGAGTACTAGAAGGGTTGAAACAATCAAGCCTGGAAAAGCATCCTCTTCCTGGGCTGTGCACTTGAATCACGTTGGGGACTTTTGAGGGATACGCTGGCCTGAGCCCCACCCGTAGAAATCATGATTCAGTGGACCCAAGGGGAATCCCAGGCATGGGTGTTTTTTTAAAAACTAGGTGATAAAAACCAGATGAGTTTGATTCATAGAAGGAGAAGGCTATTTACTTATTTTTTAATTGAAAAATTTTTTTGCTGATTTCCAAATAATAAATACAGAGAATTTACAGGATAGGCGTCGTGTAAGAAGAAATAAAAATGACCAATAATCCCAGTACTCAGAAGTAACCATTGTTAGTACTTTGGTGCACTGTGATCCTGTGTTTCAAGTCTGTGGAGGGATGTGTGTGTTGAGGTCGTTCTCAAAATACAGTTCAGCATCCTGAATTATTTTTAAACACCTTTAGCACCTGTATAAGTCAAGGGTATCATCATAAGATCAGAATTGTCGGAGACAAGGAAATGAACCAATCAGGGGGAAATGCTTACATTGACTTTAAAGTTATTAACTATTTGCCTATGAAAGAATATTTATAATACATGTAAGATACAAAGAATAATAAAATGGTCCTACTTACCATTTGGCTTAATAAATGGAACATGTCCAATATTTTTGAAACCCTGTCTGATTCTCTTGGATTCCATTCCATTCCCTACCCCTCCCCAAGGTAATCACAACGATGACTTTTATGTTTCTCGTTATCTTCATCCTCCTTAGAGCTTACGCAGAATTTTGCACAGTTCGAAATTTTGTGTAAGGGACATCATAGTATATAAGTCCTTTGTGGACTTGCTGTTTTCCTCTTGATGATTCATTCATCCTGATGTATGAAGTAACAATGCATTCATTTTTACTGGTGTTTGGTGCTTTGTTGTATGATTTTACCCTCATCTATCTCGCCTTCCGTCACTTGCGCAGTTTCCGCTTTCTACGGCTACAGTGCTGCCCTGAGCATTCTTGCACAGTTCTCTGCATGTGCAAAAGTAGGAGTTCCTAGGGAGTACATCTGGGGTGGATCTGTGGGCAACAAGGTACTGAGTCTTTGGCTTTAGGAGGTCCTGCCAAACTGTCTTCCAAAGGACTCGTACCAGTTCATGGCGCCCCCCCACCCCCCACAGCGTACAGGAATGCCCTGTGTTAGATAGCATCACAAGCACCTTACACTGTGCTGGGTTCGCTTTCTCTGGCTCCAGAATAGCATGCAGGAGTCTCTGGTCGTGCCTGCCGAGTGAGTAGAGTCTCAGACCCGGGTGCACCCCACTCGCTCTCTTGAAGATGGGCACTTGATCTGGCCCCGTTTAGAGTCCACGAATTGCTCAGTGTCATATTGAATTCTTCATCCATAAAGGCAGGAAAACCTCCTTTGTAGGTTTCTATGAGATTTAAGTGGGATAACTGAAAAGTTCTTAGGAGCAGTGCCACAACTTTGGGAAGAGCTCGGTGATTCTGAGTTACCTTTGTCCACCCTCGAGTGACGCCAGACATTGCTACTTGATTTGAAAGGCATTAACAGGGGCGCCTGGGTGGCTCAGTGGTTTAAGCCTCTGCCTTCAGCTCAGGTCATGATCTCAGGGTCCTGGGATCAAGCCCCACATCGGGCTCTCTGCTCGGCAGAGCCTGCTTCCCCCTCTCTCTCTGCCTGCCTCTCTGCCTACTTGTGATCTCTCTCTATCAAATAAATAAATAAAAATCTTAAAAAAAAAAAAGAAAGGCATTAACAGCCAATGCAGTGGAAAAGGTGGCACATGTAATATGCTCATAATAGATATAGATTTGCTTTTAGTCTCAGTTATCTATTGATAAGCTTTAAACCAGGTCTGTCATTCAGAAATTCAAAAAAGTCTTAAAGTCTTCATTCGCAGAGCCAAAATAGCAGTAACTGCAGACAACTGTTCTGCTCACTTTCTGTATGAAATTGTCAGCATAGAAGCAGCATAAATCATTTCAGCCTTAAAAAAGCAAGTTAAAACACTTCAATATTGTCCACTGCTTGATCAAAACTTTAAGACATGATTTGCTGAAACTGGGAGTGTGCTTATATATGAAATCGTCTTAAGGTTAAATTCAATTCTGCATGTTCTTTCTTTCTTTTTTTCCCTCCAATGTAAAAACTGAAGTTCTTCAACTAAAGCAAGCCTAGTGAGCCTGCACGCGAATTCTGTGTGCTGGCTGTTTAGTTTGGGAGTAGAGAGAGAATTTTTTAAATAGTAAGTTACTTTAAATAGAAATCAGAGTATAAAAGACATTCCTCATAAGGAATGCTGTTCTCCTAATCCAAATAAAGTAGCTTTTAGAATACTTTTTGATCATTAAAAAAAATTGCAACCCTACTTTCTGAGTACCTAAAAAGAAAGAAAAGCTTTTCAGGTTGGTCTGATTCATTCATTCCTTTTTCCTTCCTCCCAAAGGAATAGACAGTCTCTTAAAGTTCGAGAGCATAAAGTTTTGGGACCATACGTAGATGGTTTATCCCAGCTGGCTGTCACTAGTTTTGAGGTAAGTGTCAATTAAAAACTGGCAATAAATCAAAACATGTAGGTAATGTTGAGCGTATTTTCATGCGAGTGCTTTCTAGCATATTGGTACCATGCACGGTCTCAGAAACCCAGTAGCAGCATACCCCACACAGAAAGAAAGGGCTTCGACCTGCTTTGTTGTAAAGGCACGACAGTGTGGCCAGAGAGGCTCGGCAGTGTGAATTGCAAATATTTTCTTTCATGCCACCTTGTTGAAACTCTGCTCCCCAAGGTTGTCAGTGGTGTCCTTCTACAGCAACCTGGACACACACAAGCAGTGCTGGGCAATTCATTCATTCCCTTTCTGCTGACAGGGTCTCCTGTGCTCATTTCCATCACCCTTCAGTCTTCTGGTTCTGTTTTCCTGAATCGCTCCCCTCCCCACTGACTGACGCGTCTCCTTCTCCAGCTCCTTGATTTGTACACCCTCTTACATCCCGACGTGATGTTTTAGCCTGCCTTCTGCCATCACTGTTTTGGAAACCCCTAAAACAGCCCGGTCTCTGTTGCTGGAGAATCCCCACCCAAGAGTGTGCCAAGGCATCCTCTACCTGGTCGTGCTGTCCCTGGCTTGTGGCCGTCCCACCATCCCCTCAGACTGATGAAAGTTAATCTGTGAGCTAACTCTCCCCAGCCATGTAGATGAAGACGTTTTTAGTGTCGCTCAGATGAGAAACAGAGTGCAGCCATCACTGGAAAAGCACCCAGATTCTGAAATGAAGGGAAACTTCTCGGGGTCAAGGTGCTGAATCGGGGGTGTGGTTCACAGCTCAGTGCGGTCAGCTCCGTGCTCTCTCACCCTGTCACGTACTAGTAAGAGCCACCCCTGCCCTGTATCTCGCTAGATGTGGGTAAAGTTACTTGAGCTCCGTGAACGTCCATATTCTGTGGCTAACATTAGGGGAATATTTGTTTTACAAAGTTCACACGTCTAACATTGTGTAAGAGCCCATGGGTTCCAGGCGCTCGAAGATGAATAAGCCTTCCCTGTCGCTGGAGGGTCACGATGTCGGCCGAGGGGCCACGTCAACAAGCTGTCTGTGGCTCTGCAGAGTCATTAAGCACAGGAGAGTTAGTCACATAAAGTCACCAGTGTGACTGAGTGTCTGGAGTGCTCCATGAACATTAGCTCTTTCACCCCCTAGGAAGTTGCAAAGGGTAAAAAGAGGTGCTAAACAGAGAAAGGGGACAATTGCGGGGTGGCCAGAATTGGGGGAACATTTCCTATTCTAGAAGGTGGTGAGAGGTGGAGGCTCAGCCCTTGCCCTGTGGAAGACAGTCGGGGAGGCGGTCCTTATGGAAGGGCAGTGCCGGGCGCACCCTGGGAGGTCATTACTCCGTGTACTGGTGGGCAGGACTGTGTTCCTGTGTTTGCGCTTCTAATGGGTTCCTTCTCCTCGCCTCTAGGATATTGAGTCATTGATGTCTGAGGGAAATAAGTCTCGGACGGTCGCTGCGACCAACATGAATGAGGAAAGCAGCCGCTCCCATGCTGTGTTCAACATCATAATCACACAGACACTTTATGACCTGCAGTCTGGGGTAAGAGCCCGGGGACAGCCTCCAGGGGCAGGAAAGGAACGCACACGTCCCGCAGGGCTGGAGGGCTTCGTGGTTGGATTCGGTGGCTGGGAATTTCATGCTGGCTTTGCTGCTTACTACATAAGCTACTTAAATTGTTCCACTTATGAGGTCTTCCTTTATATATAACTTAAAAAAAAAATTGCGTTTCTTGTGTAAACTCCATGAGCAGCAGTGATGTCACCATACAGCTTTTAATATGTAGCCTTTCATCCTGAAATTCCCCTAAAAACGACTGAGTCTACCTCATCGCCATTAAGGGCTATTAGAGAGGAAACCACAACACTTTTTCAAAATAAGAGGATTTTGACCTAAATATGCAGGAATCCTCATGTGTTTCCTCAAAGGCACAGAAAATCTCTGGCTTCCTGACCAGATCACGGAAAGCTGAGGACACATGCTCCCCAGCGACATGCAAACACTGTATTCCCGCAGCAGTTCAAAACTGGCTGTAATGGGCGCCTGGCCAGCTCAGGTGCAGACAAGCATGTGACTCTTAATCCCAGGGGTTGTGAGTTCGGGCCCTACATTGGGTGCAGAGATGACTTGAATGAATAAAAGTAAAAACTTAAATAAAAAGTAAAAACTAATAAAGTAAAAACTTAAAAAAAAAAAATTGACCGTGACATCGCAAATCCCCATGGCTCCACCCCTGCCCTGTTGTGGGGGCAGGGCTACTCGGCTGCCCTCAGTTACGGAGCAGACGTCCGCGTAGATGTGTGCATTTGCCCTCACGTGTGCTGTTTCTCTCTTGTTCCCTACAACCAGAACTCGGGAGAGAAGGTCAGTAAAGTCAGCCTGGTGGACTTGGCAGGTAGCGAGAGAGTGTCCAAAACAGGAGCCGCAGGAGAGCGACTCAAAGAAGGCAGCAACATTAACAAGTAAGGTGGCCGGTGGGACTTGGGGTCTCCCAGCAGCCTCACACCCAGCTTCCCAGGTGTCCGGCTGTGTCCGGGGTCAGGGGTGGGGCTTGGGGTGCCGGAAGGGAATGGGTGGTTCTGGTGGCAGGTGCGTCTGAGTCTGTGTAGCTTGAGTAAACAGAGTTGAAGAAAACCAACAGCCCTGTCTCTCCTGAAATGCATGAGGTTTGTGTGAAGCTATACGTTGCACCGCTGTGCGTGTCATCATCATGTCTAGTGTGGTCTTAGGTAAAGGCCATTCACAGCCTTGTCAATCGAATCGTATCTTAGATGAACCCGAGGAGCTGCCTCTGAAAAGAAAACCTGCTTTGAGTCCCTTTGTACAGCTGATACCGCTTCAACGTCAGCGCCTGACAAAACTTAACAGTTGTCCCATAGCTGCCACGCTGAAATCTCAGGGTTTGCCTTGGGAGCCTGCGGTGTGTCCTGTGCTGTCCTAGGGGCTGGAAGAGATCAGGGTGGTGCAGGGTGTGTAGGAGTTCGCCAGGCAGACAAAGTATTCAGCAGGTATTCAGCACAGACAAGTGGAGGGCTTGTTCTTTTCCATAATGTGGTACCCCAGGATGGTTCCTGCCGGGCAAGAGGGGTGTTGCTTTCCCACTCAAGAGGGAGCGGAGTTTGCATTTAAGAGTGTGCACTCCAGTCAGACTGCCAGAGTTTCATCCTTCCCTTCGCCTCTCTGTGCGTGCTTTTTCTCATCTGTAAATGGGGATCCTAGCAGTCCCTACTTTGTAGACTTGCTAGAGTCTTGCTGGGCATGTATGCCCAGGATGCACTTCGAGCAGTGCCTGGCCCGTCTTGTGTGCACTGAATCAATACTATTTGCTGTAGTTAATATTTTTATAATCTGTACAAATAGCGTAATCATCATCATTATTCCAAGTTCAGCAGAAAGTAGTTGAGTTCGTATTTGTAACATCTCTCTCTCTCGAGACATAATAACTTGGGTTTCATTTAGGATAGAAGGTGACAAGAAGCAGTCTATGCAGGAACCCGTTTGTGCGGCTTGCCCTTTAAAATGATGTGAGCACGTTATAATTTTAGTGTGCTGAAGTTTAAAATTAGAAGGCAAATATCACCCCCTCTATCAGCTGGACAGAGCGGCACTCACTGAAGAGACTGCTGCTTTAGGGGGTTAATCTTGCGGTCATCCTGTCTCCTGCTCTCATAACAAAGGGTTTGGCTGTATTTCATGACCAAGCACTGTAGGAGCCCAGGCTGGCACCGCAGCTCAGCGTTCCACAGTGAGCTCTAAGTGTGGGTCTGGATTTGGCTGTGGGCAGTCTGGCTTCAGAGCCCCATGGAGTACCAGCGGTGACCATGTGTTCTGTTTGCCTGCAAGAGTTCTACCTCATGCTTGGTCCTGGAGTCACGTTAGTAGCGCCCTCTTCAGTTTGGCCACTGAATTACATATGGTCCCAAACGGGAGTGCCTCCAGACCCCGTAATAACGTGATTTACATCCCCTGCAACACTCTCTCTTCCATAATGCCCTACTGAATTGAGTGGAATGCTCTTAGCATCCTGCTGTCTTTCCTTATTTATACACTGGGTTTTTCACAAATGGATCTGGATTTCCTGCTGCTAGTCAGTGAGAGCTGATCCTCATTGTGGGGGTTCTTTATAGTTATCCGAGCGCTTTCATATGCTCTGTTTCATGTAAGGCTCCTAGTAGGTATTTTTATCTCTGTTTATAGATGAGGCAACTAATGCTTGAAGACATTCAAGTAATACGAATAAAGGCTGAGCTGACATTTATTCTGTGCTGTGTGTTTGGCACTGCAGTCAATGCTAGGGATGCAAGAGAAATTCAGATATTCTTGTAGACACTATTGCCTCCCCACCGCCCCCCCATATGCCCCATCCTAATTCCCAAAACTTGTGCATCCGTGACCGCGCAACACAGAGAACTTGGCAGGTGTGATGAATTAAGGTTCTGAGAAGAGGCGATGATCCGGGTGAGCCTGCTGTAAGAACAAACCTCCTGTGAAGTGACGAAGGGAGGCAGCAGGGCCAGCGCCGGTCAGAGTGATGGGGGGTGAAGAAGCCTTCCCCTTCCGTCCCGTGTTTGACAGTGAAGGAAGGGACCACGAGCCAAGGAACACAGGCAGCTTGTAGGAGCTGGAGCAGGCGAGGCAACAGTCCCATCTCCTCTGGCTTCTAAAAGGAGCGCTGCCCTGCGGACACCCTCGTGGCCCAGTGAGACACGTACTGGACTCCCGGCCATCCAGAGCTCTGATAGCTGTGAGAGCTTTGTGTTAGGATTACTTGTCACAGCCTGAATCCTGCCCTTGAGGAGCACATAGTTTAGGACAACAGGAGGTCACTTCACTTGAAAAAATGAAAGGAAGGAGGATTTTTTTCTTTGACGAGACAACACTGGGAGATCCTGTATCAGCCAACGCTGAAGCATGGAACTGTTGTTTGTGTGACACCGTTACCCGCCTTTGGATGTCTGCTGAGTTGGCCTTGTGCTTTTCCCAAAAACAAACAAACAAACAAACAAACAAACTGGCTCCAAGGGAACAGAGATGCCCCGGGTCCTTTTCCACTGTGCCTTAGTCCAGGGCTGTCTTCTTCACCCCACACACCTCTCTGGTCTCCCTTGGCAGGTGCCTGTGCCCCAGGAGCCCACTCTGGCCCCAGCTCTCCAGCCTGTCCTCCAGCTTTTCTCTGTGGTCGTGGGGATGTAGCAACTGCATGAACAGGACATCTCGCCATTAAGTGGTTCCCTGACATCTGCAGAGCTGTCTGGGAGACCTTCGTGGAAATTGGCCCTCTGTTCCTTACCAGCCATTCCAAAATCCAGAATGCTCTGAAAACCAAGCGCTTTTCTTTTTTTCTTCACAGCTTACATGTTGGTAGAGCCTCCCCTGAACTCTTGTGAGGCTGTCTCTATTCTTTGTCTGTGTTTATAGTTTCTGTTTACTCGAGTAGCATGGCCATTTGTAAGTTTAGCTGTAGAAATGCAAATGGATGTTACTACAGGCTGCTGTCCCAGATCTGCCCGTGGTCATGTATAATGCATGCACTGCACTTCCTGAAATTCAAAATATTCTGCATTTCCACACCCAGGTGGCCCCAAGGATTTCAGGCGAGAGGCGCGCACCTGCCCATCTTTGATCCGTGTAGCCGATGTGTGTTGAGGACTAGATGCGCATAAGAGCAAGGGGAGGGGTAGATGGGACTCTGGCCTTGGGAAGGTCCAGATCCAGTGGGGAAGTCTGGCTACATTAAGGGCCATGGAAGCTTGACCAGAGAGGGGCAGTGGGAACACGGGGACAGCGCAGCTGGAAGGCTCAGAGAGGGCTTCCCAGAGGAGACACTGGAATTTCTTCGTTACAGAAACTAGCTGCGTGACCTCTGGGTGCCTCTGTTTTGTCAGCTGTAAAACATGGCTGAGGAAACAACCCTGTGAGCAAGGCGACTATGGGCATTAAATTAGTTACTATTAGTAAGTGCGCATCATGTAGTGAGCTCTGTGTCAGTGTGTACTAACCAAATAAAATAAATAGTAAATTGAAAGGGGCTGCCTGATGGCACCACAAATGGCTTTTTAAGCTGTAAATTAATGCCCCGTTGAGTGCTAAATTTAAAGAAATCTCTCACATGTGTCCTACGCTTTCTGTCGGCCCATTTGGGCTTCTCTTGATGGAACATAGTAATCCTCTTACACAGACCGGTCAGGGACTTCGCGCAGACATTAGTGTCTGCTTAATGGGCTCCGAACTGAGGAGCTTCGTCTCTCCTTAAGCTCTTAAGAGCGTTAAAGCACACATTATTCCTTTATTTGGAGAGCTAAGGTGCTGCGTGGCTGCACTGCCACGGCCTGTTCTGGGAGCGGGAGGAGTAGGTCTGTAGACCATCCTCGCAGGGGAAAATAGCCGAAAACTCCGTCTGTCGCTCTGCCTGTCTGCTGAGGATGGAGTGAGGAAGTCTGTCCCCGAGGCTGGAGGCCCGCGGGCTCGCTTCTCGGGGCGCTCATTCACATCATGGGATGCTCGCTGAAACCCCTGGGAATGTCACTGAGAAAGGTTCTGTCCTTCTCAGTAATGGCCAGTTATCAAGTGCAAACAGTGCTCCTCTAATGAGTGTCATTCCTAGTCTCAGTTCCATTTCACTCACTGTGGCTGATTATAAAATGTATATTAAACATTTCCCCGAAGGGGTTCTACTCCACATTTGTTCTACGGATGCAGATATATGTTCTTTTAGGATTCTGTCCAATAACTTATGTGACAATGCAGTAAAGTATAAGCATAGTATCTCTAATGGGTCGTGTGTCTCATTCCTCCTTTTTCTCTTCTTAAGTACTTCCCAGGACTCTTAATCATATTTTCTCAGAAATCTCACTTAAATGGATATTGCCTGCATAACCAAACATGAACTTGTACCTAGGGAGAGTAGAAATGGCCCAATTCTCTCCATTACTCAAGGGCTGGTAGGGGTCCTTATCAATGTACCACTTACCCATCGCAGGGTCCACATATGTGGGGGAAAATTCTGAATAAACATCTTTGCATTTAACGTGAGACACACACAAAGGACAGAGCAAAAATCTCCTTGGGAGGCAGTGGTCACATGTTTTGGGGCACATGGCATTGTGACTTCATGGTTTCTCAAAGCATTTTTGGGAAATCCTAGTTCCCAAAGTGGCTCTGGGCAGAAAAAGACCCTTGGACAAATAATTTTGAGCAAAGCTGCTTACAAAAGCCTCCCTTGGGAGACTCATGAATCCCATGTAACTTGAACTTACTCCCTGAACTTATTTGATGACAGAATTCTAGGTATTACGTCTACTAAAATCTGCAGAAAAAATATTCAAGAGAACTCATTTTTTGAAATGTTTGTGTATACTTGATTTCACCATGGCACTTGAAACGGAAATGAGACTGGGAATGGTACTTGTTACACTTTGCGCTTTATTGGACTTGATTGACTCGCATCGGCCACCAGAAATCAGTAGGGAGTGGGACGAGGCCTGTTTTGCAAGGTCACAGCTTGCTTTCCTCTCCTGCCACAGGATGGGATTGTCCTTGCCCCCGGGTTGCCACACATATTCTTTGCATTTTCCCTTTACTGTTAAGAGTGGAGACTTACCTGGGAAAAGTACTAACTCAAGTCCACTAACCTCAACATCTTTCAACTTTCTTTAAAAGCAAAGGATTGCATTTTTCTGTAAGCAATAGCTGTAGTGACGACCAAAATGCTGGATTTCTTTTCCTCATTTAACAAGAAGCCCAAGGGCTGGTACAGCACCTCAAAAATGTCGTCAGCGAACCTTAGTGTGTGTTCACGTCGTCCTCATGACCTCAAGATGACTCTATCATTCCAGGCATTGTAGTCTTATCTGTGTTCCACACTACAGAGGGAAAGGAAGGGCAAAGGACCACTGGCTTCTGGCTTATGTCTACGGAATATGTACCTTTTCTACCAGAACAATAGCTTTCTTGGAAGCCCCACCCGGTAATGTCACCCTGCATCTCATTGGCCAGAGAGCTGTGTTTCATGGCTTCGCAAAGCTGCAGAGGACTCTGCAAAGTGGAGTTTTTAGCCCAGCATAAGCCTCCCAGCAAAATCAGGATTTTGTTAGCAAGTAAAAAAGGCAGAGGGGATACCATTTCCCTTTTTCTCTCAAACATCCATAGAGAGTACCAAAGCCAGCATCGAATCAGTCCTTTTTAGAAAGAGACCCATGTTCTGTTCTTCAGTGTCCTTTAGACTCAGTTTTACTCAGCAGATACTGACTGACTGATTTCTGTAAGCCAGGCACAGTAATAATGGTATGATCTAGAATGGTCTCCGCTCTCGAAGCAATCAAAACCTTAAGTAGAAAGAGAGAAATACACATTTAGGTAACTCTAGCAAAGTTTAATAACTATTGCACTTAGGACCTTAGACAAAGATCACTAGAAGATAGGTAAAATCATATATTTGAAAGCCATCCCGGAGAGTGTAGATAACTGACATCACATCATAGCTACTCCTGAGGGAAGGAATCTGGTGGTTAGGGTTTCAAGGGAAACTATGGAGGTTGGAGGAAGGTGTAGAAAAGGGGTGGAAAAAGTTATGACAATATTTTGCTCACTGATTGTACTTATTAGAGCTGCTTTTATTTTATTTTTGATCCTCCTAGTTTTCTTAACTTTCTTAATGTCAAATTCTCTGTTGTTATAGTAGATAGGTAGATTTTAAAAATGTCAGTGTTAAAACATGGCTCTCTGGTCATAAACGCTATCCCCTAGTCTAATCCTTCTGTCCTCCCCACTTAATCCGTGCCCACCGCCCCAGCCCAGGAGCTTGCCCAAAGGTTAGTAACTGCTTTACTATCTCCACCTCCCTGAGGTTCCGGGAAGGAGCTCTACTTTGGTAGAAGAGAAAGGTTCCTGGGACAATTTTTTCAGCCCCTCAGATGGGCAGACAGCCCCACCCTGTCCTGGAAACCTGGGAGCTGCCCATGTGCCTCCAGCACGAGAAGACAGCAATATAGCAGGATCCATAATTTGTGATTTCGTTATATTCTTAAGCTCCCTAGGAATGAAGTTATGTTAAAATTCGCAAACCCACTGTTCAGTTTTCACACGTGGTTTTTGAGATCCTGCAAGCGCCTGCATCACTGCTCCCGGGTGGAAGGTCGCAGGGAGGGGTGGCATCATGGCTCCCTGGTCACTGGGTGACCTGGTTACCTCCCACCCACCGTGGCAGTTTCCTCACCCTGCACGTTTATTCCCTTTGTTCCAAGGAGGCAGCAAGTTGAGACAGAGGCCTTGTTTTGAACGTGTGCACGCGATCAGGGAAAAGGCTTCCACTACTGATAAGCTTCCCTCAATGGTGCAGTTACAGAACACAGCACGCAGGAAACAGAGTCACGTGACCGTGCCTGGCCAGCCCCAGAGTCACGTGATCGATCACGTCTGCCTGCCCCGCCCCTCCCCTGTGGCTCACGTGCTGGACGTGCTGACGTGCTGGACGTGCTGACGTGCTGGACGTGCTGAGGGGATGTCCTGACGCAGCGTGCACGTGGTGTCGTGGGCAGTGCCGAAGCTATGCTGCCCTTTATCTTTTTCTCTCAAAGCCCTCATTTTAATTTTTTTGTGGCTTGCTAAGGAGTGCCAGGAACTCTCCCTTTTTACTTCTCACACTTTAGAATTACAAAATCGGAGCGGTTGCCACCAAAGTCGGATCTTGTCTCCTCTGGGATGAAAAGTACATGACCAGCCCAGGAAGGGTTTGCACACAAAGGGCGCTGTTGACTCGAGAATCGCGGGTTACTTGTATCAACTAAATTGATTTCTGCTGTTTTTAAGTACTAAAAATGGATATAGTTTGAAGGATTGTTTTCAACTGAAAATTTTATTTCAGTAGTTGCAAAATGTGAACAATGCCCTATATTCTATAATCAGAAATGCGATTTTGCCTTAATGTTGAATTCCTATTTTCTTTTATTTCACATATATATGCCATTTTCTTTTTAAATATAATTTTATTTCATCATAAGTGTACTCTTCAGTTCCCATGCCACCAACCCCTTCCCACCTAGTGACCATCAATTTGTTCTCTAGAGTTAAGAGTTTGCTTATTGGTTTGTCTGTCTCTCTCTCTCTTTCTTTTTTTCCTTTGCGCGTCTTGTTTCCTGAATTCCACATATGAGTGAAATCATATGGTAATCAAGTCATTTCTTTGAGTTATTTTGCTTCACATTATATACTCTCTAGTTCTATCCATGATGTTGGAAAGGGCATGATTTCATTCTTTTTTATGGCCGAGTAATATTCCATTGTGTATATATTCTTTGTATCCATTTATCTGGATAAATGGGCTGGATAAATTGGGCTACTTCCATAATTTGGCTATTATAAATAATACTGTGATAAACATGGGGGTGCATGTGGATTTGGGGGATAAATATCCATTAGGGTAATTACTGGGCAGTAGGACAGTTCTATTTTTAGTTTTTTGAGGAACCTCCCTTCTGTTTTCCGTAGTGGTTGCACCAGCTTGCATTCCCACCAACTCTGTGAGAGGCTTCCTTTTTCTCCACATCCACACCAATGCTTGTTTCTTGACTTTTAGCCATTCTGACAGGTGTGAGGTGATACCTCATTGTAGTGTTGATTTGCATTTCCTTGAAGATGCCTGATGTTGAGCATCTTTTCATGTGTCTGTTGGTCGTCTGTGTGTCTTCAGAGAAATGTCTTTTCATGTCTTCTGCCCATTTTTAATTGGATTATTTGTCTTTGGGTGTTGTTTTGGCTCTTTATTGGATATGTCATTTGCAACTATCTTCTTATATTCAGTAGGTTGCCTTTTAGTTTGGTTGACTGTTTCCTTCTTCGTGCAGAAACTTTTCATTTTGATGTAGTCTGAATAATTTATTTTTGCCATTTTCTTTCTTAAGTTTGTTACCTTCAGGAGGACTGATAGAATGATTGAACTTGAATATTTTTAAACAACTATATCGAGAAATAGTTCACATACACATCCTTTACCACTTTAAAATGTACAGTTTGGCATCTTTATTATGTTCAGAGTGTATAACCATTGCCACAATCTAATTTGAAAACATTTTCCTCATCCCCAAAGTAAGCTTGTGTCCATGTCATTCCCTAGCCATACCACCACAACCGCTACCTTCATCTCCACAGATTTCAGCTCTTCTGGGTGTTTTGCATAAATGGCATCAATAGGTGGCTGTATTAGTTTCCTAGTGTGGTAACAGATTACAAACTGGGTGGCTGATAACAATAGAAAGTTCTGGAAGCCACAAATCCAAAATCAAGGGATTGGCCAGGTTTGTTCCTTCTTGTGGCTCAGAGGGAAAATCCGTTTCATGCCTCTCTCCTACCTTCTTGTGGTTGCTAAAGCTCCTTGACCTTCCTTGTTTTGTAGATGCATTGCTCCCATATCTGCCTCTCTCATCACATGGCCTCCCCCCTGTTGCCTGGATGTCTTCTTCACGTGGCCTTCTTACAAGGCACCAGTCAGTAGATTACAGCCCTCCTTCAGCCACTATGATCTCATCTTAACTAATTACATCTGCAGGGACCCTCTTTTCAAATAAGAGTACATTTGAGGTTCTGGTGGACATGAATTTTGGGTAGACACTCTTCAACCCAGGACCTTGACCTTTGGTGTTTGGCTTCTTTCACTTACCAGAATTTTTCCGGGTTTATTCATGCTGTAGGTTATATCAGAATCCTCTCTTGTGGCTGAATAATATTCCATTGTGAGGACATACCACATTTTATTCATCCCTTCATCATTTGACGGATAGACACTTGGGTGGTTTCTACATTCTGGCTGTTGTGACTAACACTGCTATGAAAATTCATGTACACGGTTTTGTGTGGGCAAATGTTTTCATTTCCTTTGGGGGTGGATTTAACGTGTGAATCTGTCAGTTGTATTGTACATATTTATGTCACTGCAGGAATCGCTGTCATTTAAAATTCTGGCTCGTTTTCTACCCCTTGATTTTTGCCTTTGTATTTCAGTGATTTTTCAAATGACTCACCTTTAAGATTATGTTTTGTGAGAAACATGCTTTCTTTCAACTCATTTCATGGAAGTCTATTGTTAACATTAAAAAGAAAACTAGTCTTTCATGCTAAACTCTGGTTTCCTATTGAAAGAGCACTTGGCACTCAGCCGTGACACAGAAGGGTGTCCTTCATCCCTCAGTTTAACAGATCCGTTGTTTCTATGGTGCTCTTTTCTGTGGTGCAGAAAACATTTATTAAGTACCAGGGAACACTCATGAACTTCAACCAGTGGTTCTCAGGCTCTCAGAATTACCTCGAGGGCTGGTGAAAGCACTGAGTGGTGGGTCCCACTACAAGTGTCTGAGTCGGTAGGTCTGGAGTGTGGTGGGGTCTGAGAATGTGCATTTGTAACAAGGTCCCAAGTCTTGCTGGTGCTGCTGGTCCCAGCACCACGTTTTGAGAATCATGGGCCTAGGCAGCTAAATCCTTGTGTCACTTTGGGCATTGTTCAACCAGGGCTTCTTAAAATTTAATGTGCCTGTGAATCACCTGGAAATATCCTTAACTGGTTCTGACTCTGTAGGCGTGGGGAGGCTTCCAAGAGTCTTGTGTTTCTAAGCAGCTCTCAGGGGATCCCAGTGCTGCTTTGTGTAGCAGGTGTTGAAAGAGTAGCCATATGCTGTCCTCTGCTTGGGTGCGTCTTTGTTCTGTGCAATTGTAGAAACTCCACACTGAGTTGTGAAATAAGCTTGCCAGCTTTAACAGACGAGCAGAATATACCTTGTAACTTGCAGAGAAAAGTTCTCTTCAAATTACGTGGTTACAGTGGACCACAAAATGAGAGGCCCAAATGGTCCAGATTAGCCCCAAAGAATAAATGGTTCAGACTCCCAGCGTAATATTTGGAGTCCATTAGAAGTCTCTGGAGTGATTATTAAACGTGTGTTTCCAGGTACTGAAATGTCTGTGTCATAGGTCTTGTGTACAGGGATTTTAAATTCATTCTTTTAAATGAATGGAGTTACTTTTTTGTTTCTATCTCAGCTTCTTGACAAATTAACATACACTTGATTGTATCAACTTGAGGCCCTGTTCTGCATATTTTATACTTATTCCCTGAAATGATTATTATTTTATGGAAACAATGTGAATATTCTATAAAGCTAATTAAATTTTTTTTTCTTTCGGCAGATCCCTTACAACCTTGGGGTTGGTTATATCATCGCTGGCTGACCAGGCAGCTGGCAAGGGTAAAAACAAATTTGTGCCTTATCGAGATTCAGTCCTCACTTGGCTTCTTAAGGTAATTCATTGTTCCAGCGTTCCTTTCCAACGAAAACTTGCCAGTTTCAGAGCTGGCAGCAGAAAGGTGTGTGCAGAGCTAGCCAAATACGCAGCCGCCCCCGACAACGCTTGCTCCTCATTCCTGGGAATGCAGAGTGAAAATGTGCCTCTCTTGCCCTTTTTACCCCAGTATAGTGCTGCTGCTTGACAGGCACTGTTGTTGTGACTATAGAGAAATCACACCTTCGCATAAAATTATCTGTGAAATACAAACCCATTTCCACAACACATCTCTTTGCTCACAGAGAATCACTCATGTGTGTTTTCAGCTTTCATCTTGCATGTTGTGCACAGAATGGGGCTTGCTTCCTAAGATGCTACTGGAAATATTTTACAGGACAATTTGGGAGGCAACAGCCAGACCTCTATGATAGCTACCATCAGCCCAGCAGCAGACAACTACGAAGAGACCCTCTCCACCTTACGATACGCAGATCGAGCCAAAAGGATCGTTAACCATGCCGTCGTGAACGAGGACCCCAACGCCAAGGTCATCCAGGAGCTGCGCGAGGAAGTGGAGAAGCTGAAGGAGCAGCTCTCGCAGGCCGAGGTAAGACCAGCCCAGGGCTCCCCGTCTCCGCGCGTCCCTGGCTGGTGGTTCTGGAGCAGGAAAGGGTGTCCTTGGCCTGTGGGTTTGGGTCATCTCCATGCCATTCAGCATCTCTGTGTTGATTGGCTGCTTCTGCATGCTAAGCGCGGTGCAGACAGTGTGAGTCATACCAGGCTTCTGTCCCAGGAGCTCAGCCAGCCACTGAGGCAGCGGACAAGTAAGATTCCGGGCTGCTGCTGGCTTGCTGTTGGCTTCAGTCGACCAGTCGGCCCTCGGCTGCAGCTCTCACCCAGCGTGAACCCGGAGGGACCAACTATTTCGTTTTTATTTTATTTTATTTTATAAAGATTTGCTTATTCATTTTAGAGAGAGAGTGAGAGTAGGGGGAGGGGCCGAGGCAGAGGGGGAGAGAGAATCTCAAGCAGACTCCCTGCTGAGCGTGGAGGCTGACACAGGGCTCCGTCCCAGGACCCTGAGATCATGACCCGAGCCGAAATCAAGAGTCAGATGCTTAACTGACTGAGCCACCCAGGCACCCCAGATGTGTTGTTTTTATTATTTTTATTTTTATTTTTTTAAGATTTTATTTATTTATTTGAGAGAGAGAGAGAGAAAGCACGAGAGGGGAGAAGGTCAGAGGGAGAAGCTGACTCCCCGAGGAGTTGGGAGCCCGATGTGGGACCTGATCCCAGAACTCCAGGATCAATGCCTGAGCCAAAGGCAGTGGCTTAACTAACTGAGCCACCCAGGTGTCCCTGTTTTTATTAACAGTGTAAATTATGCACCCATAGGCCTTACAATTTTCAGATTAGTTGATTATATATTATCTCTTCCTCAAGTCAGGGAAGACAGATAAATGTTAGGAACAATTCAGAAATCTCCTTTTTTTTTTTTTTTAAATGTGTATCAGCTCCTGGCAGGAAACAAAATAGGTCATTTCTCATGGTTACTGTGTTTCCTTGGCTTTACTCAGCTTGAATAAACACACGCTCTTCTAAGTCACTTGCTTGTAGCAAGCTGCTGGCTGAGGCGCTCTCTTGTTTGAAATAGGTAATAAGACTGAAACGAAGGCCAGGTGCCGGGGCTTACGTTGCGTGCTGGCCCATGCCTCATTTGGGTGCGTACCTAGGGCTGCAGAGGTCACATTCCTTCATACCACCTGCTTAGAATCCTCTTTGTCAGGACAGTATTAATCTGTGGGGGGGAAAGGGTGATAGATACTATTTTTTTTAAGATTTTTTTTATTTATTTGACAGACAGAAATCACAAGTAGACGGAGAGGCAGGCAGAGAGAGAGAGGGAAGCAGGCTCCCCACCGAGCAGAGAGCCCTATGCGGGACTCGATCCCAGGACCCTGGGATCATGACCTGAGCCGAAGGCAGTGGCTTAACCCACTGAGCCACCCAGGCGCCCCAATAGATACTATTTTTTGAGCACTTTGTACCAGACTCTCTATCTGTCTATCACTGTATCTAGTCAAGAAAATAGTAAGATTGAGATAAACGGGCAGAAAGGAGTCAGAGCCAGGGATCTGACTGGTCTGTTCGTGGGTGATGGTGGAGTTGCACTGTAGCTGTTCTAGCTGTCGGCTTCTGAAGTGTCGGAAGCCTTATTGTATTGATTGTGTTCATCCCTAGGGCAGCACTGATACTGGAGGGCATTTAGCGTGATGCCTGGCAGCTTTGTGAGTGCTTAGCAAATGTTGCTAGTTTCCGTTACTGTCGTGATTACAATCACTCAGTGCATCGAGCGTCATCGTTTAGGGATGCCAAGAACGGTAGCGAAACACCTGAAAAATCAGACCACGGATAAACTTTGAAGAGAGTCATGATCCTGGGAGGCAGGTGTGGCGGTTCTTGAAATTCGTGTAGAGGTGAATGAGCTACTTCTTTCCTCTTGTCTTTGGAACTGCTTTTCCACCGTGACCAGTAATCTAGGCCAGATGGCTAGAACCATGCTCCAGAAGAGGGGCCGCAGAAGGTTCACCGAGATAGAGTTTTTCCTGGGTGTCTCCATGACCCCAGCACTGTAAATGTCACTCTCAGCCACAGTTAGCTCTGTGAGACTCTGAAACAGCAGGGACCGTACACGTCCTCGCCACTTGGATTTGTTGTCCGAGTCTGCCATCTTTGCTGTTTGTGGGCTTATGCTTTGCAGAGGCTCCTCTTGCTGTAGGGTGTGGAAGCGTGTTGTTGGCAAGTACAGGCCCCAGAGTGTTTGAGCGGCACGTACGTACCTGTACCCGGACCCTTAGTTATTCTCACTGAGCTCACTCAGAGGGAGATTGCTGCCCTTTTGCCCAGAGGTCCTGTTTTCAAGGGAGTGATGACTACGCAAAGTTTATTACCACCAATAAGAGGAATAGTTTTAAATGATTCAGAGGCAAATTTTAAAATGAATGAGAAGAATTCTTCTTCACCTTTCCTGGTAGGTTCTCTCTGGGATGTGTTGATCGGTGGTGTGTGTTGATCTCTGTCTCGCAGTTCCTCTTCCCTATGTTTCTATTTTGACGACGAACATTAGCGTCTTTTAGGTCTTTAGATATGAAGGGCACCTGGCTGGCTCCGTTGGTAGATCAGGTGATTCTTAATCCCAGGGTTGTAAGTTCAAGCCCCATGTTGGGCATGGAGCCTACTTTAAGGGGGAAAAAAAAAAGATCTTTAAATGTGAAATTTAAGTATGATGGATAAAATTACTCTGTAGTGATTTGTATCAGTTTAATTCAGGGCGCGGGTTTCATTTTCTCCTTTAAAGAGTAGCAGTCCTTTATTCCTACACTTCTTTTAATTAATAAAGATCTAAAGCCCGCCCTGATGTCGTATGACTTAGTTGCTTCCAGTGGACTGTGGATAGCCACTTATGAAGGACAATAAGGAATTGTTTTGTAAATAATGGTGGGAAAAATTAGAAAATCAGCTGTCTCTGGTTTCCTTCCCAAGGCTATGAAGGCCCCTGAACTGAAAGAGAAGCTCGAGGAGTCTGAAAAGCTGATCAAAGAGCTCACAGTGACTTGGGAAGAGAAGCTGAGGAAAACAGAAGAAATTGCACAGGTAGCTTGATAATTCTGGCCTAAAACCTTGTGACTTTTTTTTTTCATTTGCCGTCTTTGCTGTGTAGCCACTCATCATCCTCAAAAAGTCACCTAAGGACCTCTTTCTACTGAACGAGACCGCGAAGGTCGGGGTTAGAGGCCGACGTCGTCATCTTTCATTAACCGCCCCTGGGGCCACATGTTCAGCAGAAGTGCCGAGAGCACTGAGTCGGAGCAGACGTGCTCTGCAGGGAACACTGAGCGTGTGTCCTGCTTCTCCATGTCGTGGTCTGGGATGACCTGGCACAGCATTCGACATCCCTGACTGGCAGAGAATTTATAACTTACAGCACATCATCGTTTTTTTTCATTGTATTTGATTCCTTGGGCTTGTGAGAAAATGCTACACAAACTTTACGTGAGATCCGATATAAGGCAAGGACCAGTGCTGTACTGGTGTGTGCGTTTCATGAATCTACACGATGCCTTTTGTGACTGTTTCATCTCACGGACCACTGGGACTTACTGGACCATCTCAGTGAGGGAGCTTGAAAGCAGAAAGCAGGACCTAGTCAGGCCTTCTCCTAGGTGTCATTCACATGCACACACACACACACACACTCACTCACACCCTCCCCCCCAGCACACACCCCTGACTCCCTGTGTCTTGTCCATTGCTCTCTGCTGCTTCATCACCGCTGCAGATTCTATATTTAACATGTCTGTTTTTCATGGTCTGCCTCTTTCCACTAGAATTTAAGTTTTCACAAATGAAGGGACTTTGTTTGCTATTTTATTTCTAGTTCTAGATCAGTACCTAAGACTTAAATATCTCTTGGATGGATGGATGGAAGGATGGATGGATGGATGGATGGATTCAAGGCCCTCTGCAGTCAGGAACCAACCTGTTCTTCCATCCGCGGCTCTTCCATGCCTTTTCCACACTGAGTAGGGTTCTCGGCACCTGGAATCCTGCAGTGTGCCCAGAATTTCTCCTGCGCCTTCCTGTGCCTTCTGTTAGAACAACCTCCTCCTGCCTTACTACTGCCCCTTTTCTTCCTGTAAAATTCTTACACTGTAAGAAACATTTCACATACATCCTTTTCTGAAGCCTTTCCTGGTCTCTGAACCCATCACTGTCTCCCTCCTGGAAGCCCTATAGTGCATTGATCCTCTCCAGTGTCCCTCTCCATTCTTCCTCTGCTGATTCAGGTATGTGGTCTTATCCCCTCCCCAGACTGTAAACCCCTTCTAGGGATGGTGGCGTCTGATTCCTCCACAGCACCCTGATAACACTGACTCAAGATGTCACACACTTAAGACATTCCGTAAACTTGGTTGGAATGTGTCATTTCTTTGGCATCATCCCCAGAAACAGCGACTGAAACTTTCCATGGATACCTCTTGTGGCTAGAGCAACAAATAGAGTTCCCGGTTTTGTCTGTTTTTGTGCCCAGGAGAGACAACGACAACTCGAAAGTATGGGGATTTCCCTGGAGACGTCGGGTATCAAGGTCGGGGATGACAAGTGCTACTTAGTCAACCTGAACGCAGACCCTGCTCTCAATGAACTTCTGGTTTATTATTTAAAGGTAGGAAAGCATATAAATAGACAGTTGCAGTCCTGATTCATTCACGTACAGCTCCCATTAGAATCCGGGTGCCTGTACCCATGATTTTGCTCTCTGTGTCCAGCTCAGCGCCCGTTAAAAGTAAGAGGATGGGTAGTGTGGTCTGGTTGCCATTGAGAATGAAACCTCCCCTCTGACAACCATCCGTTCGCTCTCTGTATTTATGGGTCTGTTTCTGCTTTTTCTTTGTTTGCTTGTCTTATTTTGATTCCACATAAAGCAAAATCATATGGTGTTTATCTTTCTCTGTCAGACCACACTTTTGGAAATGCTGCCTTATTTTGTTAAGTGAGAAATAAGACATCTGTCTGAAGTCGGGCACCTGATGGACACTGATACGGGGCACCCCAAAAGAGATAGGGGATTTTTTTTTTTTTTTAAAGATTTTATTTATTTATTTGATAGAGAGAGATTACAAGTAGGCAGAGAGGCAGGCAGAGAGAGAGAGGAGGAAGCAGGCTCCCTTCTGATCAGAGAGCCCGATGTGGGACTCGATCCCAGGACCCTGAGATCATGACCTGAGCCGAAGGCAGCGGCTTAACCCACTGAGCCACCCAGGCGCCCCGAGATAGGGGATTTTTAGCATGAACACACATATACACATAGTTCCTGAGTTATGGTGGTATAGAAATATATGAATATATAGAATATATGAGTATATAGAAATATACGGGGCAATATTTTTTTTGTTATGTCTTTTTTTTTTTAATAAACATATAATGTATTATTAGCCCCAGGGGTACAGGTCTGGGAATCACCAGGTTTACACACTTCACAGCACTCATCATGGCACATACCCTCCCCAATGTCTGTAACCCCACCACCCTCTTCCGACCCCCCTCCCTTATGGAGCAGTATTTAAATAACTCTAAAGGATTAGAGACCTGGGAACTTGACGGCAGCTTATCTAACTGTCCACACACCTTAATCTCTAAATGCAGAGGTGTTACCCACTTGCTAAAAAATAAATAGGTACCTAGTTGAGATTCTGATCTGCATGGAGTGACATAAAAACACAATGGAAAATAAGCTAGAATTGAAGAGAAGAGCCTGTTTTCTGTTATCCTTTTTATTCTTCTTTTTTCCCAGAGACATAAATCTGGTGCAAATAGCCCCCGACTTGCTGAGAGTCCACTAATGAGAACTTAATGGAATTAAGTTCTCTTCATTTAGGACATGATTAAGGCATAAGGAATTGTGTCCAAAATCCTAATTTTGAAAGATCAAGGCTTTCTGTTGAATAGGGAAATATTACTGTTGTGGTGACTCGATGATTTTTAGAGCAATAGAAAATACAAAGGGATGAGCTGTGGACCGCATCGTGGGAGTGACAAGTCCTCGTATGTCTGGGGTTTGAGGTACTTGAAATCCTGCTCATCTGCACATTCTGTGACCCGCAAGCTACAGTGCTCTGTAATACTGGTATTCAGAACTCAACTACTTTCATCATTTAATTTTTTTTTTAAGGTTTTACTTAGAGAACATGAACAGGGGGAGGAGCAGAGACAGAGGGAGAAACAGACTCTCTGCTGAGCGAGGAGCCTAACACGGGGCTCAGTCCCAGGATCCTGAGATTCTGGCCTGAGCTGAAGGCAGACACTTAACTAAGCCACCCAGGTGCCCCACTTACATCATTTTAAAAGTTACATGTTTAAAAATATGATTTTCCATGAAACTACTGTTAGTGGTTCTTGAATTCATACAGCTATTTTCAGAACATTTTCACTATCCACTCAGGTGGTTCTTGAAAGAATCCTACTAAGTAGTTCAAGTTGCTGATACTGTCCTGGTTTTTGGGGGGGGGGGGGGGGGGGGGGAGGGAGACAGGCTCAGCCTGTGAAGTGGCTTGCCCATGGGCACATAAATAGTAAGCTGTCAGGTTAACATGGGATCTCAAGATAGTCTCCTGTCAAGTCCGATTTCCTGATATCGTAAAACCGTATCTAATCACTGTTGGTTGGTGGTGTTTTCTTCATAGTGTTTATATATTTTTAAAATGCAGTGTATTAAGGTAAGCTTTGGCCCTGTAAAGCTCCAGATACCTGGCTCTGCCATCTGACTCATTTAATACTGTCATGCAGGTGCCGTTGGGTTCCTCAGATCGATGAACATAAATTTGCCTCGAGTTACTTGTAAGAGCAGGTTTTTTTCTCTTTCTTCCACTCTCCGTCACTAGGACCACACGAGGGTGGGTGCAGATACGTCCCAGGACATCCAGCTGTTTGGGATAGGAATCCAGGCCGAGCACTGTGAGATAGACATCGCACCTGACGGCGACGTTACTCTTACTCCGAAAGAAAATGCAAGGTAGAGAAGTAAATGTCCGCCTCATGTATCTTGAGCCTGGCTTTCCGAAGGAGCGGACTGCCCCTTTCTGTCGGCTCAGTTATATCAGAGTTAAGACGCCGCTGGGATCTTGGGGATATTCTTTCCTGTTGCAGGGGGCCGTATGGCAGCACTCGGAGTGCCAGCTTTGGGGTGTCTCATTGTGCCTGGACTGGCTGGGTTACCTTCGATGAGACACTTTTGTCTAAACTTCAGTTTCCTTATGTGAAACTCAGGGCTAAACATAGGCAAGACAGAAGTCACTTGGCTCGGTGCCTCACACACGCAAACATTGAATAAAGTTAGTCATTAACTCAGCGTCCAGCATTGTACATAAAGCAGTTATCACATAACTCCATTGTATGAGAAATTCCTAAACCAGAGTATAATATGTAAAAATTGGAGAATTAACAGGACAGTATATTTACTTTTGGATTTCTATTAAATTCTGCCTTGAAGTACTTTACAGTCAAGTATAAAGTTCATGTGAAGTAACATCACAATATTCATTAACACACAAACTTTGTGACCAGAATACTCATTTCTATGAGGGGAACTTTACATTCATTTCAAAGTATTCTATTATCCATATCAATTTCCAGGTGATGATAAACTGAGACTAACAATGATGCCCTACATGATTCATGAAAATTATTAGGTCTTGTGTTATAGTGATATAAGTGTTAAGATACCTAATGCTGAAATGATGCTATTGTTTAATTTTTACTTATTCCAAGTTCAAGTAGACTTCTGCCTTATGCTGTATTCCCCTATATTAGAAACTCTGGATATTTTTAATACCCTGGTTTTTAATCAACAAAATTGCATATATTTAAAGTGTACGGTATGACTGGATCATACTCTTTTTAACACCATATCTAAAAATAACTTCTTTTTTTTTTTTTTTAAGATTTTCTTTGTTTATTTGACAGACAGATCACAAGTAGGCAGAGAGGCAGGCAGAGAGAGAGGGGGAAGCAGGCTCCCTGCTGAGCAGAGAGCCTGATGCGGGGCTCGATCCCAGGACCCTGAGACCATGACCTGAGCCGAAGGCAGAGGCTTTAACCCACTGAGCCACCCAGGCGCCCCTAAAAAATAACTTTAATCGGCAAATTTCCTCATATCCAATTCCAGTGCCGCGTTTCTGTTCCTGCTCTTTGCCCTCCCTCATCCTGCCCAGTC
Source organism: Mustela nigripes (assembly GCF_022355385.1). Taxonomy (NCBI): domain Eukaryota; kingdom Metazoa; phylum Chordata; class Mammalia; order Carnivora; family Mustelidae; genus Mustela; species Mustela nigripes. Next base: position 16,927,781 of record NC_081561.1, on the reverse strand, counting down.
TCCTCCTTTCCTCTCCCTGGGGCAGAAGTGCCTTCATTCAGGGTTCTTCGCTACAGGCTCTGTGCTGGGAATGCCCAAGTGTAGGGACTGGAAGCCTGGTAGGGGAGAATGTACAGAAGCAACAGTGATTATATGGGATGATAAGAGCTTCTTCCTGCAGATCTGATCACTGTGGAAATGTGTGGGGTTGCAGGACTGGAGGTAGGGAGCTCTGGTAAGATATTATTATGATATTGTCATGGGAACGCAGCAGGTGGCAGAAGAAGTGAAGAACAAAATGTATTTGAGAGTCAGCCAGCATTAGTGATGTGCTTGGGGACAGTAAACGAGAAGGTGAAGTCAGCAACGGTTACACGGTTCTGTCTTGGGAGACCACATAAACAGTGGCGATCCTAAGCCGAGATAAGGAATTCTAGAGGAAGGACAGGCTTGGAGGTTGGTGGGTAATGAGTGGTAATGGATTCAGGTTGGAATCCTGTGGATTTGAGGTGTCCTTGGGGTATCAGTTTGGATGGATTCAATTGGAATTGGATTTAGGGATGTAGAGTTACACTCATAATACAGAATTGGCCATTAGTGGTGGTGTCTGTCTTCAGAGTGGATCCAGAGGGTGTAGTAGAAGCAATAAACTAGTGCTTTAGGGATCGTCTCAGGAGAGTCAGAGAGCCAAAGATAGAGGATGAAAGCCAAGGGAGGAGAACACTAACACTGTAAGGAAGAAGCTTCTGTTGGATGTAGCAGCCTTGGGATGCTTAGGAACCATGGAGTTATGGTTATAGAAGGAACAAATGCAAAGAGGAGAGAATGGGGGTGAGGAAGCAGGCTGAGAGCTGTGGTTGTAAAGGTGGGCACTGGATTGGAGATAGAGCGAGAGAGGGACTTGGGGTTAAGGCAAAGTCACTGTGTCTTCAGGTCTGTCTTCAAGTCCGTGCATTTGCTCTCTGGTCACATCTTATCTGCTGCTTAACCATCGCATTGAGTGTTTAATTTTAGTGTCTCTGTTTTCCATTTATAGAAGTTTAGAAAGCCCTTTTTTCGGTAGGTCTGGTCTGTATTGAGAGAGTCTCGTGTCTACTCCACTGTGTGCCTTTAAGAATTAGATTTTTACTTATTTCCTCGTCTTTGTTTGAAAATTCTATCTCTGGGATTGTTGGGGCTTCAGCCTGCCTGTGTGTCATATCTGCTGATAACTTTGCTTCCTGGAACCACGAGTGGTTCCACAGGTGGGCTCAGCTTCAGGAGTAGGTTCTCCATAGGAGTCTCATGGTCTGGGTGACGGGACATGAATTGTAGCAAACACATTCTGTACTTGCTTCTTGACAAGTACCCCAGGCATATGTCCACTTGGAAATTACTTTTTATGCTAATTTCTTGGCCTGGGTACATTACCAAAAGAGGCAGTTTCCATAAATTTTTCTTTATAGTAGTGTAATAAGAGCATACTATAAATGGCAAAGTGATGTTTATGTGTGTGTTCAGAAGTTCATGTGGGTGTGTGCACACGTGTGTATACTTGCATGCACACACCTCTAGAAGGTTCCCTTAAAGATACAGATGATCACAGAAATTAGTAATACATAAAAAGGCAAAGGTTATTATAGTCATTTCTCATTTGCTCTGGAATTGTCTTTAGTTTTATTCTACAATAATACTGCCCAGTAGAACTTTCTGAGATTAACGGGAAGGTTCTGTGTCTGCGAGGACCGTTTCGGCAGCCACTGGTGAGGCAGTGCTCTTGGGTATCGACATACAGCTAATGAAAATGAGGGACTGAATTTTTAAATTGTAATTCAGAGTTTAAAATAATAAAGGACACTGAGGGACACATTTCTCTTCTTCATACTGCTGTTCCTGGATATTAGATTATAGATTCATTAGATATGTCTGGATGTCTAGATACCCATCTCTCTATCTATACACTTAGATGTGTCATTTAGATACCTTCATAAACTAGGCAAATGTTTTCCTTGAAACATTCAAGTAATGAATGTTTGTTTTTTAGGTCGAAGAGGTAAGTATTAGTTTTCACCATCCTATTTGGAATTATGGAATAAATGAGTCCATAATTCCAAATAGGTGGACACAGACCTTTGAAGCTTGAGTTAGCGTCGGGAGTCATTCTCGTCGGCAAGAATAAAGGGAACGTGTTAGTTTAAGAGATAGACACCCAAGTTTATCGTGTTGTTGTGTGACAGATGAAAACCATTTGAGATGATGGTATTGTCAGGGGTTTTTTTAACCAACAAAAACACCTAGTCCCTAAACTTGAAATGTGACTATCACAGAGGGTTTATTTTTACGCGTGCGCTCTCCTTACTCTGTGAGTCTGAGCTGGAGAGTCCTGTAAAGATTAGGAGCCAGATAATGGATTCTGTGAGAAAAGTAATGCATTGAACAACTAAAACTACAAAACTAATCACTATCTTTCTCCCTCAGACTTCACCTGACAGTTCTTTAGCAAATTAATCTTTAGTTAATTCTCTTCCTGATTGTTTTAATAGCAGCAAAATCTCTTTTATTAAATGAAGGAAACATTTATAAGAAGACTACAGTTGTCGGCACTAAAATTTCTGGAGGACCTTTCCTCTCCCCCTAAGAAAAGTCCCAGTGGCAGGGCTTTGACTGTGTTAAAGAATCCATTGACGAGATCTTCCGATTGTCAGGAAATCCTGCGAGGTCTGTTAGAGTGAGTTATCCACAGCCGCTGGATTCCTGCCCCCTTGTAGCCAGTAAGCTGTAGCGAAGCTGTGAGATGGGGAAGAGCTGGGGCTTCGGGATTTGCTTGAGACGATCGCAGGGCACGCCACCCACGGCATGGGACGTGCCGGAAAGCAGAGACTCGGGGTTGCTTCCCCCATCTCCAGTTGTTTGTCTTGTTTTTACAATTTGTTGGGTAGCTATTTGGGATTTAAACCTGGTCCTCTTTTCATGTTCTCCCTGTTTTTATCATGGAGAGCATCGGATGTAGGAAGTGGGAAGAAGAGTGTAACGAGCCCCCGTATATCCATCATCCAGCTTCGAAAGTGGACACTTCGCTGTCCCGGTTTTATTATACACCCTCCGCATCACCTCCCTCCCCTCTGAGTTATTTTAAAGCAAATTCCAGATACAACTTTATCCGTAAATATCTTAGCTTGTATTTCTAAAAGACAAGTGTTCTTGAACTTTGCTTCTGTACCGTCACACCTGAAATAATTAAAATAATTCCTTACTGCTGTTCCTATGTTGAGCCAGTATTCAGATTTCCCCAGTGGTATCATAAATGTTCCTTTTCAGCTGTTTCTTGAAATCAGGATCAAATCAGATTCAACCATTGTCATTGGCTGTTGTGTCTCTTTTAGCCGCAGGTCCCCCTCCCTCTTTTCCTCCCCCACCCCTACTTTTCCTTGCATTTATTTGGTGACGATACCTTTCTGTTTCCCACACTCGCCATCTTGCTCACTGCATACCATGGCATCACGTACTGTCCTCCACCACCTTCCGCAGTTCCTAAATTGGCATTTCGGTATAAAAGCTTGATCAGGTTCTGCCCAGATCTGGACAAGAGCATTCCGTAGGCATTCTCGTGTCTGTTTCCATCAGGAGGACGTCATGCCTCGTTGTCATCTGTGAGTGCTATTGGGGGCCTTTGGTCATTATTGCTTAGATCACGTGCTTTGATAGCGCTTACAATTCTATTATTCCCTCTTTAGGAATTAGTAGAATACGTCTGTTTGGTGTTTTTTTGTTTTTTGTTTTTAAGATTTTACTTATTTATATGACAGAGAAAGAGAGATCACAGGTAGGCAGAGAGGCAGGCAGAGAGAGAGGGGGAAGCAGGCTCCCTGCTGAGCAGAGAGCCCCATGCCGGGCTCGATCCCAGGACCTTGAGATCATGACCTGAGCTGAAGGCAGAGGCTTAACCCACTGAGCCACCCAGGCGCCCCAGTAGAATACAGCTGTCAAGAGAAACTTGCCCATTTCTCTCTTTGGCTCCTGGGGCCCCGTTGTATGCTCTCTCCCATGGAGCTGATTTGTCCCCCGTGTTCCATCAGGTCCTGTGTCAACGGCACCCTTGTCTGCAGCGCCACCCAGCTGTGGCACGGTGATCGGATCCTGTGGGGCAATAACCACTTCTTTAGGTAACATCTTTGTGTTCCCTCATATTTTCATGAACTTTTTCTTTCTGTTATCGGAGTATAAAACAAATCCATTTTCTCTAACGATGGAAAACCCCACAGAATTAACTTACCTAAGAGGAAGCGGCGAGATTGGTTGAAAGACTTTGAAAAGGAGACGGGCCCGCCGGAGCATGACCTGGATGCAGCCAGCGAAGCCTCGTCAGAGCCAGACTACAACTACGAATTTGCACAGATGGAAGTTATCATGAAAACCCTGAACAGCAATGGTAAGACCTCACCTCCGGGTCCCGGCGTCTTCGGCAGCTCCTGTGTCTTCACGCAGTTCAGTCAGGGATGCACTTGGGAAAGTGGAGATGTCGTTCTGAAATGAAGGCACAAACCTTACTAATTTCCTTTTTTTTTTTAAACATTTTATTTATTTGTGTGACAGAGAGTATGAGTGGGGGGAGAGTGATGCAGAAGGAGCAGCAGGCTCCCCGCTGAGCAGGGACACTGGGCTCCATCCCAGGACCCCAGGATCGTGATCTGAGCTGAAGGCAGATGCTTAATGGACTGAGCCACATTGCTCATTTCTTACAGAGGCCATTGGGGAGGGGCTAATGAAAGTAGCCCAGGGCCTGGTCTACTCCCTCAATTATAATTAGGAAGTGGCTGGTCCCTGTTTTGAGATCTGTTGCTCCCAAGTCAGTTTTGGTAACATTTCCGCAGCCCTAGAGTACAGAAGGATCGTGGTGAAATTCCTTTTCCAATTTCCCATTACTGAGTTTGTCCCTTCTGAATCCTTCAGAACACAGAAATCCCCAGCAGAGTCTGAACCCAGGAATTTCAAATGGAATCTAATGGGGAGATAAAAGTCACGATATTTTGCTAAAAACTCAGTTGGAAATGATGCCACCAAAGAAGCTTACTTAGTCAGTCCAGGTAGCTTTTACAAAAATGATCCTACAAAGAAGGGTTTTGTAGGCTCTTTGCTTGACTTACACACCAGCCTGTCTCAGCTTTTTAAGGAAGAGATTTCCAAAGCATTATTTCTAGATTCCCTCTTTCCAGAAAGTTCTCAGTGTTTTGTATTGAAATTCTTCCCTCTATATCTAAAAGGTAAGCCTTTTTTCTTCATACACACTTATATGCATTTGGTAAAATCCAGACCACACTGATGCCTGTTACAGAAGTCTACAGGTTGTCTTCCATTTCTTGGCTGTCAGCTGGACAGGAAAGTTCCTCTCCTCCCAAGCACAAGGCTGCATTTCTGGGACCAGAACTATCTGACAGGGAAGTAGAGTTGAGGCTACCTTCAGGAGCACCTGAGAAAGTTTGTTTTTGGTCTTTGTTTTATCTCACTTTCCCAGTCAGGAGTCTTTGGATACCTAAGGATCCCTGCCTTGAACCTGTGAGGACCTCGGGAGCCTCTGCCTGACACGGCGCAGGGAGAGCATCTCGGTCTCCCAGCGGGGCTCTCCCCGGAGACACTGAACTTCTGCACTCTGTTTTGGGTCAGCCTATCTGAGAAGAATGTAAGGGTGGCTGGAAAACGTCAGTCCGATCTCCAGCATATCAAACTGGGGATTCCACTGTAGGAATAAAGACGCTGACCTTTTTATCTCTCTGGGTTTTTAGCCTCAAGGATCCCCTCTTCTTAGTTATAAAAAGGAGGTACGAAGAAAAGCCTAGGTGGAAAAACAGGTGTGATGTGTTTAATACGGAGAATATCGAACACCACCAGAAAAGAACGTCCATGAGCTTACAGGGGCAGGTTAGCCGCTGTGGCTTTGGACGCTGTACCATAGGCTGGGCACAGCTAGAAATCAGGCTGCGGTCCACCCTGCTAGTTGCTCCCCGCAGTTGGGAGGAATCAATCCCAAAAGACATTCCAAAGTGGTGTTCAGACATCAGAATCACATTAATGGGCCATTTTCCGACGTGCCTGAGCATCAAGTCTCCTGTGAGTAATTTTTGGGAGACCTGAATGGATATAGGGTGTGACAGGAGGGTGTGGGCCCCAAGCTCCAGGTGCAGGAATGCGTGTTGGGAAGAACCTTCTCTCTTTACATGAGATTACAGAATTCTAGATGTTTTCTAACAGCAGAGTATCTAAGTGCCATCCGTTTAGTCATCTGTCATCCCACGTTACAGAGTCCTAATTTTATTGTCACTATGTTCTTATAATTTATATTAGAGCCCTGAATCACTGATGAGTATTAGTATGTGTTTGTTAATTCCTCCGGTCCTCTTAGCCAAACCAATTAATGAGTCACCGGGGGCTTGGCTCCTGGTATTAACGTGAGTTCCCATTTGTCCTCCAGATCAGGCCTTGCCCCTCCCCAGTGTTGATTCATCTATTTCAAAGTAGTGTTTCCCCCCCACACACATGTTCCCCAATTCCCCGTGTTAACTGGGGCTTCCCTCCGGTGTGCTCTGACTCAGTCCCCAAACCCCAGGGCAGGGCAGGGCCGGGCGGGGCGGGGCGCGGGTGGGGGGGTCGCTCCTGTTCATGGAATTCACCTCTGTCGCCAGGTGGCTTCCCGATCATCAGCCTGTCTGCCTGGTGGTCGTCCCCCTGGTGGTCCTATTTGAAGATCCTCTTCCCTCTCATGTGGTTTCAGACGAAGCTCCTCCACCAGCGCTGGGATAAAGGTTTTACCGATCAGCGTTAGCATGGCGGAGCTTGACTGCTTGTTAGCCGTGCTGCTGGCCGATGCTTGTGCTTCTGCCCTGGCAAATTCGGACTAACGCGACCAGGAACCTGACAGAAGCACTCCGTGCTCCTGATTGAGGCGTGCGCCCTTTTAAGTTGTGACCCCTGCCTCCCCGTGTCCCAGCTCCATTGCCTTCCCATTGGTTCAGCTCTGGACCCTGTCCTTCCCCTGGGCTGCCACCAGCTCAGAATGTCACTGGCATTACTGCTCCTGATGCTGATGGCGGGGTGACCGTGGGGAGCTCAGCGGTGCAGGACTCTGTACTGGACATCATCGACTGACCTGCATCGTCCCAGAGATGAGGATGCTGTACTTTTCAAATCTCTAAATAAGGATCTAAAACCCAGTTTATTGGTATTAAGAGTAGAAGCCAACCTAGTTATCTGTGGACGGTAGTGTGTCCTTCCTGCAGACTGAGAAGGAGGCACTCGTGCGTTTTCGGAGAGTCCGCGGTAGCTGTAAAGGAAAGAGCAGTGGAGGGGCTGGTGAAGAGTCATTGAGTTCATTCCCTCTGGGATTAAGAGTTGTTTTTTGTTTTTCCCGAAGGATTTATTTCCCTTCAGTTTGGTGCATTGGGCACCTGGGTGTGAACGAAAACCGATGGTTTATCCCGTCAGTGCCCTCCGGCTTCTACCGGTGGCACCTCTCTTTTCCATTCTCCCGACAGATAAATAAGTTTGAACATGGTTACATGCCAGATAAAGAATAAACCAGCAAAGAGGAACATGCTATATGCCATAGTCAATGTGGTCCTTTCTCTCTTCCTAAAACACCTCCCGCTTTGGTGGCTTGGCCTTGGGCTCCAAGCTCACTTAGTTTTAAATCCCTTTGTTCAAGAGGAAGAAAATGATGAGGAGAAAAAGAAACTGTGGCCAAGTTTTGATGGTTGGTCGGCTGAGAATAGGCTGAAGTCTTTGGCTTCTGTCCTGGGCTACATCACAGAGTCAGGCTGAGCTGCTGAGTAGGACGATCTGTTTAAAAACATGCTGTGTAGTGATCCAGGCTTGACCCTGGCTACCTGAAAAGACAGCATCATCAGATAGTGTAAGAGAAAGACTTGTGTTGAAGTCAGAGGCGCAAAACAGGTAAGACAGAACAAAATCTTAGCTCCTGTATCTTGACTCGGGCTCTGTCCAGTGTGGTCTGTCCCTGGGCCCCGGGGCAGGGCTGACCGGTCTGTACAGTGGGAGGCTTTGGGGAGGGATGCTTTGAGCCGTTCCCTCGTCTGCATCTGCTTCTTGGTCTGTGGCCACTGACGAAGCCCCGTGATGTTACATCACAGCGTTAAGTCATGGCATCTGCCAAGGCAGTTGAAAGCAGCCTCGGTCACGTGGCCTCTGCATTGCATGGAAACTTGGGGTGCAGTCCTTTCAGCCATTTGGGATCGTGTGTGTTTCCACACACCATGGACTAACAAGCAGGAACGAGAACTGAATGTCTTACCCGGTGGCTTTTAGCCAAAGTCTTAGAATATTAATTTTTATAAAACGGCATCTTCCCCAGTTTTCTGTCTCTGGAAGAGATTTATGAATGCTAAGGTAGGGCCCTTGAAAACCAGGCTCCGTGGAGGTATAAATGTTTGGTGAAGACCCTGTCCTCCTTTTTTTAAAGCTAGAGCCTAAAAGGGGAAAAGTACGTACTGTTTGAGACATGTGTATTTATAAAATTCTGAGACAGTTTTTTCTCCTCTAGCCCTTATATTTAAAATTTCTTCAGACCCCTTCACCATATTATTCATGGACTTTTCGCCAATTTACATGGCGAGGTCAGAAGTTGTAACGTTTCAGAGTACGCAGATGTCTTACTCTGCGGAAGAGGTCTTACCTTGCCGTGGTCTGTGTTTAAGACTTTGGGATAGCTCTAGGAGTTCGTTTTCCATCAGATTTTCAGGTGGCATATTTTAGGGACTCCCTTTCAGGACTCTGTGAAGAAAACTATTTCTGCTTTGAAAAAAATGCTGAATTTTATACCTGAAAAGAACAGTAATTTTTTTTTTTAAATGTCTGCTTTTTAACAGAGTACTAATTCTGAGCAAAACACTGGAAACAAGAATACTTTATCAATTTATTGGTAAATTTGATGTTCTGCCGCCAGGTAGTTAGGTCTGATCTGAGTGCAGAACCCTAGCTCTGTGATCTTAGGGCAGCATCTTTAAAAGGAATATACCCCCCATCAGGTGTGTTGCGAGGCTTTCATGAGGTGGTGCATGGGGAGGGCGCAGTGCCTCTTACCTGGGTGGAGGCCAGTGGCTGGTAGAATTCTTACTGCCCTGTGGTTGTCGTTTCTTATTAAAACGACTCACCTGTACTCTGTGTAGATATCCAGTGATTTTGTTTTGAGTTGCTTTCTACTGTTTGTTTAGTATAATTTAACCTTTTTTTTTTTAAGCTAACATACTGTCTCTTTTACTGCTTACATAGAAGATTAGTGAATTTAAATGGTAAATTTAAATTTTAAATCTGAGATTAAATTTTAAACATAATCGATAGATCGGGGCTTCTGGAAAAGTCGGTCAGGAACCATCATTGCACGATGGAAAAACTCGTCTTGTCCTCTCCGTTCCCCACTCTGTCCTGGAAATTAAGCTGAGAGTCTGTCTGTGAGAAGACAGCACGAATAGCAGTAGTTGAATAACACGCAAAGGTGTGACAGGCCAGTCTGAGACCGTGCGTCTCCTGCCCGTCTCGTGCGCGTCAAGGAGATAGTTACTGGGATGCTGGTTTTCTTATTCACCGTCCAGATGTCTGGCGTATTGTTCCCCTGCAGTCTGCTCACTTGGAGATGTTGGTAACTTTCTCCTGTGGACGTGTGCTCAGTGCCTGCCTTCCCCACAGCATCCGGGGCAGCGGTCATGGCCAGGCTAATGTCCGGGCTCCGCAGTGACCCCTGCCTGTACCACAACCACTGACCGCGGTCTTGGCCCCTTTGAACAACCAGTTCCTTGTTCACCATGTATGTAGCCCATCTCTGATCTGCAAAGGCAAAAAGTCAAGACCAGCCTGTTGTTTTTGCAAGTGAATTCTTCCCCCCCTCTCCTTTTCTCTCTTTTTCTTTTCTCCTTGCAAGTGAATTGCCCTCCCAGACACCAGCACCGGAGAAGTTGCCAAGCACGTGCTCCCCCATGACAGAAACCCAGGAGTAATGAGATTTTTGGCTAAAATCAGAAATACAGACCCATCGCCATATACTAAAACTGGTGCTAAGTGGGGATTGAAATTGATTACCATAAAAATGAAGTCTTGTGTGGCTCTGTGTTCGAAGCTCAGAAGTCCTGAAGTTCTTAGTGGGTCGGAGCCCAGCGCCTCTCCCATGTGCTGGTAGTGAAGTACTGATCTGTCCAAACACGGGAGTGAGCTCATTGCAGTGAAGAAGCCTGTAGATGTCGGGAGTGTGTACGTGGAAGGTGTTCATCCACAGTGTTAGCAGAAGGGCAGTGGGGAGGATTTGATCCGGCAGGGCCCCTGGGCCACGAGAAAGCATCTGGAGAGGCTAGATTGGGGAGCAGGGAGAGAATTCTCGCTGGAAGCAGCACCCGCAGGCCACCCTGTCGTAGCCATCATGGAACACACCTCGCCTTGTTTCTTGGCTCCCCAGACCCCGTGCAGAATGTGGTCCAGGTGCTGGAGAAGCAGTACCTGGAGGAGAAGCGGAGCGCTTTAGAGGAGCAGCGGCTCATGTACGAGCGGGAGCTGGAGCAGCTCCGCCAGCAGCTGTCCCCGGAGCGGCAGTCCCCGAGCAGCGGCCCCGACCGCCTGGCCTACAGCAGCCAGACGGCCCAGCAGAAGGTGACCCAGTGGGCGGAGGAGAGGTAAGCATGGGACCCCTGGGGACCCAGGGTCACGACTCGGGGCCTGGGGGCTCTGAGGGGGGCATGGTGAAGGGGGATCAACCTAGCAAGGGAAGAAGTCTTAGTCCCAGATGTGGGTCATTAGTGAGTACCTTTTCCTCTCCGAGCTACTGTCCAGCCTCAGGATATTTACTGCAAAGTTAGTTGTTAAGGACTACCCCTCCCCCACCCTTCAGGAGAAATGGCTCCAAGTGACGATGCCACCGGTAGGTATGGAAGTAGAGAAAGTTTGAATGCTCCTGTAGCATAAAAGCATTTGGGGGGTCTCTCTAAATATAACTGCAACATTAAGATACCGACTAAATGTGAATTTTCCAGATTTATGACTTCTAAGTATGTGTCTCAGAACCGAGGTAGTGGTGGGAGAAGCATCAGCCTAGAGTTCAGTCCGGCATTTGTGGATTCCTGGTGTTCTCAGCGCAGCCTGGGCGCGGTGCTGCCCTCACAGTCCCAGCGGCCATGGGCCATTGGGATGGGTCTGTCCGTCCCGGAGCCGGCCGCTCACCTTGCGTGTCCTCCCCGTCACCCGCCTGGTCAGCGAGGAGGCCGGCGTTTGAACCCAGATCTGCCCGTAGCCCTCTTCCGAATTCCCGCACTGTTACAATGACAGCCGTGACCCAAGTGGCATTTGTGTTTGCCGAGCGTGGTCCAGGCACTGGGTGTTTTGCGTATATTCATCTCATCTTCACGACTGCTACTTGCGTTCATCATTTGCATCCCGTTTCCCACGTGAGGAAACAGGCTGAGACGTGGACTGCTTCCCCCAAAGTCATTTTTTTAGTATACATGTAGACATATAACATTCTGCACTATTCTTTTTGCTCTTAACATTTGTGAACATTTTCACTGTCATTAAACAACTACTCCTGTACTGTATTAGAGTCTGAATTCCTTTGGATGACCTAGACTAATTCTTTGAACTGGTTTCACACTGTTGGATACTTAGTACTTACTAAAATTTTTGCTTTTGTAAACAGTGCTGCCAAGAACAACCTTGTGCACAAATCACTGTGAACATCATTATTTATCTTCTTATTACAGATTCCTAGAAGTAGAATTGCCAGGTCAAAGTGCAGGGAAAATACTAAGGCTTTGGATGCAAACTGAGAGTCTGCCTCCTGGAGTCACTGAGCTCGCAAGTGGGGCCATTGGGATCAAAGCCACGGAACTCTGATTCCAGGGCCGGGGCGCTGTGGCATCTCTCACGAACAATGAGATACTTAAACTGGAGCCACATCCAGGGAAGATGACCCCTAAGAGGAAAAAAGGAAGATAAGGGACCCGAACCCTGTATACCAGGCTTGCCGTAGTAATGCAGTCTATTGTTCTAAAATAAGACAAAAGATGGGGCGCCTGGGTGGCTTAGTGGGTTAAAGCCTCTACCTTCAGCTCAGGTCATGATCCCAGGGTCCTAGGATGGAGCCTGCATCGGGCTCTCTGCTCAGCAGGGAGCCTGCTTCCCTTCTCTCTCTGCCTACTTGTGATCTCTGTCTGTTAAATAAATAAATAAAATCTTTTATAAAATAAAATAAAATAAAATAAGACAAAAGAGTCAGTGGCATTTTCCCCAGGAGCTGCCCCCTCACCTGTCTGGATACTGAAGTCAAGATTTATCCTGCTTGTAACCCATTACTCTTCATCTTTTTCTGTGCCTGGGTAAAAGACGTGAAGGTTATCAGATAGTGCTTTTTCTGAAGCGCTGTCCTCTCTGACTTCACTGTGAGCTGGTGGCTTTCGTCTAAGCAGTAGCGGGCTTGGAGGTAATTGTTGTGATTGGACCCACTGATACCTTTCTATTTAGTCTCCCTAATTACTTCTCTTTGTCCTGAAGACTGTAAAAGACAAAGAGGCAACCAAAAAAGTGGATTGTTTTTAATGATAGTATTTTTCAGTCAAGTGTTAAAATTTTTTTTCCACTTGCCTTAAGTCCAAACTGATTTTCTTTGAGGCTCAAGTTCTGAAGAAGGAGGAAGATAGTAAGGATGATATTTTGGGGGTGTCCTCCAAGGAGAGGAGAGTGGTTGCAATATTGATTTCACCAGAGTCACTGGATAAGATGAAGATGTTGTCAATGATGGGTCATTGTGCTAGAAGCTGGGCCTCTTACCTCAATCAGTGTGGGTGTGGCTTGTGAAATACTGAGGGACTCATACCTAAGTAAATATTGAGGGGCTGAAAATTGAGTATATGTCAGAGCTAGTGAGATTACAAGGAAAACTGGAGATGTACTGTATTCTTTGCAGACATTTACAGTGTAGTGTAGAGCAAGATACAAATATGTGAAACATACATCGTAATAGTAAATTAAAGAACAGTTTCATCCAGCAATAGGCAGTGTTGCAATTGCATAATTATCCCTTTGTCATTCATCCCTGAGCTGAAGAGAAACTTCCGGAAGCAGGTAATCAGCCTCATTCCCTGAAATGTCCCAAGTGCCCAAAACAGTGGTGTGTTTGATAGGTGCGTTGTGAGTATGGAGTGAGATTCCCGATCTGAGTGCAGAGAGCTCAGGAAGGGCTGGGGTGGCTAGTAGAGGGTAGGACCCTGTTCCGTGGAGCCTTCTGCAGCAAGTTCATGGGGAAGGAAGGACTTCAAGTGAGTTTGAAGGGTGACGACTGGACAGGCAGACAGGAGGTGGGAAACGTTTGAACCGGCAGGTTGGCATAGACAAATGGGAAGCCGTGGAGAAGAGGAAGGTGTGTTTGGGGGATTACATAAGAGCTGTTTTTGTTTAGCCTAAGAGGTGGTTACAGAGGAGGAGAGCAAGCTGAGTCCAGAGCTGTTCTGTAGGTGCAGAGGAGGTTTTGAACTGAGGACTGACCTGAGACAGGGCAGGGGTTATGTGGCTGGGAGGGAAAAGGGAGAACCCGGGGGTTGTGAGGTCGCTGGGGAGGGGGGTGTGAACCAGGAACCAGGGGCTATGAGAACAACAGAGAGATTTAGGAGATATTTCAAGGAAGAGTCAACGAGGCTTTTTTCTGGGTGTTGTAGAGAAGAGAAAAGACAGAGCTGGCTGAAAGAAGTCAAGTTCGGATAAATGGAAAAAAAAAATGGTGATATCATTTAGTAAAACCAGGCAGACGGGATCTGTGTGTCTTATGGGTGGGTTAACTTTTATTAACATCTTGGCAGTGTGCCTCCTGTGCCACTTCTACGGTGATGAGAAAAGGATCAGGGATTGGATGTTCCAAGCTCCTCTAAGGGCACAAGGCGTGTCAGTGGTAGAAGAGAGCAGCTAGATAAGGCTAGATAAGCGTTCTGTTAGTGTGGGTTACCTGTGAGTCCAGATTCTCATGGGGAACCCAAAAGTACTCTTCCTTTCATTCACAGTTTTGGGGTATCCCACAATGGGCCACACACTTGTCCGGGAATTAGGTGTAATGACAAACAAAAAAAGACCTGGTTCTCGCCCTGGCGTGCCTGCGGCTTGAATCATTATACAAATAAATGAGCAAGACTAACTAGGACGAATGCCGCTGAGACACAAGACGAGGGGCTGGGAGAGCATGTAATAGGGTTTTGACCTATATTCAGAGTCAGAACATTAGGGAAGGTCTCACCAGGAAGCACTGTTGTGCGGAGTTGAAAAAGTTGAATTCCTGCTGCCACAGAAGTCCCCACTTCTGGCCTTTTGTCAACTGAAGAAACCGTGTGAAACGCTTTCTCCTTATGGACTCCAGATTTCTCTCCCCTCCCCAGCTTCCCTTCCCCCAGCCACAGAAACACACGGGAAGTCATAACCAGTTCTTTTCCCTCAAGAATTCCTTTATTGGTTTTTTGGCAGCATTGTACCAAAATCTAGCAGTTTTCAAATGTTAGAGGATTTAAAATAATGGTTTTTAGTCAAGCCCTTTCACATATTTTGCTCCTCATCAGCGGTGGCCAATAGGGAGCCCCCAGTACCCTTGTGGGTGGAGGGCAACATTAAAAAAAAAAAAAAAAAAGCCACCAAATAACCCCCCACTTTAAAAAAAAAAAAAAAAAAGGTTGAAAATTATCTCCAGAAAGTTTTTCTACCACTTTCTAATAATATGACTCACTTAGAACCAGGATTACAGTTTCCTTTTCTTTCAGATTTTCTCATTTCCTTGCTCGCTACCCCGCAGGGACGAACTCTTCCGGCAAAGCCTGGCAAAGCTGCGCGAACAGCTCGTGAAAGCTAATACCTTGGTGAGGGAGGCAAACTTCTTAGCTGAGGAGATGAGTAAGCTCACTGACTACCAAGTGACTCTGCAGATTCCTGCTGCCAACCTCAGCGCCAATAGGAAGGTAAGAGTGTTTTTAAAGAAAACGAGAACAAAATGCATAACTTACGTACCATAAGATAGAATATATACCAAAGAACATCCAGAGAACATACACAACATACATCTGAACACCATCCATGAGGAGATTTTGATGTGAGCCAGAGTATTTATTATTTTTAAGACTTCCTCTATGTATTTTTAAAAATTTTTTTTAGATTTTACTTATTTGACAGAGAGAGAGATCACAAGTAGGCAGGGAGAGAGGGGAAAGCAGGCTCCCCGCCGAGCAGGGAGCCTGATGTGGGGCTGGATCCCAGAACCCTGGGATCATGACCTGAGCCCAAGGCAGAGGCTTTAACCCACTGAGCCACCCATGCACCCCAGTACCTTTCTTTTATACACAGAACAACTTTTTGCAGTCACTGGGAAGTTTACCGTCATTTCAACTTGAAGAATTTTTTTTTCCCTTTAAGGACAAACTTCAAAAGAAAATAATTTTCACCTGTTTATGTTTCCCTCCCGCAAGCAAACTAGAAATGAGTTAGGGAGTATTTCATTCATCTTTCTGCATTTTGCTCCTTGACCAAGCAGCTCTTTGAGAAATTCGTCTTAATAAGTCCACAATCATAGAAGTTTTTTAAAAATTGATGTGCTTTTTGCAGAAGGATGCTTATCATAATGGCCTGTATAGTGGCAAAGATTTGAAAGAGCTGTGATGTCGATCAACATCATAATTTGTCAGATGAATGGTACATCCAAATAACAGATTTCTATGTTGCTATTAAAATTCATGTCTGTGAGGGGCCCCTGGGTGGCTCACTTGGTTAAGCCTCTGCCTTCGGCTCAGATCATGATCCCAGGCCCTGGGATTGAGCCCCGTGTGGGGCTCCCTGCTCAGCGGGGAGTCTGCTTCTCCCTCCCCACCCCCCGCTCGTGCTCTCTTTCTCTCTCTTAAATAAATAAAGTCTTTTTAAAAAGAAAAAAATCATGTCTATGAGGAATATTTAACTACACAAGAAGATATTCATAAAAGCTATGGAAAGAGGATCAGGATAGGAGATTCACAGTTTTGTTTGGTTCTGCTTGTGATTAAAATAAGCATGTGCATGGGTATACACAGAAGATTTCATCAATCTTTCTGCATTTTCGTTGGGAATAAGCCAGCATATGCCTAGGTGGTAGAATTTCATCTTCTTTCTGGATGCATTATGTATCTTTTTCAAACTTGTTGCTTGACAATAACATCTATTGCTTTAACAATCCAAAATGCTGGGACAAGGCTCATTTGGTTTGTTGTGTGTGTTTCTTTCCCTTCCCTCCGCAGAGAGGAGCCATCGTCAGTGAGCCGGCTATACAAGTGAGGAGGAAAGGAAAGGGCACCCAAGTTTGGACCATTGAGAAGCTGGAGAATAAATTAATTGACATGAGAGACCTTTATCAAGAATGGAAGGAAAAAATTCCTGAGGTAAAAGAGGCAAAATGTCAAGGAGATTTGACCATGTTGAAAGGGCAGAGCGTAAGTGCTCTCACCGTCAGAATGCACACATGCGTGGCTGGGAATATCGACAGACGTGCTTTGGACGTTGATACTAGGAAGGGACGTAGCAGTGACCTTGAAAGGGGTCTGAGTTGAACTTGTCATTGAACATGCGATGTCCACATGGACAGGAACTAAATGAAGAGAACACATGACATATGCCTAGTCGGCAGGGTTTTTGCTACATTTCAGGGGAAATGAAATAGAACAAAGCAAATCCAGACTCTTTGGTCAATGTGACAAACCCACACGTTTGGAACCAGCTTGGATTTCGTATTTGTTCATGCTCCCACAGCTGTGATCATGCTGGGGAGATTACAAAGAATAATTCTAGAAAGCACAGTCCATTTCTGTGGATATTAGTAATGGACCAGGACCCTCGGTGAGGGAAATGAGGCAAAGCAAGGGGACTGGAGTGAAAAAGCCTGTACGCGGGGTGCCAGAGGGAAGAGAGGCAGTAACTAAGAAAGTCCTCGGACATCATGTAGCCCCCCCAGCTATCAAGCCCCTCCCACATGCTGCATTTTATTTTTGTAACATGATTGTAATTTTGCTTTTTTAATTTTTTTTTTTGGATAAATGCTTTCTCTTTTAAACATTTTTAAATGGTAGTTTTAAATAATATTACCCAAGTTGGTGTTTTGTTTCCTCCTCCCCTCCCTCACTGCCCCCTTCCCACCCATCAGGCAAAGCGTCTCTATGGGAAACGAGGTGACCCTTTCTACGAAGCCCAAGAGAATCACAACTTAATTGGCGTGGCTAATGTGTTCTTGGAGTGTTTGTTCTACGATGTGAAACTTCAGTATGCAGTTCCTATCATCAGCCAGCAGGGGGAGGTAAGGCTAAGCCATCCTCGGAGGAAACCGTTGAAGGGGGTGTGTGTCTGTTTGTCTGTCTGTGTGAATCCAATTTAAGTTATGCTCTTGAAGCAGATCAGGAAACTACGGTGAATAGTCAGGATCACATTCTTCTCTGCTCTTACTAATAGAAACTATCAAAATTAAATCTTTTTTTTTAAGATTACAAGATTAAAATCATGTAAGAGTATTATAACTTTTTTAAAAATTTATGGTTCACAAGGTTTTTTTCTTTGTTTTAATCAAGTTAGAAATCCCTGGGAAACCAGAGTCTGCTCCATCACCGTTTATCTCCCTTGATGTCTTAGGTTTGTAATAAACTCAAATTCCTCCCCAGCCCCTACGTGGTCTTCACAAGATACAACTTGGGAGCGTTATTTTGAAAGCTAAAGTATTCCAGGAAAACAAGCTTAACATCTTCTAAAATACAAAAGGAAACAAAATGGTTCCCATTTCTGTTATTTACTTGTATTAACCTCAGTGTAGGCCTAAAACATTCTAGAAAATAGTCAAGTTCACACTTTTTTATTTTTATCCATTTATCATCAACTGATACTTTTATTTTAAATTTAGCAACAATACTGTTTCGTCGCTTGCCTTTCCGTAACGTGCAGACTTGAAATACTTAGTTATTGCTTGTGGTTTTTAGGGCAGCCTATGGCCTGGGATGCCATTCTGCCCACAGTGAGCCAGGAAACAGAGCCCAGGTTCCCGGCTGTGTACGTGCACAGCTCGTGTGCTGCGTGTGGTAGCCCTCCACCCCCCGCCCCGGGGGCATTCTGCTCTAGAAGACCAGCGGGCTGGAGGTGCTTTCTCCCATGTGAAAAATGGCCATAGCTCTTGTGGCAAAGGAGTGCAGTGACTCTGCCCTTAGTCGGGGCTTCTTAACGCCAGGGTCTGGGTGAGGCTTTCGTCCCTCTGCAATTTTACTAAAAATGTAGTAGATCCTCAAAAACCACTGGAAAAAAAAAAAAAATCTTGAGAACCATTGTCTTCAAACCGATTTTTCGCATTCCCCCTCCTCTAACGGCTTCCTCCATATTGGTCTCACTCGTTCAAGACCATCGACGAATTCCTCAGGTCTCCGCTGCCAGTGGAAGTTGGGTCCGACTACCTTTAAAAAAGAGCCTTACTATTTAAGACGACAGCAGCACCCACAGAACGTGTCACCTTCACAGCTCCAGCCGCTGCAACCTTACCCCGTGTTATGAAAGAAGCTGGGCCAGTGATAGCCCTGGAGGATGCCAAGTGCAGGATAATCCTTGTCCTTTAACTCAGTACCGTGCACCCAGCGGCAAGGGGGACCCTGCTCATCTAGAACCTACCCGGAGGACCACCAGGATATTGAGGACATGTTAAGCCTTTGGGGGAGGGAGGAGCAGTTTTAAAGAAGGGTCTCCTTATAACTTTGTCCTTGTGTTTGTCATTCCTCGTGGGATGGCTCTCATCCCGTGGAGCCCGCCTCTCCCCTGCTCCCGTGTGAGTCCCATACCCGTGCTCTGCTCCCGGGAGAGTAGACGCTCCAGGAGCCGGGCGACCGTGCCTTCCGGTTTACTGTTGTCAAGGTCGTGCTGCGTGCAGTTCCCGGCACACGGTTGGTTCCTGGATCGATTTAACCCATGACAACTTGCACACATCTCTGTGCCATTTGTCCCTGGATTCCCACGGGGCAGGAGTTTGATAGCAGAGTAAATGAATGAATATATATGAAGTAAGATAAGCCACTCCCGGTAGAACATGATAGCTGCCTTTACGTCCTTCCGTATAGAGGGATGAGAATGAAGATGACTCTAGAAGGGAGTGGCAGAGAGGCGAGTTTGGCTCCGAGTCAGGCAGGCTAATTGTTCGGGCAGGTGATGCAACGGGCTGGCTGCGGAAGGGGTGAGCGTCCCGCCACCAGAGCTGTCCCGGAGCAATGGACCGGGGATCTGGTGGCGTGCTGTCTGTCCTAGGTCAGGCTGGTGCCACGGGACACCTGTTAACCCACAGGCGCTCTGGTCCCTGCTGCAGGTTGCCGGGCGTCTCCACGTGGAAGTGATGCGCGTGACGGGGACCGTCCCGGAGCGCGTGGTGGAGGATGACTCTTCGGAGAACTCCAGCGAAGGCGGGAGCCTTGAGGTCGTGGACAGCAGCGGGGAGGTCATCCACCGAGTCAGGAAGCTGACCTGCCGGGTGAGAGGACGGGGTGGGCGGGCAGGCGCCGGGAGGGGCTGCATCACCCGCAGCAGTTCGACGGAACATCTCGGGAGTTTCTCCTGGAGCGTAGTAAATGTTACGCTTTGGGGCCATAAAACAACGGCAGGCAGTCCTTTCTCCAGAAGTAGAGCGCACTTTTTGATGCCAGGGGATGAAATTTTAAAAGTCCACGTGCCTTTGGCGAGCAGGAAGTGCATACTGTTCAGTGAATCGTGCTTTTCCAGTAAAGGTAGCATCTGTCAGAGACTCAGCCACTAGGAAAATCTGCGAGGCTGTGTGCCTTTGTTCCCGGGCTCACGAGCCGCCGTGACGGTCAAGGTACAGACTGATGATAAGCGGGACCCTTCACATGCCAGAGGTTTTCAGATGTCAAACGAATAACCAATTTATGTATTTCGTCTCTGACTCTTTTTTTTTTTTTTAAGATTTTATTTACTTTATTTGACAGAGAGATCACAAGTAGGCAGAGAGGCAGGCAGAGAGAGAGGGAGGAGGAAGCAGGCTCCCTGCTGAGCAGAGAGGCTGATGCGGGTCTCGATCCCAGGACCCTGAGATCATGACCTGAGCAGCAGCTTAACCCACTGAGCCACGCAGGCATCCCTCATCTCTGACTCTTAAAATAGAAATACTTGAAGGAAGCATGCATCGGGTAATGTCTTTATCAGAATTATTTTGCTTTTTATTTTTATCTCTTCAGGTAAAAATAAAAGAGGCAACTGGGCTTCCCTTAAATCTCTCAAATTTTGTCTTCTGTCAATACACATTCTGGGACCAGTGTGAATCTACAGTGGCGGCCCCGGTGGTGGACCCCGAGGTGCCTTCCCCTCAGTCCCGGGACGCCCAGTACACCGTGACCTTCTCTCACTGTAAGGTATGGGCACTGTTACAAGATGGGCTACACGGAGACAAGGGACCTGGGTGCCATTCAGAACTCTTCTTGTACCTTAGAAGCTCCCCCACAAGAATGTTTAATAAATGTAATATGTCTGTTGCACTTTCTAACCTCAAAATGTGCTTCAATACAAATTCAGATGGGAAGTGTTTAAAATAAAATCTGAAAGGCCTCTCCTTGATGTCTTGGGCCCTAGAGGTGTAACGACTTGTGACAGTTTGTACATATTTAGATAAACTATTTTCTGTGCCCTCCGACTTTATCTGTGTGTGATGTTCACACAGCAGTGGGCATAGGTACAGTCTCTTACTGTCACGCGTGCCTAACGTCTTCAGAAAGGTTTTTGTTTGTTTGTTTGTTTAACAAAAAATATGGTCAGTATGTATATTGTGGAATTATACCCTTTAATGTCTATGAACCTCTTCTCGTTCTTTGGAATATGGGATAGCAGTCCTAGCATCACATTCTAATGCACCATATGAGTTCTTAAAGAAAATGTCAATAGACAAGGTGAATTTTTGGTGGCTTTTGGTTGGCCCCCTCGTGTGACCATCAGCCACCTTCCTGGTTTTCACGTCAGACAGCCCACAGCCCACAGGTTGTTTCTGAGAGACACATGCTACCTTCTGTTGTAATTTTGTTTTTCCTTGCACAATCCTTAACAGGTACCCCTTCCTTTGGAAATTGTGCTTTTTCTTTCTGGCTCTGCACCTGTCAGATTTCACATAGGTAAAAGACTGTCAAGTCTCTTTTTCTGAAAACAAATGATCCACTTTTTTTTTCTTTCACCTATATTCACCAAGTCTGTTTCTCAAAATCCTTATTAATTATTTTTTGGTTATTGTTGCCTAAATACTCTTCTAAGCAGTCCCCATCTTTCTTTGGGTCCACAAAGCTATTGCTGTGGAAGGATGAAGCCTGAATTTTAAGTACATTCTAACTAACCACTGGTTTGACAAACGCTAGTCGCAGAGACCTGGAGTCACTGTGACCTTGGAGTCACACTTGGTGTGACTTTGGGGTGTTTTCATCAGATGTATAGATTGTCCTAATGGATCATTAGTTTGTTTTCCTTCTAAAATTCTGGCTCTGTCTCCGAATACAATAAGTGAGAAGATAAGTAGTAGAATGTTAAATCATAGAGCATGGATCTTTCCAGAAATGAGAGCCGCAGCATAGTCTTCACCAGAGACATCACTAAGATGTTGCTGGAAGGACCCTCCGCTGGGTCCCCCACCTGCCGCTTTGTTCCGGTGCTTCCGTAGGGTGCGTCCATACTCCTCCATCTGCTCAGCCTTCTTTTCCTCACGCTCCTCCGCCTGCGTTTTGTGACGAGGAGCTAGGGCGGGCGTGTTTGAGAGCGAGAGCACGGAATCATGAAGATAATCACAGGAAACTTAATTCTGTTCTCGCTCTCCCAAGCCATAGCAAGGAGCAATCAGACGTTCTTTTTTTGGGATGTGCTGATCAGTCTGCGGCGGCGGGTGGTCTGAGTGGTCTTGCAGAATGGCAAGGAACCAGATGTGGGGGACACGGACGCACTTCTGCACCTCACAGGCACTGGGATGCGGGACAGGACGCTCCCGTCAGTGTCCGCCTGATTCAGCAATGGGGTTGCGTCCAGTCCCTTCTTCCTTGCTAGTCTGAAGAGCCAGTGTTCCGGGTCTTTGCAGCAGCACAGGTGGTTTTCAGGTTGGGATCAGAAAAACCACCTCCAGAGCGGGTCCCTGCCGCACGGAGAGGTAGAAGGGAAATGTCGCAGAGCTCGGTGTGTGACTCTCGTTGCCCTTCCCTTGCTCCCGCTTGCCCCAGGACTACGTGGTGACAGTGACGGAGGAGCTCCTGGAGTTCCTGTCCGACGGAGCCCTGGCCATTGAGGTGTGGGGCCACCGCTGTGCCGGGAACGGCAGCTCCATCTGGGAAGTGGACTCTCTCCATGCGAAAACGAGAACGCTGCATGACAGGTGTGTACTTGACCGAGTGTACGCGGGCTCGAGACTGGCACTAGCCCAGAGGGTAAGAGGAGGAGTCCCCGGCCTGTCTCCTCCTTGGCAAAATGGGAACGATAAAAGGAGTTAGTGGGCATAGAGGGTGTTTGATGCGGGAAGGGGAGTCTTTTCAACAAACAGGACGGAAACAGTCTCCTGTCTGCCTTGGTCAAAACTAGCCTTGACCTTAGCTTTGCACGATACACGAAGTGTATTTTGAGTTGTATCAGAGCCTTACGTGTGAAATAAAACTGTAAAGCTTATAGAAAGAAAAAAAAAAACACAGTAGGATAGTTCTCCTTTTTCCCTTCCTTTTTGGAAGATTTTATAAAAGTCTTTATAGAGCAATACTTGGACTCCGGGTCCGGCTGCCAGGGAGCCCATGTTGTGCTGCGCGAACAGGCTTGGGCATGGCAGGTGCTCCGGCTTCCCGCCCTCTGTTCCACGGCGGAGGTGGGGAGCAGTGTCTCATTATTGGGGTCCCAGTGCTCACATAGTGACGCAGAGACCTCTAAGGGCCCGTCTCATCCTTGGGTCCCAGGGAAGCACGATCTTTGCTTTGTTGCCCGGCACAGCCCGTCTGAGCAGCAGGTTGTAGGGTCCCCAGTAGAACCATCAGCCCGGCCACAGCCCTCTGTCCTCAGAGTTTCCCGGACACCAGGCCCTCACTGTTCTTACTGTTCTTTGGCCCCACTCTTCCCGGGGAAGCACGGTGCACCGGGGCAGGCCCTCCACACAGCAGGGTCTCCTGGGAGCTGGTCACTCAGAGACCTGGCCTGGGTGACAGCACACAGACCTCCCGTGGCCAGCTTTTTAGCATAAAGCTCTCCACTGCCCTCGGGGAAGTCAGACGTCTGCTGAACCACCACGGTCGGCTCTCAGATCCACCAGCCCTCTTCACCAAAGGCTTTGTACATCCTGGTGGCCAAGGTCATGATTTCTGTGCCGGTTCCTATAACTCGTACCTCAGCTCCAGGGTAGGCGTGCTCAGCCAACTCCTGAGTGAGAAGCTCGTTCCTTCGAGCTTTGAAGATGCCGTTGGCCACAAGCTTCCTCTTCTTGGGAATTGGCCCCATCTTCCTGTCCAGGAGGGTACTTTCTTGGACATTCAATCCTCTGCCTCTTCCGTGACCCAGCAGTCTACTCCTGGCTATTTCCCTAAGAAAAATGAAAATATAAGTCCGTAAATAGACTTGGTCACAGATGTTCGTGGCACTTCTTGTAATATTCCCACACTGCCAACAACCCAAACGTGTGAGAACGTTTGATAAACAAATGGTACTACTGGTCATGTAACAAATACTACTCAGCTACAATAACAAGGAAAAGTACTGTGGAAACCCATTTGAATGAATCGCAAAAACATCCACTGAACCAGAAAGGTCAGACCTAAAAGAGTACACACTAGTGATTCCCTCTCTCTGAATTTCTGGAACAGACAGAACTAATTTATGGCTATATGGCTGCTGTGGGATGCTGTGGGTATTGAATGGGAAGGGGCATGAGCAAACTTTCAGAGGCAGGCGATGGGGTAGTGACAGAGGTGTGTGCCTTTTCACAACTCATCAAACTCCACTTGAAATGTGGACATTTCACTGAATATATGTTTACCTCAATAACGTAAAGAGGAGGGCGCTTGGGTGGCTCAGTGGGTTAAAGCCTCTGCCTTAGGCCCAGGTCATGATCCTAGGGTCCTGGGATCAAGCCCTGCATCAGGCTCTGTGCTCGGCGGGGAGCCTGCTTCCCCCTCTCTCTGCCTGCCTCTCTGCCTACTTGTGATCTCTCTCTGTCAAATAAATAAATAAAATCTTTTAAAAAAATGAAGAGGAAAGACTTCTACCATACGGTTGTTTTGAGAGTTAAATAGACGGACGTGACAGCACGAGGCCCAGCCCGTAGTAAGAGCTCAGGGGATGGCGGCTCATTCCTGCGGCTCAAAACATCGCTGGGCAGTGACGTCGTCGTTCACTGGGACGTGGTTTTGCAGGTGGAACGAGGTGACACGGCGAATAGAGATGTGGATCTCCATTCTGGAGCTGAACGAGCTGGGGGAGTACGCGTCCGTGGAGCTCCACCAGGCCAAAGACGTCAACACGGGCGGCATCTTCCAGCTCAGACAGGTGCTGGGCGCCGTTTGGTTTGTTCCGTGTTTTCTCGTTGTCCGACTCTCGCACACCATTTCTGGGAGTTTTCTAATGACGGGCTTCTGTGTCCCTGGTTCTCCTCCTTCCTTTACCCTCTGCCCCCACCCCTTCTCGCCGCTCCCGTTCCTGGTGTCCCCTGGCGCGGCCTCCCCCCCACTACCGCCACCGACGCCCCCGCCCTCTGCAGGGTCATTCCCGGAGGGTGCAGGTCACGGTGAAGCCCGTGCAGCATTCCGGGACGCTGCCGCTCATGGTCGAAGCCATCCTGTCTGTCTCCATCGGCTGCGTCACTGCCAGGTCCACCAAGCTGCAAAGAGGGCTGGACAGTTACCAGGTGAGACCAGCGGATTGAGGTATTCGGCGGCGAGGCCCGGTTAATGCAGGGTAAAGGCAGCCAGTGGCCGGGGATGGAGACCTTCGGGGAATGTGACAGCACTCCCTGACTTGACCTTACGGTCGGCAGCTTCCCTTCACATTTCCACCCATGGCCTTTTTGATGAGATTTGAAAGACGCTGCTGGCTTAGCGTCGATTAATAGTAATCTTATGTGTAAACACGCATATGGGTGCCGTGTTACTCATCTGCTTCTGGCAGATTCCATTTTCCAGCAGATAAGTGGGGGGATTTGGCACGTCCTCCTGGCCCCATCCGCTCTCGCGAATACAAAACTGCCCCTGTACGCTGGCGGAGTTAAACATTCCTGTGAAAGCTTTCTTTTTCATGTTTCATTTAAAAGTTGTCCTCATGATCATTTTTGTCCATTAAGCCCTCTTTTACTAAATCTTCTGTTCTCAGAAGATTGGATGGCGCAGTGGGAGGCGCCTGCGACTCTTGATCTTGGGGTCGTGAGTTTGAGCCCCATATTGGGTGTAGAGATTATTTTTTTAAATAAATAAGTAACTGTTGGTAAACCATGAAAGGTGAAAACATCAAAGAATTGACATTCATGTTAGCAGTCCCAGCTCTTCATTGCTCCGTGAGAATCAACTTTAAGATTAGGAACTTGTCCGCAGGGACCTAAAAGAAGGCATGTACTTCCCGCTGAGCCCCCAGGTCACTGGTATGAATTAGGGTCAGGTATGAATTAGGGACTGGGAGGAATCGGCCCACCAATCTCTGCCTCCCTCCCTGCCACACGAGGGAGGGGGCACTCCCCAGTGTGACATTTCTCTGTGGAGTCTGGACAGAGCCCCAGCCCGTCTTGAGAATGATTCATCTTCTGTCTCGGTTTCGTTGCACTCCCTGGCATTCAGGCCAAGACTTCCTGAAAGCCAGGAGGAACACCGGCTTGGCCCACCAGCCCTTAGGAAGGCGCAGTTCTGGCAAACTGCCTTCCTGTCCCACCAGGGCCAGAATTGAACCTGGTTCTCAGAGCCAGGGATAGTAGGAAGGAAGGCATGAGGACAGTCTACTGCTTTAGGGGAGACTTCTCCGCCAGACTTTTCCTCATGTGTGGAGTAGGCAGTTGGGCTGTGTAGGTTCTCATCCCAGCTCAGTCCCTCCCTTGGCCGTCAGCTTTGGGGGTGGCTGCAGGGCCTGGGAGAAAGGTCACCAGCCTAGAGCCAAGGGGACCTGGATTTTTCAGTCTAGCACGGCCCTCCTGGTTACCTCGTTGGGATAATGCAAACCTCTAGTTCCCTTCCTCACTTCTCCAGAATGTTGAAGTAGACTTAATAATTCCCTGAGATCCCAAGCTATACTAAAATTTTAGGGCTTCATAAATCTCTGATCTTAGAACTTTGAATTTGAGCCCTAAGTCATGACCTATAAAGCGCAGGGATCCTCAACTGACTACATGTTCCCATTTGAGGGACCTTATGAGGATGGATTATTTGCGCTTTTAAAACTGCTCTACCTCCTGAGTTGAAACTGATTTTTGTCAAAATTCGTGCTTCCGCCAGTGCTAAATGCTTTTTAAAGAACACAGTACCAGTCGTGCAGATTTAAACTATGACTGTTTCAGGGCGCCCGGGTGGCTCAGTCAGTTGGGCAGCCTTCTCTGGATCTCAACTATGATCTCGTGTCAGGGCTGTGAGTTCAGGCCCCATGTTGGGCTCCATGTTGAGCTCCACACTGGGCATGGAGCCTACTTAAAAACAATCAATATAAAAACTGGCTCATTTTTTTATAAAGATTTTTTAAAGATTTACTTATTTTGGAGAGAGAGAGAGCAGAGGGGGAAGAAGAGTAGATAGACGCCCTGCTGAGTGCAGAGCCTGATGTGGGGCTCGATCCCACAACCCCAAGATCGTGACCTGAGCTGAAATCAAGAGTCAGATGCTTGACCGACTGAGCCACCCAAGTGCTCCTTAAACTGTGACTATTTTAAAGCTTTTAATTTTCTTTGCATTCATGCTCAAGGTCCCGTCCAGAACTTATTTTGTTGACATAAATACTTGAGAAATATATGATGCCATAGCTCACACCAGTCCAGAATATGCTGGTTTCACAAGTTACACATCGTGGAAGCTCAGGCTGGTTCTCCTTAGTCTTTGCTTGGAGGATCTCCTTAGTCTAAAAAATAATAATGATAAATTTGAGCTACTTGTACTTTATTCAATAATATGGGGATTAAGTCAAGAAAAATTACTTCAGGGGGCATCTGGCTGGCTCAGTCAGTAGAGCATGGGACCCTGACCTCAGGGTCATGAGTTTGAACCCCACGGTGCATATAGAGATTACTTTAAAAATAAAATCTTAAAGAAAAAAAGAAAAATTACTTCCATATTAGGCATGCATTTAGTAAGTTAGTTATTCAAATGTAACAGTGTGTTCCAAACTTTTTTTTAAAAAGTGGACTTTTGAAGTCTATACAGAGAATACATTTAACTGTATTTTTAGAGCACTTTCAAAAAGCAGTATATATTGAAGTATACTTACATATGAGAGTAACGTAATTATATTTTTAAAGCACTTTAAAAAGTTTGTCTTTTTATGACTAGACCACTTCATTGCCTGTTTGAATATTAACCCTCCAGTAACTGTGGAAGAAACGAAAGACGATTATTACATGGGCCAGCGTTCATTTGCATGGAACATGACTTCCTAGAGATGGTTATTCCCTACCAGTGGAATTTTTTTTTATTCTTCTGTCTAGGGAAACTTGTCCTAACTCAGTCCTTTTCATTTTCAACATGGTGATTTTGTTCTGCCAAATGTTTTTTGCCAAAATTGTTACTTTATGCAATTGTTGTAAACTCTTGCCATGGGTTTAGGACAGTTCTGATTTTTCTCCGCTGGTTGGTTTGATGCTAACATAACCAGTAGTGGACAACAGCAGATCCAATATCCAGCATGGCAGGCTGTGCTCTTGAGACAGTTGTCCGCTGAGGAACCCTGTCTGTGATTAGACTCAGGCTCCCAGGGGGCTTTGGCCTGGGAGGATTCCCTCAGTGCACGTGGTGTGGGGCGGTGGGGAAAGGACGCTGAGTGGGGCGACTAACAGCCTGGCTTCCAGTCCTGACCCTGCCACGATTTGTGTGATTCTTGGGTTAAACCTGAAACCATTTCATCCTTCAGGGCCCTGGCTGCCTCACGGCTAAACTAAGAGGTTGGGCAGTAGAGTCTAGTTCCGCCATTTTGTCTTTCTGAGTACTTCCCACATCTCAGGTAACCCGCCCCAAAATGCGTAATGATAGGGTAAGACCTGGCCCCGTGAGGCTGATTCCTAATCCCAGAGAAGAGTTTGCGGGTGTTTTTGTTTTTTTTTTTTTAACGGTTTTCTTTATTAAAAACATAACAGGATGGAGCTAGAGGGTATCATGCTTAGCGAAATAAGCCAGTCGGAGAAAGACAACTATCATATGATCTCCCTGATATGAGGAAGTGGAGAAGCAACATGAGGGGTAAAGGGGGAAGGAGAAGAATCAATGAAACAAGATGGGATTGGGAGGGAGACAAACCATAAGTGACTCTTAATCTCACAAAACAAACTGAGGGTTGCTGGGGGGAGGGGGGTTGGGAGAAGAGGGGTGGGGTTATGGACATTGGGGAGGGTATGTGCTATGGTGAGTGCTGTGAAGTGTGTAACCCTGATGATTCACAGACCTGTAACCCTGGGGATAAAAATATATGTTTATTTAAAAAATAAATTAATTAAATTGTGCCCCAAAAAGACCCATAACAAAACCAAGCTTAAATTCTTCATTAGAGACAGGTAAATTAATAAATCCACTAAACCTTTCTTGCGGTTCATGTAAATGTTTTATTTTGGTGGTGATACGTGTGCTGTCCATTGTAATGTGTGTGTTACGCTTAAAGAATTACCCGTGTGCTGTTCGAGAAACAAAATGCATGTCCTTTGTGTTTATTTTTTTCCTACCAGAGAGATGATGAGGATGGCGGTGATATGGATAGTTACCAGGTATCACTGCTGCTGTCCTTCTGTGGCATGGGGCACAAGCTACTGCTAATGGCCAGCACCCGCAAAGCAGAGGGCAGGGAGGAGGAAGCAGGACCATCGAGCAAGAATGTGCAGTCTTTCCCTCGCTTTGGATTTGCTTTAAACATAATCAGGGATCCAGTACTCTGGCCAGATTTCTCTGTCCGTTCGAAGTGTGTGATCAGACTGCCTCGCTGCTGTGCTGTCTCAAATCGGCTTGTAAAGACTTGGGAAGCAAGACCGTTATCACTGTATTCAGTGAACGATTTTTAAAACCGGGGAATTATTGATCCATAATCCTTAAGTCAGACCTTGTCTTTTCTATGCAAAACTACATTTTGTGCCTCATGTCCAAGAGAGTAGGATTATTCCAATACAGGGTTTTAGTTTAAAAGTCTCTTGCTGGATAGGATATTGAAAACATTTCATGCACACAGTTTAGTTGGGGTTAGCCAGCTTCCTTCTCTCATTAGGACGCAGCTTAATTATCCATAACTTGGAGAATTTAAGTCTCAGCCTTTTCTTTATAGAAATTTAGATTTTTTTTTAAAAAAAGGCACCTGTGAACTTGTACCTAGTCAGCACTGGCTGGCCTGCTGTCATGGAATGTGGAATGATAGGAACAGCAAGGCAGGAAATCAAGGTGAAGTGTTCTGGGTTCGGTCCCCAGTCTTTGTACCAATTCTCCACAGTTTTCCCTGGTGCCTGAATGTGTACTGTGAGGACGTTGTGGATAGAGCCTCAGAAGTCCTCTGCCGTCTGCTCTTCATGTCACATCTTAAGGGTTAGCCTGGAATTTGGCACGTTAGAGAGCATTTTGAGTAGAATTGATGGGTTTCTTTCCCTCGTAACTCTACTAAGAAAGAAAACAAGCAAATGAAAGCAAACTTCAGGGGACGTCCCAGTCTCCCCTTGGATCTCAGCGATGCCGTTAACTCATGTCTTGCTGCTGTCTGTGCGCTTCCCGCCACATCGTTCATGGTTGCCGAGAGAGTCCCCAATGGCTGCTTCTTCAAGCATGGCTGACTGCATGCTGGGTGTTTGCATGGGAGATTTTTGGTGACCCTTATGGTCGTGGTCGCGGGGGGGGGGGAATCTCTGCAGCCAGTGTGAAAGGTTCTCTGCTCATCTGTTCTTTGCATTTCAGAAGATACATGTTTTGAGGCCATTGAACGATGAACTATGAAAATGCCTGTTTTCTTTTTCCCATTCCATTTGCTGGTCTGTGATTTAGGCTCTGTTCATGGTGTCCTTCTGCTTAGAGTCACACGTCCTTCAAGTGAATAGCTCTAATTGAAACACACACACACACACACACCATGTAAGAATCATCCCACAGCTGGAATAGTTTGAGCTTCTCTTGCTTTTAAGTATAATTATCCTTTTGGCAATCCAGGGGCTCTGATTTCCGAGTAATGGGTTCCTTGATCAGCATGCTGTGTTTCTGAGGCCTCTTTGCTTTCTTGCGTATTAATCGCACAGCAGTGTTCAGTGGCCTTCCCTAATGAAAACTTTCCTGATCCATGTAAACATCTTTGTTTTTTTAAAAAAAAAAAGAAAGAAAGAAATAGTCATCTATGTATTCTACAGGAAATGTTTTCCCTCCCTGGTGTCAGGAAGAAGACTTAAACTGCGTGAGAGAGAGGTGGTCTGACGCACTCATCAAACGACGAGAGTACTTAGATGAGCAAATTAAAAAAGTCAGCAATAAAAAAGGTACGTGAGATTACGCTCTTCCCTGGGAGTGGCTTTTCCCCTTCTGGACAGTGACGGCAGGTTGTTTCCTCCCCTCGGTCAGACAGTACTGCCTGTGTGTTCTGACCTCGTAGCAATTACGGATCATCGTGACACGTTTGGCACCGTATTGAATTGGAAAGTAAGAAACGTTCATAAGCCTCTCCATGAACCATGACGTTAGACTTGCATTCTGTTCTGACGAATGCAGATGCAGTCAGAACCGACATGGCAGTGTGAGGCATTCCGGGCTCCAGACTGGGACTGCCGGCCGCTGTAGGGTCCCAGGTGGCCGGTCAGCACCCAGCTCCTATAGGGGGGTACAGGCAGGCCTGCGGCTGGCCTGCAGCTCCCCTCATGGCCGCGCAGCTGCAGGGGCTTTGCTGGTATGGTAATGCTGCCGGCAGCCGGGGCTCCGGGGGAGACGTGTGTCCTGCAAACCTGTAGTCTCTCACCCCGGAGTGATGATCCATGCATTGTGGTGGGTACTGCATCAAAGGACACATGATGAATGTTCATCCGTTTCAGGGAGAAGCTAGCAGAAGCCCCCACCTTCCCCCCCCCAGTAAAACATCTCGGCTCAGCATTCTGGGTGCTCAGCCGCCTCGTGGAAACTCGCTCTGACTGCACCCAGATAGTTCCAGGGCACAGTTATGAATCAGAGGGTTTCAGAATATGTCTTTTGTCAGGAAGGTAAAGGACAATAAAGTTAGTTTTACAGAGTAGTGTGTGGTTTGTTTTAATCCTCTGTGTGGTGGTGTCGAG
The DNA here is from genome assembly GCF_022355385.1 of Mustela nigripes. Lineage (NCBI taxonomy): Eukaryota > Metazoa > Chordata > Mammalia > Carnivora > Mustelidae > Mustela > Mustela nigripes. The sequence goes on along the minus strand of NC_081561.1, from coordinate 16,896,376 downwards.
GTTTATAAAGCGGTGTCACGCCCTTTATGGCACTGGATCTTTCCAAGAAGCGAATAGAGTGGACTTGGCTAGTAGAGGCCCTCTTTGATCAGGAAGCCCAGACTGGTCTGTCAAACAACTTCCCAGAGTACAGAATCAGGAAACATAACCCGTGTTCTCATCCCCGTCCTGATGCTCTTTCCATGTCGCGGCCCTCCGCCGCCAGGGGAGAGCCCGAGCCGCTCTGAGCTCGTCGAGGGCTCAGGCTGGACCTTCGAAGCTTCCCATCCTCTTCCAGAACATCGTGGATGGTCACGCCCCTTGGGATGTCCCCAAGTGAAAACCCATTTATTACAATCTGGAAGTTGTCTTTCCCCCGGTCTGGGTGCTCAGCCCCTCGTTCCGTCCTGCAGAGAAGACGGAGGACGACGTGGAGCGGGAAGCCCGGCTTGTGGAGCAGTGGGTGGGGCTGACCGAGGAGAGAAACGCCGTGCTGGTGCCCGCACCCGGCAGCGGGGTACCCGGGGCGCCCGCCCACTGGTGAGTCACCCGACGGAGTCACGGGGGGACTTTGCAGGACTGGCACAGTCCGTGAGCTGCTCAGGGAAAGACCAGCCGTGCCCCATGCTGCCCTCCCTCTCTCCTCCCCCACGGCAGCCAGCTTCCTCTCCCAGGAGGCCGGGGAGCACCTCAGTTTCTCTGCACGAGCAACTTGGACAAGGTTTCCTCATCTCCAGAAATTCTCTTATTTTGCCTTAAAAGAAGGGTGTTTCCAAATTCTTCTTGAAGGGGGGAGAAAACATGCTTTCTTCTTAGAGTGTGCTTGCTTTTTCAGTTTGGCCACTAGCGTGGTCAGGTCCCGGTGGTCAGTCCACGGATTGATCCGGCTCTCCCGGTGTTCATCAGTGACGGCACGGCGCCCTAGGCTCGGGAGTCACACAGGTCCCGATTTGGTTTCCAGCTGCAGCTCTTCAAGTGCTGAATGTCATTAATTTCTCTGAGGCTTTTTTTTTTTTTTTTAAAGATTTTATTTATTTGAGAGAGAAAGAGAGCACGAGCAGTGGGGAGGAGCAGAGGGAGAGGGTCTTGAACCCTGGACCCTGAGATCATGACCTGAGCTGAATGCAGACGCTTAACTCCCTGAGCCACCCAGACACCCCTCTCCCCCGAGGCTTTATTCTTAATCAAAAAATGGAGCCTTGTTTTTGGTACTGTTGAAAGGATTAAAGATACTATATTAAAAACACCCTTTGTTAGGTGGTAACTGCTGCTGCTGCTGCTTACTCTCATTCTCACTCTTATCACAATATGTCGTAGGCATTTAGGAGAAATCAGACTGCTTGTAGCAGAGGGTGTACGTGCCCAGTTAGTCTCTTTAGGGTACACGTGGAAACATCAGTGGTGTTGCGTCCATAATGAATGATAAGGGGAAGTCTAATGGAGTTGATAATACTTTGAAGCCAGAAAATCTGAATTTGTAGGCACATAATTTGAAACCTGATGTTTGTCCCTGCAGATTCTCCCGCTGTCCCGAAGTCCTACAGGGCACCCACGCCATCTGCCTGCCAGCCGCCTGGTTGCAGACCGCCCCCTTATTCCCAGTCTTGTCTGCTCCCTGAGGTCCTGTCCAGACAGTCCTCCTTACCCTAGTCACTTTCATTTGCGTCATTTCCAAACTTCAGGTCATCTTGACTGTTTGTAAAATGTAGAGACCTGGGTCCTGTCCCCCGTTATTTTGATTCACAAGAGGAGTTATGAGCCCAGGACTTCTCATTTCCAGAGCCACCACACACCTCCCCCCAGGTGACTCAAATTTATTCAGGCCAGTTTTTGATAAAACGCTGCTTTGGTCTTTTTCGTAGACAACCCTTCCTCCTTTAATATGTCTTTCGTTCTCTCTTGCTTTAAGCTTTTTCAGTGTTGTCTTTTTTGTTTACTTCCTCTGTTCTGATCTTGTGCCCTGTCTCTACTCTTAAAGAGCGTCCCTTCCCTTTTTCCCATCACTAGGACTATTTCTAAAAAGCTGTTAAATAATCTTTGTTGCAGTTAATTCCATTTGATTTATATAACTGGTAGTTCTATATGGAAGTCACATAATTCTCATGAGGGACATCAAGAGATGTGCAAATAGGGGCGCCTGAGTGGCTCAGTGGGTTAAGCCTCTGCCTTCAGCTCAGGTCATGATCTCAGGGTCCTGGGATCGAGCCCCGCATGGGGCTCTCTGCTCAGTGGGCGTCTGCTTCTCCCTCTCCGACTGTTCTTTACCCTGCTCATGCTCTCTGTCTCTCCCTCTCTCAAATAAAATCTTAAAGAAAGAAATGTGCAAATATTTCGTGAATAGAATCTCTATCCCCCCAGTGGTTCTTTTCCACTCCCACACCTCTGTGGTGTTCAGTTATCGAAGAAGATGTAAAACATGTATTTTGTTATGATTAAATTTTCTTCTTAAATTTAGGGTCCCACCACCTGGAATGGAAACTCATATACCGGTTCTCTTCCTTGATTTGAATGGTAAGCAGACCCCAGTGTCCAAGGGCCCACGCGTGTCACTTGGGTTTGGAATCTCTTCAGACCCCCCTGATTTTGATTCCTGAAATGACTTCTCTCCTCACTCAAACGCTGTATCTAGGTGACGTTTTTAGTCCAACCAAATGTATAAACCTTGATGTGGAGCATCACTAGAAGAGAGAAGTGGATATTTAGTCTTAAAAAGAGAGTTCTGAGAGATTAAGAACTACACACACAAAAAAGTTAAATCAGTTCCAGTTAGGAGACGCCGATGGACACAGGAATGACCTGAGAAAGTAATTCCCCCTTGGAGATTCCGAATCTTTAGGCTTTGCAGGGCCCTGGGAATCTGCATTTCTGATTAGTGCTGTTTGCTCCCCGTCCCCAGTAGCGCCAATGCCAGAACATGGCTCCACTGTAAACCCTTCATTGTTCTTTGTGGTAGCGATTGGATTGAACCTACCAGGAATGGTGGTCCTCCATGTATTTCAGCAGGAAAATCCATTTTCAGTATGAAATCTTAAATGGAACCTACAGAGGCCGAGTTGCCAAGTAGGGGGCATGGGCGGGCTCAGGCAGGCTCTTCGCACAGCCCCCGGAATCTCAGAACACAGCCTGCAAGCTTGTCTTTTGGAGGGAGGACCCGGGGAGGGTGACTTTGGCTCTTCCTGGAAAGAAGAGCCCGGAAGTAGGACATGCGCCTCATGAGGTGTTGGGCTCCCGGTTACTGGAGGGACACACGCGACGGCTGGATGAGCATGCAGGGACATTTGTGAATCCCAGTGGCGTAGGGCTTTGGAAGAAGATGAACTCCGTGTTTCTCCCAAGTGCTTGGAACTTGGATTCCAGATTGGTCATTGAGCTGTTCAGATGTCTGGTCATGTGTAAGTCATGTAGGTGGGACATAAGCATGACACCAGGTTACACAAGGAGTCAGAGTCTAACCGCCGAGCCTCAGCTGTGTTTTTGTCGTGCAAATCTCTGCTCCTAGGACTGCATATGGAGTACATTGGTCCATTTTATTGGAGACTTACGGGGTGCCTTCTTGGCTCCCATGGTAGTTTCTGGAAAGGATAAAACCTACAGTGAGGACTAGCATCTCTGTTCCAACTGTGGGATAAGGAAGAAAAGAAAAAAATGAAAGTGCGTTACGTGTAAACATCATCTGTGGAAAGCACATTTTTAAGAATTCAGTGCTTGGTTAAAAAATGACGTTTCCTTCCACTTCTGTTTCTGTTCCCCGGACTTGGCCAGCCGATGACCTCAGTGCCAACGAGCAGCTCGTGGGCCCCCACGCGTCCGGCGTGAACTCCATCCTGCCCAAGGAGCACGGCAGCCAGTTTTTCTACCTGCCCATCATCAAGCACAGTGATGAGGAGGTAATTGACCCCCCCCTTTCCGTTCCTGGGCATCAGGTGAGTGCACCTGCCTCTGGGCCTATCTTCCCGTCAGACGCTCTGGTCTGCTTTGGGGGAGAGGACTGGGGACTTGAAAATGTTGGGTGTGTGTTTTTGCGCAGCAAAAGGGAGGAGAAATCCATGATTCAGTGGGGTCGCGTGTCTCTTCTTGCTCTCGTTTGGGATGTCAAACCGCAGCCCCTGAGCTGGGTATTTCCCTGTCCCCCACCCTTCTCCTGTCCTTAGGTTTCAGCCACGGCCTCCTGGGACTCCTCCGTGCATGATTCCGTCTACCTGAATAGGGTCACGCCGCAGAACGAAAGGATTTACCTAATAGTGAAGACCACCGTCCAGCTCAGCCATCCGGCCGCTATGGAGTTAGTATTACGAAAAAGGATTGCGGCCAATATTTACAACAAACAGGTAGTAACGGGGCCTGATTCTGCTGTTGCCTACCTGAGCTGGAAGTTTCTTCCTTCCCCCTATCATGAAGTCGTGTTCTGTGGTGCTGAGACAGTGGGCGTGCGAGCTGCCACCACACTAACCAAGTTACAGTCCGATTCCTGTTGACCCCCGACGAGGGGGCATGAGGCCGGCACAGGGAGATGTCACCCATGAGAGACATGCCTCCTTGGCCAACTTTGACCCCCATAATCCTAAGAGGCAGCAGAGCTCTGACACGGCACTGTTTGAAAAAGGCTAAGTGCCAAGTCTGAGCAGGTTTATGACAAAACAGGACGAGGGGCAGGTCCAAATAAATCGTTGCTGCTTCCCCAGATCTCATCCTGCAGGTGCTGCCAACAAAATGGACCCTCCAGTTTCCTCCCATGTGAGGATAGATTGATTAAACCCTGTCAGATCACTGGGTGCCTGGGTGGCACAGTCAGCTGACGTCCAGCTCTGCTTGAAATTATCTCTCCTCCTGTCCCTCCTGCTTATGTGCCCGCACGATCTCTCGCTCTCTCTGTCCTTCTCCCTAAAATAAATAAATAGGGGTGTCTAGGTGGCTCAGTGAGTTAAACGTCTGCCTTTCGCTCAGGTCATGATCCCAGGGTCCTGGGATCGAGTCCCACGTTGGGCTCCCGCTCATCGGGGAGCCCACTTCTGCCTCTCCCTCTGCCCCTTCCCCCTGCTTGCACTCACTTGCATTCTCATAAATAAATACATAAATAAATTCTTTTAAAAAATAATAAAAATAAATCTTTATTAAAAAATGGACCCCAAATCCCCAAATGGACTACAGAATCTGTCATCTAATCCCCATATGACAGATGGACACTGCTGTCCTCCGGGATCAGAGACCAGGATTTTTCAGTTCTGTTTTTCTGAATATCGTATGTGTATCAAAAACATAGTACTTGATTATACTTCTACAATTTGTAAGATGCCGAATGATTTAAATGTATTTCACATCGCTTGATTCAGCTTTCCTTTCTTACTAGAGCTTCACGCAGAGTCTGAAGAGGAGAATATCATTGAAGAACATATTTTATTCCTGTGGTGTAACCTATGAAATAGTATCCAATATACCAAAGGTAAATATATATATATTACTTTTTTAAAATACTGAAATAGATGTACTGGAGAATGTGTTAATTCTTAGAACTTCTAAATCATTTTCTCACTACAATTTGGATAAAAATACGATTCACGTGAAAGTATCATCATTAAAACAAAAAAAAGGTATTGTCACTGTTTTCTTGTCCCTTCAGGCAACTGAGGAGATTGAGGACCGGGAGACCCTAGCTCTCATGGCGGCAAGGAGTGAGGATGAAGGCACGTCAGACGGGGAGACCTACATAGAGAAGTACACGCGGGGCGTGCTGCAGGTGGAGAACATTCTGAGCCTTGAACGGCTCCGGCAGGCAAGTTACTGCAGCATCTGGACCAGAGGGCGAGAGCACCAGCCTCCCGCCGGGTGGACAAAGATGAATTTATTTACCAAACACCTTCCCTCTGCATCTGTCAGAGAAGGAGGGTAGCAATCTCCTTAGAGTAGTTACTTTGTCAGAATAGCAAAATGGAAATAATGTGTGCGTTCTGTTCAGCATCTTCTGCTTAAGCCCTGTGCCCAAGTAATTTAGATACATTCCTTTGTTTAATCTTCAAAATGGCCCTTCAAGGGAGATAGACACTGTTAAAATCCCCTTTTGGAAGTGAGAAAGTTGAGGCGAGCAGAAGTTAGCTAGCCTGCCTGAGGCTGCACCGCTAAGAAGTTGGTACAAAGTCGGTGGCAAACCAGGAAGACTTGAATCCAGTGTCCATATGCTTAGCCACATGCTCTTACTGTCCCCCTAATTTTGGGGGGTCCAGGTTAACTTCTGCAACAATAGCCGGACAGTCAGCTGAAGCTAACTCACTAGACAGTGCGAGACTGAGACGGGAATTGTCATGTGTAGAAGCAGCAGATGAAGTTCATAGAAAGTGCGTCAAGAGCAAGGAGAGGGCTGAGATCGGCATTGGTTCGAAAGACCTGCCCTTAGCGGGAGTCCCACTGGAATTGCTGCACGAGTAAAACACAAATCATAAAAGTTGGTGGTCATTTTGCAAATGAGATCTCTCGTTAGGGCTATTTCTTCTCCACTTTCTCTGTCTACCTCTGTAAAAAAATCTACCACATAAATGTTCTTAGTTCAGCAGTTTTCCTGGGTTTATGTATGGAAAGCGTTTTTGGTAGATGAAGGAAAAAGAAATTAGTGGGACCGTAAGAGTCCAGCTTCTCTAGCTACGGGAGGGAGTGTGGGCTTGACATGATGGGTCTTTCTATTTTTTCTAAACCGTCCACAATAAACATAATACTGTCTGTCATCAGAGGGTGTTATTTTGACCTTTGCAGGCGGTCACGGTCAAGGAAGCGCTGTCCACCAAGGCTCGGCACCTGCGGAGGAGCCTCAGCACCCCGAACGTTCATAACGTGAGCACCCTGCCGAGGCTCTTGCCTCCGGGACGTGTCTCAGGGCCTGGGGTGCGCGCGGGAGGGGACCTGGGCTCACGGTTCCTGGTGTGGGTGTCCACGCAAGCCTCTCTGCTCTCCCCGGGAAACACACCCAGGACCGCAGTGATCGTCCAACGCCTGAGCCTTTAGTGGGGTCTTCCGGATTTCTCTTCAGGAGGTCACGTCCTTGAGATGTAAACTGAACGTAGCTGATTTAAGGGTGGAAGAGGCAGCGACAGGTCCTGGCTGCGTGCTGCTCTGTCCTCGCTGCCCTGGTGGATTTTTCTGTGTCCCCCAGCAGTGTGATAGGGCACAGGCACCCCCACGTCCATGCTCTCCACATCCGTGGTTTCTCCGTTGACCATTTGATAGTCATTCTCAATCAGTTCATCTAGAAATTCCAGTCGACAGGAACTGCTTCTCTTCTCAAGGAGGGGACACAGTCATGGGAAGAAAGGACAGACTAGTGCACGGACAGTTTCAAAGCAAGCTCCTCTCCAGAAGCAGTAAAGGATCCTGCCCAGGAAGGGCGCAGATCCTTACCTTGCTGCTCTCCAGAATTGCCGGGCAGTGATTACAAACATGGTGACCGTTTATAAGCGCTGCCTTCCAGCAGGCCACAAAGTCACTCCCAGCACATCCTGTAGTCATACGTACAGGTTCCTTCTGACCACAGTACGATTATTTAGAAACCGATCATTAGAGACTCATACGGTGTAAATTGAAAAATGAAAACTGGTACATACATCAGTGCTTGTGGGATACAATTGAAATGGTATGAGAGGAAAACTAGGCTCCATTCCCTATTACTCTGTTTCTATAGACGAATACTGACAGAGAAAAGGAAAGAACAGAGCCACTCTTAGGGATGTATGTATCTCGTAGCAAAGAGTAAAAAACCCCAAGGGAAAGATCTGGGCTAACAGTGAAAGATGGGCCACCTAATGGAGGCTTCTGTCCTCACTCCCAGTCCCCTGTGGACCTACATCTGATCAAGACTTTGAATCTGACTGCTCATGTTTACGGGGGACAGAAGAGAACGCTGAGTGACACAAAAGGAACTCTGTTAGCAAGGGAAGCTCTAGAGGAACAAATGACCTGGAAAAAGCGAAACGTGTGCACTGTTGTCAGCCTGACTCAGAATTAACTGACTGTGTGTCTGAGTCATGTGGACACGGGGGCTGTCAGATACTGTTTAGGAATCATTTGATTTTTAACACCGTGATAGTGATATTCTGGTTTTGTTTTTGTTTTAAGATTTTATTTTTTTAAGTGATCTCTGCATCCAACGTGGGGCTTGAACTCATGACTCAAGAGTTGGATGTTCTTCTCACTAAGCCCTCCAGGGACCCCTGTGGTTAGGGTTTTTTTTAAAGGAAGGAGGGATTCTGTATTTTTTAGAGATTCACAGAGAAGTATTTATAGATAAAAGATTTTTAAGTCAAAAAAATCAGAATAAAAGATTTTTAAAGATAATAAATATTAGAGCAGAATTATAATAAATTCAAAGAAGATGCATGAAGATTAGAACAGAGGTGTATGATTAGAAAACCAACAATAGAATCAACAAAGCTGAAAAGTGGGCTTTTTGAAAAAACTGGTCAAATGGACTGACTTCTAGTTAAGATGAATTGGGGAAGGAAGGAAAATATTGGAATATTGATTCTAATATTATTGACAGCAAAAAGGGATGTATCACTACAGAGAGGACAAAGATTTAGACAGCCTAAGAACAAGCTATGAATAATGTTATAGCAGTAAGTGTAAAAGTGTCAACAAAATGGAATTTTTTTTTTAAAGATTTTATTTATTTATTTGACAGATCACAAGTAGGCAGAAGGGGGACTATGGGAAACAGGCTCCCCGCTGAGCAGAGAATCTGGTGCGGGGCCTAATCCCAGGACCCTGAGATCGTGACCTGAGCCAAAGGCAGAGGCTTAACCCACTGAGCCACCCAGGTGCCCCCAAAATGGAATTTTCTTACAAAAAAGAAATCATAGAAGAAATAGAAAATCTGAATGCAGCTGTTGCCATAAATAAAGCCTAAACTCCTGGAGAGAGAGACTGTGTTCCTTGATGGGAACACATGGTATCCAAAAAATTGGCATATCTCCCTAAACTGATCTGTATAAATTCCCAACCTAATTTCTTATAGGATTTCATAAGCTACCCCCAGAATTGCTATGGAGGAGCAGAGTTGAAGGTGCATAAGCTTTATCTACAGTCCAGAGATTCCAGGTCTCCACGTTTCCCCCCCAAGCTCCTTGTAGAAACGCTGGAGGAGATGCTTGGCTGACTGTCTCAGTCAGTAGAGCATGTGGTCCTCAGGCTCAGTCAGGGTGGTGACTTTGAGCCCCATGTTGGACGGAGAGATTACCTAAACTAATAAATAAATAAGTTAGAGTAAAAAAGAAACATAGGATGTGTTTAGAACTAAGTAATGTTGAAATGGTATGCCTGTCAATCGTAGGATACAGCTAGAGTGATACTTAGGGACAGTAACAATAACTTATTTCATCAGTTTGTAACAGAGAAAAATTAGAAGCAGCTTAGATATCTAAAATAGAACAAATAAATTCTGAAACAAAAAAGACCATGTATGGGTGGCTCAGGTGGCGCCTGGGTGGCTCAGAGGGTTGGGCCTCTGCCTTTAGCTCAGGTCATGATCACAGGGTCCTGGGATTGAGCCCTAGGGAGCCTGCTCCCTGCCCTCTCTCTGCCTACGTGTGATCTCTCTGTCAAATAAATAAATAAATAAAATATTTAAAAAAAAAAAAAAAAAGACCACGTATGGTGAAATATCACTTAATGAAAAAATATGCAAAATATATATTACATGTGCATACCTGTTGTATATATTTCTATATAGTTTGTGCATCTACTTTTACATATGAATCCATTTTTGTGAATGTGAGGACGCTACAAAGCCTGTATGGGAATGATCAACCCCAAATTTAGTGCAGTTGTTACTCCTGAGGATTGCAGAAAGAATCGGGGGTTGAGACTATCATACAGGCTTCAACTGTAAATGTGACAATACGTTTCTGTGTTTCTGGGTAATTTATGTTAAATACATAAACCACATTGATAAAACCATGGCTCTCTTACAGGTCTCCTCCAGTCGACCAGACCTTTCTGGCTTTGATGAAGACGATAAGGTGTGCACCTATGGTGTGGGCATGACTAGAAGAGTCGAAGTCTGAAAAGTTAGCTCTTGGTGTTTTGGAAATCTCAGGACTTCATGTCTTAATCTTATGCAGATCATTGTCTCCACGTGTCCATTTCCAGGTTCAAATACGTGATGGGAAATTGCTAGGCACTCAGTGTTAACACTGAACCTAGCATATTTTTCTATACCAGCATAGTACTACACCGAATTGAATATATGTGTGTCCATGGGCCTAACTCAAAGTATTATATCAACTGAGGGTTCCTGGAGGGGGGCATAGGGTAACTGGGTGATGGCATTGGGGAGGGTATGCGTTGTAATGAGCACTGGGTATTATAAAGACTGGTGAACCTTGCAAACCTTTTCCTCTGAAACCAATAACACCTTATATGTGAATTTAAAAAACAAACAGAAAAGTATTATATCTACCATCACAAAATCAGAATTAATTCAACTAGGAAAATTAGGTATTTTAAATTATGGATATTTTGCCACAGGACCTTTCTTGGCAAATACTGCTTGGAGCATATACCTCCTTATTTGGCGAGGGACTGAGTGATACAAACGTGGGTTATGTCACCAAGAAGTTTAAAATCTAGTCTTTTAGGCAGCCAACTCCTGAGAAGTTGCTTAAGATTAAATAAGCTTATATGATGCACAAAGGGAGTTTCCTTAGTGTACCTATACCTTATGCCGGTTTGATCCTTTTAAATCTCAGGTCTGGTTTGCCTGGGGCAATCTTAATGTACGCCTGCTACCCAGGCAAAATTATTAATGGAACCCACTCACTCCAAAAAGCGTTTCACTGTGGTCTCTAAATTATCCAGTCACCCTAGATACATACCAGATTTATCAAGGTGGCTCCCGTTGCCGGGGAAGGGCGGAAAGTGGTTGGGACCTTAGGGATTCAGAAGGGGAGTCACTCCATTTGTAATGTTTTTATTAAATTTTGGACAAATATGATAGGATATGAACATAACACTCTAGCGGTACCCTGGGTCTGACCATAGTTGTCATATTATTCAGCCATTTGTACTTTTCTAGTTGCTTGAAATACTGTATAATGAAAGTAAAGAAGAACATAGAACATGTACTGGCATTTCAAAATAGGGAAAAAACTCAAATCTGGGTTTCACTTCCAATTTTAAAGGGCCTTAATGATCGCTAACCCCTATCTTTCCCTTGTAGGGTTGGCTGGAGAACCAATTAGACGTGTCTGACTATAGTTCCAGTTACCAAGATATAGCCTGTTACGGCACTTTGCCCAGGGACTCGCCTCGAAGGAGTAAAGAAAATAGTGGTGAGATTGTTTTTCTGTTTTCCTTTATAATTTCTTAGACAAAGCATGGGAGGAAGGGTTTGTAGGTGGCATTTAATAAGATAGGAACCTGAAATCCTATCACGCTGGATGAGTCCAAGAGAACGTGTCATGTTCACTTACTTCATTTCTTTTTGCATTGGAGTCGGCATATCATCCGATAATAATAATGGGCTTTTTGTGTAGTGCTTCACAATTTTCAAATCATATTTTTCCCCACATCATTTCCTGAATTTGAAGTCCCTTTTGAGACACAAGTCTTATGTGACGGTTAAACTTAGTTTTGTTTTGTTTTTGTTTGTTTGTTTTGTTTTTACCAAAAGAATACCCTGTGCAATGCTTTTGTACTCAAAAGACGTTTTTATAAGAATTCTTTGATTCCTAAAGCAGTTTCAAAAATGGTGCCAGAAATGAGTTCAATCAGTGACAGCATTATTACTAACTGTATCATCTCCCGATGCCCTGAAAGGAATAGCGTTCTTCAAAAACACGAATTAGCTATTACAGTGCACTGTATATTTTGCCAACTAAATGACATTGTACCAGTGAATTGGGAAGAAAATACATTAGGAGGGAAAGAGGTCCCTAAAAGTAAGACATGAGTCAGGGCAGGAACGCGGAGTTTCTCTTCCTTAGTCAAACGGAGCAGGTGGCTTGAGGAAAAATGGAGCTCGCAAGAAAACATATATAGTATCCATTCCTTGAATACTTATTGAGCCTCTACTTGTTATCCACAGTGAAAGATTCAAAAAGGTGCCACTCTAGATCCTGAAATGGAACTGTGGAATGAGATACATAGAAAATAAGATATTGCAATGACAGAGTGCCCAAATGCATGGAAGGGTCACAGACTCCAGGATTTCAGAGCAACGGAACACCAGCATGAGTTGAAATCAGTCTCGTAGGCAGCGCTTCGCGGGGGGGGGGGGGTGCAGATCTTGAAAAGAAGTAGAAAATTCAGTTTCTGCTTTCTTCCGTGCTGCCCCGCCCTTGGCTGACTCTTTGTGACTCGGTCACCACCTCTCCACTCTGGCCCACACCAGTTTCGGTCTTTAGCCAGATATTAGGCTTGTTGATTTCTCTGTCGAACTGGATATTCCCATGGCTAGGGGATGCCCGTGCTTCTGGTGTGCCCGTCAATCCATGCCTGTTTGTCTTCCCCAGGTTGTCCATCAGAGAACCCCCACGCCTTAACAGTCAGTCCTTTTAAAGCATTCTCTCCCCAGCCACCAAAGTTTTTCAAACCTTTAATGCCCGTGAAAGAGGAGCATAAGAAAAGGATAGCTCTTGAAGCCAGGCCACTCCTCAGCCAGGAGGTAAGTGCTGCTGGTCTCTGGGGGGGTGGGCGGACGGTGAGCAGGATCATGTTTGGGGGCTGGCGGGGGACGGGGCAGTAACCATGTCCATGGACGCATGTGGGTCCCCTGGGGACATGGCAGGATTTCTTGCGTGGTGCCCTTGATGTTCTTTTCTGTGTGTTTCTGGCTTTTTGGAGTTTGGGGTTTTTTGGGTTTGTTTTTGTTTTTTGTTTTTTGTTTTAAATCTTCCAAGTGAGTGAGAGAAAGATGTTCCCTGGGTGTTTTGAAACTATGACAGGTTTTATTTATTTATTTGTTTGCTTATTTTTACGTTAATAAAACCAAGGGTGCGATTGGCCGTGGCGTGTGTGTAGTCTCGTCAGAGTCCCTCGGTGGTTGGACTGCAGCCTGCGAAAACTGTATTCCGCGCATGGGATTAGCAGTGTTTGTGTTGCTTTTCTAACTGGCACGTCCGTGCTGAGCGTTCCGGCTGTCAGCGTCTTCTGTATGTGATGCATCTGTGTGTCTTAACCTTTGCAGAGCATGCCTTCCCGTCAGGCACATAACCCGGGCTGCACTGTGCCCTCAGGAAGCAATGGCAGCAGCATGCCCATAGAGCACAGTAGCAAACGGGACAGGAAGATTGTAAGTTCTGGAACCATGTCTGTCGTCTTGCCTGGTGGTGGGTGTGAGGCGCTTTCACAATCATCCGAATCTTGTACAAGACGTGAAGAGAATGTACTGGGTCTTTGCTTTTTTTTTTTTTTTTTCCTTTTTTTCTTTTCTTTAAATGTGATCACTGGTAATGAAATTTTGCATGAATGTGGCCATGACCTGTGATTATTTTTCCCTAAGTGTTCATTCTGTTTTATTAATCTCTTTGCTCAGTAGCAACTTGCTTAGAAAGGGGGACAAGGCACTCTCACGGGTTCTAGTCTTTAAAAAGCGTAACCATGAGGTCACTCTCACTGATTCTGAATCTTTCTGATGTGCCCGTGCGTACTGAGCAGATTCTGAAGTTAATCTACCTAGAGGAGTTGCACTTACTCGGAGTGAGTACTCGTGCACTGAGCCGTGGGTGTGTTTGAAAGCTCTTTCCGCATTGCCTGATGCCCTTGCCCAGCTCATTCTGTAGCTTGTAAGCCCCCGCTGCCTGTTTGCCATCTCAGGGAGCCCGTGCTCATTTGCTGCACAGTAGGGCCCGGCTCCGCTTCTGGGATGGCTAATCTGTACTTCAGCCACAGGTAGGGAGAAACTCTGCCTGTCAAAGTCATTCCCCCAGCACTTGGTTTTCAAATTACAGATTAGAAAATAGTTTTTAAGACCCTGTATACCAGGCACTTTGCATGATCAAAGATACCTCTTTAAAAAGGGAAAAAGCAAAACAAAACCAAACCTGTGTTCTCGGGCCTGGAAACAGGTTGTCTTAGTTTGTGTGTCAGCTTTCGCTTTCCCATGGCTTCCTAAGTGTGAGTGTGGTCTGATCTGCAGGCAGTGCACGGGAGCTTTCCTCTCCCGGATGCAGCGTGGCAGACCCAGTCCCAAGACTCGCTGGTGTGAGAGGTCCTAATGGTTCTAAAATGTGCCCTGCTGCACACTGTGTGACCCTAACCGGAATCGAACTTGGCTTTGCAGTCGGCCAGCCGTCTGCATGTTTGGAGGGCTGGCGGGTCCTCAGAAATGACCTTCTCATTCCTCCTGCCCACTGAGGTCAAAGAAAAGCCACCATTTCTCCCTCGCCTCCGTCCCTCTCCCCACCATTGCCTCTGTGTTCTCCTGGTCCCCTCTATTCTAAGTCCCCATTGTAGTTCCTACTGGAGAAGAGGGTGACTGTCAGCAGCTGCCCCGTATCTCTGAATCCTAATGAATTGCTAAGTCACTTACTTGACTTCCCCTGGCTTAATAAGGCAGCACCATGGGCTTAAAAGGCCACGTGGGCAGCTTGTTACCCCTTCAAACACTCTGGCTCTCTGGCTGATGGGACCTGCCTGTTGGTTGACGTGGAACTTACCTCCATGTTGCACGAGTACTGAATTTACTCCTCTGTTACTGATAAATTTCGGTAGAACATCCCATCGAGAGACTGCTGGATGACTCTTCTGGGTCTGCCTGGCAGACGGCTTCCCTGTTGACAGTTTGCCTCATTGTTTACTTTCCTTGTAATGTTTTTAAATAAAACTCACCTTGGGGCTTTCAGCTAGCAGAGCGTAGGAGAGAACCAGCCTCCCGTAACTCAGCAGGTCTCAGGTGGCAGGGAGGCTGTGTGTGATCCAACACACCAGCAGGTTTTGATGGTATCGTCTTTCTTGCTGGAGTCTGGAGCGATCTGCCTCGATCCTCCTTAGAAATCTGACTCAAAACAACAGCAGCAACTGAGAAAGAAGGGTGCTCAGCTGGCTCAGTTGGAAGGATACGTGCCTCTTGATTCTGGGTCACGGAGTTCCAGCCCCAACTTGGGTGTAGAAATTGCTTAAATTAAAAAACCTGCAATTTTTTTTTTTTTAAATAAGAGAAAGAAATCAGTCTCAATACTCTTCATCTCTGAAACTCTGATTTATTTCAGATAGCAGCATTTCCAGGATGTTTTGGTAGATTTTAATGATATTACCTGCTTGCTCTGAGGTTCTGTTTCTTTTCGGGAAGTTTTCATTTTATTTCTCCTTTGGCAAATGGACAGAGGCTGCTTTATTTCTTTGTTTCTTTATTTCTTTGTTCTCCATTCACTCTCCTTCCTTTTCCATTCTTACAAAATCAGAGTGTGAATCAGTGGTTTGGTCTGATCAAAGGAGGTTGAAATCATTTTTTACAATTTCACATAAAATGTGGTATTCTATAGCTCCTCTTGATTCTTTTATTTTTTTCTTATGTTCACTTAACCAACATCTAGTACGTCCTTAGTTTTTGATGGGTTCAATCCTACCCTTGATTCTTAAAGCCGCGTTTGTTGTCTCATTAGTTTGGGAAGATGCACAAGTGTACTTTGTGTCTTGTTTGAATAAGATAAAGGCAACAATACACCTTTGGAGTCCATCTTGTTTTTAAGTCATGAAGCAGAGAAGGGTAGAAAGGAAATCACTTCTCCCTGGAGTCTTGCATAGACAGCGTATGGCTTATTTCTCCATTTTACAGAAGATGAAACAAAGGACTTGAGTGGCATGCCCAAGATCTCCCAGTTCCTGAGAGCAGAAGAAGAAAGGCCCCATCCCTCTGCAGAATTGGGCTGACCCCAGTGACTTTCGGTGCTCCCTAAAATGGTGCCGTTTCGGTTGGCCTACTGCTATTTCTGACCAGGGCTGCTGGCCTCCTAGCACCATGGACAGAAGTGCTGGGGCCTAGGCTGATACCAGTCCTTCCAGAAAGAGAAGGTCTCCGTGCAGGACAAGCCCCCATTCCAGTGGAAGCAAAAATCACTTTAATCAAGTGAAACTCCTTACGGGGAGTCCCTGCTTTCATGAGGGTTTGGATCCCTTCTTAAAATCAAGCTGTTTCGTCTCTAGGTAAATAGTTGCATAAACCGAATTGCAAAAACCAAATCACAAAGACTGTAGCTGTACAGGGGCTGGAGAGCTGGACTCCATGTGTCCCTTCTAGGGTTAGGGTTCTCATGCTTTGTGTCCTTAAGACATAGTAGGAAGGTGCTAAGCTTAGTCTCCTTTCAGATGATGAGTGTTTCTGGAGTAGAACTTCTATCTAACCACATTCTCTTAAGGTGCAGTTTAAACCAATTTAAGTGCTCTCCCCCCCACCCCTTGAAGGCAATAACTTGATAAACCTTCAGTCTGTTTACATGTTGGGAGACATTTCATCTCTACTCAGTTTTCTTTTTTTCTGGAATTATTTGTCCCTACTCCGCTAGCCTCTCTCTTTGGGTTGTTTCCCTTCCCACGTGCACAACTATGTGCTGATCCCGATTCGAACTTAATCTTGAGGCTTTTGCGGACTCTTCAGTTTTTCCCAAGCTCCTTCTAATCCTTTAGGAATAATTTTTTATCTTCACGAGTTTGGCAGATGTGCACACACCTGTTTATACACAGTAAACTCATGACTGAACATTTCATTCAGCAAAGCTGTATTTTAGGAGAACAGGCCTTTCCTCAGTCTTCAGAAGAAATAACTCCAGGCATAAAAAGAGCTCCAGATTATGAATTCTCATATTCAGATTTTGTTTTTCTTAGAGCACCTAATTTACAGTAACTAATTACATCAAAGACTCCCAGTCTTGGGAAATTGTATTTCTTTACCAGCATAAATCAGAAGGAAATATGGGGGGTGGGCACCTGGCTGGCCGTCAGAAGAGCATGCTACTCTGACTGTTGATCTCAGGTGGTGGGTTCAAGCCCCACATTGGGTGTGGAGCCTACTTAAAAAGAAAAAAAAAAAGAAATGTAAGGATACAAACACTAGAAATTCAATTTTGAGTCTAAACACGTCAAGTAGAGAATCTGTAAAATACAGGCAAAATTACTGATTCAGTTCTGTCCAGTCTTTGCTCCTTTCCAGACGTTCTCCCCCTCCCCCTTTCTGACAGGGCTCCCTAATGTGGAGGGTTGCTAAAAATAAGATGGCAAGATTAGCGTTGCCAAAATTTTTGTTTTGCCAGTTTCTGGAATTTATATCGCTGATATTTGATACTCGCCTTTGATTAATAGTCATGGAATTAAGACAACTGATGCTTTTACGTAACGTGTATTCAAGTTATTTTAAAAACTAAGGAACACTAAAGAGTATTAAAGTACTGATTAGGTAGTTAACATCTTATGTAATAGAAATTATTACTCTGAAATTCAGTAGATGACATCGGTGTTCGCGTGTGAACCGCTGTCTGCCGTAGCCTTCAAACACGCTCTTCTCCTTCCCCAGCCTCTCTGTCCTCCTCGGCCTCTTGAAATGACGCTTAAGTGAGTGAGGTTAATGTTTTGGTTGCCAGTTTTCACGGTCTCCCTGTTACTATACTGAATCAACTTTCCATCCAGTGAGACAGGGTCCAGGATTGTTCCAAGAGCAAGGACCCAAAGCCGGGACACCCGGGGACCAAGGCTGGTTTTGCTCCGCCTGGTATTCCCAGTTCTTAGGACAGTGGCTGGCATGTATTGGATGCCTGATGAGAACTCACTGAAAGTCATGTTTTGAGAGGAATATTTGCAATGTCTCCAGGTGTTTATGAGGTTAATTAAAATGATGAGATAGTAATATCATTTTTTCCTTTTTTTTAATATTTTATTTATTTATTTGAGAGAGATGGAGACAGTGAGAGAGCAGAAGGGGGAAAAGAGGAGAAGCAGCAGATTCCCTGCTGAGTGGGGCTCGATCCCAGGACCTTGGGATCATGACCCGAGCCGAAGGCAGATGCTTAACCGACTGAGCTACCCAGGTGCCCCCATTTTTTTTTTTTCTTTTTAAGTAAGCTCTGCATCTAAGGTGGGGCTCAAACTCATGGCCTCGAGACCAAGAGCCAATGGCTCTACTGACTGAGCCAGCCAGGTGCTGTTTGTCATTTATTTCTATTTGAACAGAAAACACCCTTATGCTTCATGCTGTTTTCCACCACATACAGAGGAATCGTCCATTCAGGGACTGACTGGGGCTTTGGGAATCCCCCCTTCTGTGTGGGTGTACCGGTCTTTACAAACAGAATTCTAAAGCTGTTTGACACAGATACTCCGTGATGTCTCAGTACCTTCCTCACCTTCTGGCTAAATCCTCTATCCCTGCTTCTCCAAACCCCTAGAAAGTGTTAACGGTAAGACTGTTAGTATTTTACAGCCTTACGGTGTTTCATATAACACTGGGAATCAGTGTTGAAATTGGCATTCTTTGCTCTTTTTGCTGTTGAGGTCTTGATTTTGCTGCCCTCTCCCCCACATAAAATATCAGAAATCTTCCACAGAGTACCTTACTCACCTGCACTTGGCTTCCCAAAGTGTGAGGATTGTGAGAACAAAATGAAGCAACGGCTTTTCTCTGCCTCCAGTCTGCCCCCCCTCCTCTTTTAATTCCAAAAGGGAAAACATCACAACTGAACACCATCATTAATTAACATTAATTAAAGTCTCCTGCACCTAAGCCAGTGAAGCAGGCATTTCCAGTCAGCACTGAGTGAGCACAGAAGAAATAAATCTCCTCTGTATTAGGTGATAATGGGTTTAGGCTCACAGATCTCTGAGCATAATGTACTTGTAGGCACAGTAGGTGACAGAATTTAACCAAACTCAGAAAGAAAGAGAAAAAAAAAAGCCACTAAACATGCGAATGGGAATGGCTTTAATGGGAATATATTTGAAACCTGTCTCGACAATAAAGTCCCTGAAAGGCGCTAATGAGTGACTTTACCTTCATTGCTGCAGGACTCTGAGGAGGAGGAAAGTGACCTGGAAGCACTTAACAGGAAGCTGATAGGTTCACAGCCTTACGTCCCTGTGGAGTTTGCTGACTTCAGTGTTTACAACGCCAGCTTGGAGAACAGGGAGTGGTTTTCTTCTAAAGTCGATTTGATGAACTCGCGGGTCTTGGAGAAAGAAGTGTCCCGCAGCCCCACCGCCAGCAGCATTACCAGCGGGTACTTCTCCCACAGTGCCTCCAATGCCACGCTGTCTGACATGGCGGTCCCTGCCAGTGACAGCTCAGACCAGCTAGCCACGCAGACAAAGGATGTGGACTCCAGTGAACATTACGGGCCGTCGCTCGCGCACGATTTCAGACCGTCCTCCAGCAAAGACTCGACAGAATTAGAAAGAGGCTTGGTGAAAGAGAAGATAACTTCGGTGCCACTCAAGGAAAACAGTGCCTTAGCCAAAGGGAGCCCATCGCCCCAAAGCATCCCTGAAAAAAATCCCCAAATCCTCTGTAGGACTGGCTCCTGTTCAGAACAAGAGGCGTGCTCCAGCAGAAATGGCCAGCCAGCCAGAGAGTTCTACCCCGGGGAAGTGACCGTAGAACACACCACAAAGATCCTTGAGGACCACTCTTTCACAGAGTTTATGGGTGTATCCGATGGGAAAGATTTTGAGGGTTTGACAGATCCTTCTGCTGGAGAGCTTTCGAGTAGAAGAAACCTACCAAATAAAACGGACCAGAAGAGTATCTCAGACGGGCCGCAGGACCCTGCCCAGCTGCATTCCTCCGCGGAGAGTGACCAGGTAATACATTCCAGGGGCCGTCCTTTGTCGTCCATGTTGGTGAGGCTGCCTGATGGTGCACCAAGGCCCAGAGGCGCCTCGCCCCGGGACACAGTAGGAGAGGGGGACTGCAGCGCTGCTGACAGGGAGCCCGGGCCCCCGGGGAGCAGGCTCGCTCACTCGGCTGCCCAGCTGGCTCCGTGGGGCTGGGCGCCTGCTCCCGCCAGCTCCGAGTACAACGACAGAATACAGAGACCGCTGGCGTTCCTGGCTGGCCTGTGGCTCGATGCCGAATAAGGATCATTGAATCTCCTGTGCATTCCCAGAGATGCTTAATTACAGGCTGTCCCAAGGCATTCAGATCACATCCATCCTATTTCATCAAATCTGTAATTTCTGTAATTTTTAGATAAACTGTTGTTTTATGTATTACTACCAAAACCACTTCCAATTAAACTGCAGCACCCCAGTAATTGTCAGACGCATCCCAGTTTCAGACACATTAAAAAGAGGTGGGGGGGGGGGGCACACATCGCAGAATGGATTGAAAAAACAAGTCACTTGGTGCCCAGCGCCATTGAAGTTTGGGCTTTGGAAGTTAGCGGGTTGGTTTATTATGAGGTTGCATTTTATAGTTCCATCGTTTAATTTTTTAGTTTAATTCCTAAACTAATGGAGCAAAATGCATGTTTGCCAACAGTACTGGTGGAAAAAGCAAACCATGCAAATAGGATATTGCCCATTTCTGAGGGCTCTTCCCCAGAGCGTCCCCTTCGGGATGAACATTTTGGTCCCACACCCCCACTGCAGCTGTGTGAGGGCTTTGAGAGTTCCAGAGCGGTGCAGAATAAAGCTCAGACAGAATGAGAAGGATAATCTAGGAAGGTCATCATGCTGCCGTTCGGTCTCTGCTTTGTTCAGGAAGTGATTCCGGTTTGGTGGCTTTTGCCCCACAAGCTTTACTCCCTTTGCATACCAGCCCTTAAAATTTCTGTGCGTGTCACCTACACAGCACACCCCTCCCTACACTGCAAAAACCTACAGAGGAATTCCTTACAATTAAAAAAAAAGACTTTTTTTCCCCCAACATTAGGCTAGGAGTAAAGTGACTTGTGACTGTCCTTGGAAACAGAATTTTCGTTGGTTTCAAAGTCTTCGGCTTCCTCTACCCTGGTCTGCAGGCGAGCCTGCCCTGCTGGCCTGATCGGCCTGTCAGTCCAGTCCCTCTTGCAAGAATTCTTGTCCAAGGGCTGTTTCTTCCCTCTCGAACAGTGCTTCTCTCTCTCTTTCTCTCTTTTTTTTAAAAGATTTTATTGATTTATTTGAGAGAGTATGAGAAGGTGGAGAGGGAGGAGCATAGTCCCCACTGAGCGGAGAGCCTGACCGGGAACTTGATCCCAGGACCCTAGGATCACGACCTGAGCCGAAAGCAGTCGCTTAACCAACTGAGCCCCCCAGGCGTCCCCGAGTCGTGCCCCTCCAGTGTAAATGTGCAGCCGACTCACCGAGCAGAATTCAAGGCCCCAGGTCGCTGCCCTCTCACCGGATGTTCTGCTTCAGTGCGGGGTTAGAGCGGAGGCTTGGGTTCCCACCCTCTGCCGCAGTGACGGGGCATCTGAGGGCTGCACTGGGAAAGCCGGGGCCACCGGGGAGGAAGTAGCAACAGTCCCTCCTCTCATTCCATTGCTTCGATTGTTTAGAACCAGCAAACAGGAACAATACCTGATTTTTGTTTGCAGAGGCTCTAGAATAGTGTTTTCCTGCCAAAGATCCTGCTTTAAAAGTAGAATTTAACAAAAATATTTGCGGTTATCAGGGTCATGTGGGATTATGCAATTCTTTTTTTCTTTTTTTTAAATTGCATTAGTATTTTTGTTATAATACTCTTGGGTTTTAGTAAGTTGCCATAACAATTTTTTACCTTGGCTTTGGGTCTTACTGTCATTACTTTTCCCAGAAGCCTCCCCTCCGAGCTAGGTTTCTCCCTCATAGAGTGTAAATCCTAGAACTGGATTCCATAATGAATCAGATCCTGTGAGTCCCTTCCGGGAGAGCCCCTTGTGTGCGGTGGGTGATGTCCCACTGAGTGGTCCCTGTGTGTGCGTGCGTGTGTGTGTGTGTGTGTGTTAGAGTTGGGGGAGGGGGGCACTGTGTGTGCGTGCGTGTGTGCATGTGTGCGCGTGTTAGAGTTGGGGGAGGGGGGCCCTGTATGTGTGTGTGTGTGTGCGTTGGGGGGGAGGGGGACCGTGTGCGTGTGTGTGTGTCCATGTGTGTGTGTGTGTCTGTCTGTGGAGTTGGGGGTGGGGGGTTCCAGAGCTTGAGCTCACCAGCCTCTCTGCTTTCTAGGGCAGCACGACCGCTCGGTGAAAGGCAGCCCACGCTTCCTCGCAGGCCACGGCCTCTTTGCTCTGGTCGCCCTGTGGAAGCACCAGCACCGTCTTTAAAACCTGCTGCGGCCCAGCCGGGGACCTCAGACCAGCATGGAGAAGCCGTGTGCTCCGTGGGCCATCTGCTTTCTCCTCCCGAGCTGGGGGCAGCAGCACTTTGTCACTCGGGTGAATCGGCAGCCTCGGCCTTTCCAGAAAGCCAGAGAACCGAAAATCCCGGATTGAATTAAGTGGCAGTATTTTTGTTTTGCACTTAACTACTACACACACCCACTGTGTAGAAACCTCCACAGAGTCAAACAAACTCTATTCTTATACAACTAATTTTAATCAGTTCTTACTGTAGAATCTGGAGTCAATGCTCTTTTTTCTTTCTTTTTTTTTTTTTTTATAAATAATATATATGATGTATATGAAATGTATATCTATGTATGTCTGTTCGGAGACAGACAAGACTGCACATGAAAATGCAGATATAAGTGGTTTGTAGAAAATCATAAGGTACTGGACTTGGATACACAGCAACTTAGGTAACCCCCCGCTAGACGCGCAGATGGAAAAGATGGGCTTGCCTAAGAACAAGGTTGCAAATCCCTCTTTGCAAAAAAGATTCCAGAAGGCCGTTCTTTACAACCAAAGAACTTACGTAAGACTGAACGTGTCTGCTGTCCGTTCTTATTTCGTGTGTACACATATGTCTGACGGCAAGTTCGGTGCCACGTTCCCCTTGGCGACCAGGCCCCTTGTAGCTAGCTGTTCTCTGTCCCGTTTCCTAAGCCCACTGAGAAACCCCACAGCTATACTCCGTGGTCTCCCGCCGGCCCAGCCCCTGCCGACGTGCCCTGGGACTGTAACTGTTGACCGTGCCTGGGGCTCTGACTCAGCCGTCCTTGCCCCTCGGTTTGGCCTGGCTGGGCAGGTGGGAGAGCAGTATTACTGTAGGAAAACACGAGAACACGCCTGGAGTTGGGTGTGGGGAGGGAAGGGATGTTGATTTTTTGTCTTTTTGTGGGGTGTTTGTTTGTTTGTTTGTTTCCCTGCTTCGGATTGGGCGGTTTCGTTGTGTGGTTTTGCTGTTAATTATTTTACTTCAGTTCTGGAAAACGCTGAGGAACTGGGATGAGCTCTGCGGGCCGCAGGTGCCCGCTTCGCCACGGTTGCAGCGGACGGTGGAGCACGGAGCGTCCCGCCGTCCGCGCCTTCGCTTGCAGAGTCCCCCTGCCGACGGAGACATCGGAGGATGACGTGTGTGGGGATCCCAGCAGGAGGCCTTCGTGCTCCTGTCCGTAGAAGCCCGTGGACTGCACAGCAGTACATGCCTGCGGGGCAGAGAGAGCACGTACAGCCTGCTGTACCTTTTTCTTTACGTTCTCAGCATCAGTAAACGAGTAAGATTTTGGAGACGTTAACGAAAAGCTGCTGTTCATGATTTTCTGTATAGTGGGCCGACCGTAGTATTTTACTATTGTCTGTTTAAAAAAACAAACTGTAATTTATATCCCCTTTCAACTTTATTGTATTTAATTGGTACAGATTGTGTGTGTGTGTGTGTGTATGTGTGTGTGTGTGTTTTAGAATACAGACTGTCTAATTCAGATTTTAAAACATCCGTGGTTTGTCTTCAATAACTCTGCCACTAGCTACAGACCTCACTTCCCATGTCCGTATGTATATGCATCTAGCCTGAGCAGAAGTAGTAACAGCCGGCACTCATTGAGGGTTTACTGTGTACTGGGCGCCGTTCCCAGCATTCGCTCTTTGTCATCTTGCTTAATCCTCACAGCAGTGGGTGCCGTGGGTGCTGCTGTTATGAAGTGTTTGATGCCGGAAAACCAGAGGATTGGGTGAGTGGGAGGGTGGCCTGTTTGCCTCAGTCTCCTCCCCGTGTCCTGTCTGGTGACATGTCCTGGAAGAGCAGCCTCTGAAGGGAGGATGGGGCACCTTCAGAGTGCAGAAGGGCTGGGCCGGTCTCACAGGTTCCGGACTGACCAACTAACATGACATCTGCAGCAGACAGACCATGGGGTGTCTTTTTTTTTTTTCTTTCCTTTTTTTTTTTTTTTTTTTTTTGAGAGCGATCGAGCAAAAAAGCACAGAGCAAAAGCACAGAGAAGCAAACTCCCCGCCGAGCCCAAAGCCCTATGCTGGACTTGATCCCAGGACCCTGAGATCATGACCTGAGCCGAAGACAGACGCTTAACCAACTGAGCTACTCGGGTGTCCCACGGACAGACGAGTGTCCTACATAGACTTCCGGGACAAAGTACAGAGCAGGGAAAGTCCAAAGTTACTTGAGTTCCATAGCATAGGACTGAGGGAGGAGAACAGCTATTGAATATTTAAATAAATGATGAGTACAAATAGAATTCAAGACAAAATGAGCAAATTGTCATTCCTTCTGCTAGCATGAGATCTACAGGTCTTTGATCATCAGCTTTGTCATTACGATTTGGGGAGAGAAAACTGGTTTTAGCTTGTGGGATAGTTAAATACAGGCATATGTTTAACAGCTAACTTCCAGAATTACTCACATTTGCTTGTAGTTATTTGGACACACATTATCATAATGAAAATATAGCCTTGTGTTCTTAGGGCACCAACTGACAGGAAGAATGACTTCATAAAAATGCCTTCACAGTTAAGTAAAAGCAAGATAATAATTCTACTTACCTTGCTCTGATCAGTACTTATTTTGAAAATTACAATATTGAGGTTTTTTGAACGACTTGGGGGAAGAAAAAAAGAGCCAACTAATGACCTGATGGATCTTTATTTCTAAAAAGTAAAGCTTTCTGGGTATGTCATGAAGAAGTCCTGAAAAAAGATGTAATTGAGTAAGAGTTCTTGCTTGTGTTTCTGGACCCCCAAAATAGAAAAGGTGTGCCCCGCGCACAGGCATATAGAGAATGTTTGTGTTCATCCTTGAACTTGCTACTAGCATGAGTTTCTTTCCGTAACATTAAGTCCATCTCCTACATTTTTTTAAAAAGATTTTTATTTATTTATTTGACAGAGCACAAACAGGGAGAGCGATAGGCAGAGGGAGGATGCGGGACTCGATCCTAGAACCCTGGGATCATGATCTGAGCCGAAGGCAGACGCCCAACCAACTGAGCCACCCAGGCGCCCCTGCCTTCTACATTTAAAAACAAGTCAGGGGGCACCTGGGTGGCTCAGTGGGTTGAAGCCTCTGCCTTCGGCTCGGGTCATGATCCCAGGGTCCTGGGATCGAGTCCCGTGTCGGGCTCTCTACTCAGCGGGGAGCCTGCTTCCTCCTCTCTCTCTCTCTGCCTCTCTGCCTACTTGTGATCTCTGTCTGTCAAATAAATAAATAAAATCTTTTATAAAAAAAATAAAAATAAAAATAAAAACAAGTCAGCCTGCGATACGCAGGTGTTCAAAGCTGGAGGGAAGGGAGTATGTTCTAAAGCCCGACAGTCTCCCTCCAGAGGGCCAGGCTTGACAACCCAGCCCTCGAGTGGGGAACAGGAACAGAGTGGGCCCCGCAGGAATGCCAAGCTGGCCGGCGAGCTCTGCCCTTCAGAACATTACGAACTGGAACGAAAACATAATTCAAACTTCTGAAATTCAACCAGCTAATCCCCTGAGATGAGGGGAAAAGTCATTGTAGATCCGAGTGCCACTTAACGGTCATCCCCCGACCCCCAAGTTACACTGAATTATTTTAAGTTGAAATAAAACTTAGTCTTTATCTTTCAGATGTTCTGGGGCGCGTAATCACCTCGGTGTTCTCTTGGAAAAACAAGTTATTTTTGCCCTCTCTGAGGCTCATTGTTATTGCCCACAGTTCTTAGAAGACGTTAGCTCCTTCCAGACGATGTTTCGGGTGACCCTAGCACCATAACAAGAGCCCAGCTGGCAACAGCCACCATGTCGGAGCTTACTGTAGGTTTTCTCTGTGCCGGATTGCACCTGAGAAAGGAACTCTTGACTCCTTATGGCACCCTATTCGTGAAGACATTGAGAGGCTGACTAATAGAACAATGAATGTTTTACAAAGAAAAAGGTAAGTTTTAAAATTGGAGACTCTGGAAGAAAATCAACTTGAGGAGGGAAAAAAAGATCCGGTTTGGTTTTAGAATAGTATAAACCAACTCAACCCCTTCACCATACCTGAAACACCCATGACTAGATTTTTTTTTTTTTAAGATTTTATTTATTTGATAGAGACACAGCGAGAGAGGAAGTGCAAGCAGGGGGAGTGGGAGAGGGAGAAGCAGGCTTCCTGCTGGGCAGGGAGCTGGATGTGGGGCTCGATCCCAGGACCTTGGGATCATGACCTGAGCCAAAGGCAGATGCTTAAGGACTGAGCCACCCAGGCACCCCCAGACTATTTAGATTTTAAAACTGGAACACATGGGTGTTTGTAATAACGTCAAAGCATTATTTTGGCTCTTCAGTCTCCTCAATAGCCGCCTGAACCAAACCATACACACACGTCTTTACGTTGCTTTGTTAGAGTTTGTCTTAGTCTGGCATGGGCTTTTAGGAATAGCACAGTAGAGTAGATGTATTTTTCTTTGACTAAGAATCCAAGCCCAAAACCACACCTTCGTGTAATTGATTAGTCACCCTTGTTGAACCAGCATAATCTGTACCTCGTGCACAGTCAACCACAAATAAGCCAAGCTACTTAGAAACGCCAGAGTTAAAATACTAGCCCCAGCAACTGCCAAGAAAGGAGCATTTCATCAAGAATGAAGCTGTAAGATGTAGCCTCACGTGCCTTCAGGACTGTCCTACTGATGCTGTGAGTGCCAGCTTCCCACTTCTCCCCTAGTCCTTTTACATGTAGAGGCATGTATTTGTGAGAAAGCTAGAGTGTTAGTTACCTATTGCAGCAAAGTACCCTTCAGCTCAGCAGTTTAAAATAGCCACAACCATCTCATGTGATTTCTGTGGGTCCGGAATTCAGGAGCGGGCAGTTCTAGGTGGTTCTGGCTACAGTTTTCTCAGAAGTGGTAGTTGGGATGTCAGAGCTGCCGTCGTCATCTGAAGGCTTGCCTGAGACCACTTGCTCCCCGGGTAGACCCCTCCGTGCTCTCTGAGCGTCCCCTTCAGGTGGCAGCTGGCTTCCCCAGGGGCTGGTCCTGGAGGGCACACAGAAGCCACCTTGCTTTTATGTCCTGGACTCACAAATCGCACTGTCCCTTCCACCGCATTCTGCTCATTCACGTGAGTCACTAGAGCAGCCCCACCGAAAGGAAGGAAATGAGGCGCTTCCTTTGAGAAGAGGAATGTCTAAGTATTTGTGGACATATTGTTAAATCTCCGTAACTTAGGGTTACATCGCTGAGGCTTTGGGCCAGAGCAAAGCTAGCTGGAACTTAGGAGTGAATGTAGGAACTCACTCTTATTCATATAAGCAGTAGGGTCAAAAGGAAAGCCACATTTTCACGGAATAAAAGACATTAGTAAAAAAGTGAAAATATTAGGAATGTTTGAATGTGTGAGTTATGGCCAGTAATGAAACCACACCAATATTCCTGGCAGAGGCAAATGATCAGAAACTATCATGTTTCTGTTTATAGTTACATTTTCACATTTGATTCTTTTCAGATTTGCTTCATTAGAGGCACAAGCACATGAATATATTTGATGGTTTTCCTCAAAACAGGAAATGAATCTTAGGAAAGTCAATCCCATCTTATTAAGGCAAGTAATGGTAATGATCAGCTTTAGAAATAAAACTGCCAACAAAGGTTATTTATTTATTTTATTTTTTTAAAAGATTTTATTTATTTGACAGAGATCAGTAGAGGCCAGAGAAGCAGGCAGAGAGAGAGGGGGAAGCAAGCTTCCTGCTGAGCAAGGAGCCCGATGTGGGGCTCGATCCCAGGACTCTGGGATCATCGCCTGAGCCGAAGGCAGAGGCTTAACCCACTGAGCCATCCAGGCACCCCTTTATTTTATTTTATTTTTTTTGCTGAAGATATTGACAGTGGTAGGAGTGTCTTATTGCAGTGTGATACACACCCAAATGTTTGGATATAAGCAAAAGGATTCAAAGCTCTTGAAGCTTATAAAATGAAACTTTTTAAGAATTTATTTATTTTTGAGGGGGCACAGTGGTGGGGGGTGGGGGAGAGAATCTCAAGCCGAGTTCACTGAGCACAGAGCCCAACGCCAGGCTCCATCTCACAACCCTGAAGTCACAACCTGAGCTGAAACCAAAAGTAGGATGCCTGATTAACTGTGTCACACAGGCACCCCTATAAATGAAACCTGAAATCCCAAACGAGGTAACTGGAAAAAGGAATTTGAGAGGCTGGGATTGGGGGGAGGAGCTGAGGCGGAGTAGTGGGAGGAGCCCAGGCTTGCCTCACCCTTTGGACACAGGTAAGTCAGATCATTCTGAACAGCCAAGAAATCGATCCGAGCACCTACAGCACAAACTGAGTAACTGGAGGGAGAGAAGAGGCCACGTCGTGGGAGGTTGGCAGGTGGGGGGGACGCGGCTTGGGGGAGAAATGGATTGCGGGCGCCATAGATGGGAAGGAGCCCTGGTCCTGGAGAGAGGCAAGAGAGAACAGTGCACAGGGGATTGCTTAAAGAAATCACTTCCCCAAAGCTACTGAGGTTTTGCAACCTGGGGTGGGGGTTGCAAAGACTGGAGTTTTAGAGGTCAGTGGTGTGGCTGGTACAGAGCCCTGAAGATGCTGCATTGCTCCTGTGGAGAAGGGGGGACAGTTTATCGGGGTGCAGACCGCGTGACCTGCAGATCACAGGAGACGCACCAGGAGAGACTTTACTCTTGGAGCGCATCTGAGAGGGGTGGCATTGCCTCTCTAGGGATGAAGCCCCGGCAGGCACCATTTGCCTCCCCCCGCCCCTCGGCACAGGCGCAGAGACCCCTGCGGAGAGAGGCTAACCCGGGACCCTGGCTCTGTACTGCACTTGGCTCCCGCTCAGTGCTGTGGGCGCCCTTCTGGGTCAAGCCTGCATTAATCCCAGCAAGGTGAGAGCCTCCCCTTAAAGGCCAGCACAGGTCTCCGCCACACCAGGTGGTCCCTAAAGTTTGGAGTTTTAAAACTCAGCCTGCCTGGTGGGGATGGAGTCCAGAGGGCAGTGCACGGCTGTAGGCAGGCAAGTAACCGGGACACAGACCGTGTGAAAACAGCTATCCGAAACACCTAGGATGCACAGGGGGAAATTACTCGCTCTTCTGGGAGGGCTCCCCTGACAGCGGCAAGCATGAGCTCCCCTCTGCTGGCTGGTGCCATTCCCTCCACCACCTCTCAGTGTAAACCGACCTCAGTAAACAGCATAGCCCCGACACTGGCTGCCTAACCTGTGACCTGAAGTCCCACCCCCTGCATTCAGCTGGTACTGCATCTCTCTGGGAAGTGAGCCCCGCAAACCCGGCAAAGCAGGCCCCTCCCCCAGAAGCCCAGGGCAAACTTGCCTGGGCACATCTACCTACCATAGAGTTCTGCAAAGCTTCAGCCCTAGTGGGGATTGCATCAGGTCTCTTAGCAAGCAGACCAGAGCACACCTGGTTAAAACTCAGTGCACTCTGGCCAGGCTCCAAACACCACTCACTGCAGGCAAGGACAAACTCTGCAGAGGATGGACCTGAGGGATCCAGCAGCCAAAACCCTGCAGCAGAGTGCACCCAGCATGCACCAGACCCTGGACATCCCATGGCCTCTTCGTCAAGTCATCACTCTCTGGAGCAGGAAACATAACAGGCTTTCCTGACACAGAGGAAACAAGAGATTTAGACAAAATGCCAAGGCAAGAATTCACCCCAAAAGAAAACAAGAAAAGGTCACAGCCAGCGATCTAATCAAAACAGATATAAGTAATTCGCCTGATCCAGAATTTATTTTATTTTTGGGATTCTGAATTGAAAGCAACAATCATAAGAATACTAGCTGTGCTTGGGGAAAGCAGAGAAGACATGAGGGATTCCCTTACCACAGAGATAAAAAAGCATAACACCAAGCAAGCCAAAGTGAAAATGCAGTAACGGAGATTCAGAACCAATTTGGATGCAATGTCCACAACGATGGAAGAGGTAGAGGAAGAAATAGGTGATAAAGAAAATAGAATTATGGGAAATAATGAAGCTGAGCAAAAGAGGGAAAGAAAAACCATGTATCAGGGACTCCATGAAACAATAACATTGGTATCAACGGAGTTGGAGAGGAAGAGGGAAAGGGGAGCAGAAGGTTTGTTTGGGGAAATTATAGCTGAAGATTTCCCTAATTTGGGGAAGGAAACAGACATCCAAAACCAGAAGGCACTGAGAACTTCCATCCAAATCAACAAAAGCAGGTCAACACCAAGACATATACTGTAGTTAAATTTGCAAAAATTTAGAGATACAGGAAAAATCCTAAAAGCAGCAAGACAAAAGAAGTCCCTGACTCACAAGGGAAGACAAGGTTAGCAGCAGATTTCTCCACAGAAACTAGTGGCATGATACAGTCAGCATGCTGAATGGGAAACATCTGTAGCCAAGAATACTGTACCCAGCAAAGCTGTCATTCAGCATAGAAGGAGAGAGAAAAAATGTCCCAGCCAAAAACTAAAAAGGAGTTTGTGGCCATTACACCAGCACTACAAGAACTATTAAAGGGGACTCTGGGAAAGAAAGACTGAAAGCAACTGACTAGAAAGGAATAGAGAAAATTTTCAGAAGCAGTGACAAAACAGTATTAAATGGCACTAAATTCATATTTATCAGTAATTACTCTGAATATAAATGGACTAAATGCTCCAATCAAAAGACATAGTATGTTAGAATGGATTTTAAAAATGATACATCTACATGTTGCATCATATGTGCATCATATGCTGCTCATCATCTAAATGAGACTCATTTTCACCCTAAAGGTATGGCAGATTAAAAGTGGGGGGATGGAGAAACATTTACCATGCAAGTGGACCTCAAAGGAAAGCTGGAGTAGAAATACTTGTGTCAGACAAACCAGATTTTAAACCACGACTATAACAAAAGATGAAGAAGGGCATTCTATCGTAATAAAGGGGTCTATCCAAAGAAGATCTAACAATTGTAAACAATAACAAAAAGGAAGTCATTGATAATAATAGTAATACAATAATAGTAAGGGACTTTAACATGCCACTTAGATCAATGGACAGATGACCTAGGCAGAAAATCACAAGGAAACAATGGCTTTAAATGACACACTAGACCAGATGGACTTAACAGGTATATTCAGAACATTCTATCCTAAAGTAGCAAGATACATTCTTTTCAAGTGTACATAGGGCATTATCTAGAATAGATCACATACGAGGTCCCAGATCAGGCCTCAACAAGTAGAAAAAGACTGAGATCATACCATGCATATTTTCCAACCACAACCCTATGAAACCTGAAGTCAACCACAAGAAAAAGCTTGGAGGTTAAAGAACATCCTACTACAGAATGAATGGGTAAAAAGAACAACAAATGAACTTTAAAGCCAGCAGAAGAAAAGAAATGTAATAAAAATTAGAGCAGAAATACATGATTTAAAAACAAACAAAACCCCTGTAGAACAGATCAATGAAGCCAGGAGCTGGTTCTTTGAAAAAATTAATAAAATTGGTAAACCCCAGCATAAAGAAAAGGAAGGAGAAAGGAGAAAGGACCCAAATAAATAAAACCAGAAAGGAGAGAGAAGAAATCACAAGCAACATCACAGAAATACAATTAGAATATTATTTAAAATATTATATGCCAACAAGTTGGGCCATCTGGTAGAAATGGGTAAATTCCTCGAAAGATATAAACTACCAAAACTGAAACAGGAAGAAACAGAAACTTTGAACAGACTGATAACCAGCAAAGAAATTGAATCCGTAATGAGAAATCTCCCAACAAACAAAAGTCCAAGGCCAGATGGCTTCACAGGAGAATTCTACCAAACATTTAAAGAAGAGCTAATACGTATTCTTCTCAAACTATTCCAAAAAAATAGGAAAGGAAGGAAGACTTCCAGTTTCCTTCTGTACAACCAGTGTTACCCTGATACAAAAACCAGATAAAGATGCCACTAAA
This sequence comes from Mustela nigripes, assembly GCF_022355385.1. Lineage (NCBI taxonomy): Eukaryota > Metazoa > Chordata > Mammalia > Carnivora > Mustelidae > Mustela > Mustela nigripes. The sequence continues at coordinate 16,864,234 of NC_081561.1, read as the reverse complement.
AAGAGAACCACAAATCAATATCCTTAATGAGAAAGGATGCAAAATTTCTTTTTTTTTTTTTTTTAATTTTTATTTTGGGGGATGCTTGGTGGCTCGGTCGGTTAAGCCGATGCCTTGGGCTCAGGTCATGATCGCAGGCTCCTGGGATCGAGTCCTGCATCAGGCTCCTTGCTCAGTGGGGGGCGTGCTTCTCTCTCTGCCTCTGCTTGCTACTTTGCCTGCTTGTGTTCTCTCTCTCTGACAAAATAAATAAAATCTTTTTTTAAATGTTTAATTTTTTTAATTTTTAAATTAACATATAATGTATTATTAGCCCCAGGGGTACAGGTCTGTGAATCGCCAGGTTTACACACTTCACAGCACTCACCATAGCACATACCCTCCCCAATGTCCCTAACCCCACTACCCTCTTCCTACCCCTCCTCTCCACCTCCTGCAACCCTGTTTGTTTTGTGAGATTAAGAGTTTCTTATGGTTCGTCTCTCTCCTGATCCCATCTTGTTTCATTTATTCCTTTCCTACCCCCAAGCCCCCCACCTTGCCTCTCAACTTCCTCATATCAGGGAGATCATATGATAATTATCTTTCTCTGATTGACTTATTTCGCTCAGCACAATACACTCTAGTTCCATCCACGTTGCTGCAAAGGACAAGATTTCATTTCTCTTGATGGCTACATAGTATTCCATTGTATATATATACCACATCTCCTTTATTCATTCATCTGTTGATGGACATCTAGGTTCTTTCCATAGTTTGACTATTATGGACATTGCAGATGCAAAATTTCTAACAAAATACTAGCAAATCAAATCCAAAACTACATTCAAAGACTCATTCACCATGATCAAGTGGGATTTATTCCTGGGTTGCAAGGGTGGTTCGATATTTGCAAATCAATCGACATGATACACCATCTTGATAAAAGAAAGTATAAGAACCATATGGTCCTCTTAATAGATGCAGGAAAAGCATTTGACAAAGTACATCATCCATTCTTGATAAAAACCTTCAATAAGGGGCACCTGGGTGGCTCAGCTGTTAAGCGTCTGCCTTCAGCTCTGGTCACAGGGTCCTGGGATTGAGCCCCACATCAGTTCCCTATTTGGCGGGAAGCCTGCTTCTCCCTCTCCCACTCTCCCTACTTGAGCTCCTTCTCTCACTGTCTCTCTTTGTCAAATAAATAAATAAAATCTTAAAAAAAAAAAAACAAACCTTCAACAAAGTAGAGATAGAATATACCTCAACATTATAAAGGCCATATACAAGAAACTCACAGCTAATACCCTCAATGAGGAAAAACTGAGAGCTTTTCCTCTATGGTCAGGAACAAGACAAGGATGTCTGCTCTCAACACTGTTAACATAGGACTGGAATCAGCCATAACAATCAGACAACAACCAAAAAAGTAAAAGACATCCAAATTAGCAAGAACAAAATCAAAGTTTTTCACTCCTTGCAGACCACATATTACTCCGTGTAGAAAACCCAAAAGGCTCCACAAAAAAATTTCTAAAACTGATAGACAAATTCAGCAAAGTTACAGGATACAAAATCAATGTACAAAAATCAGTTGCATTTCTATACACCAATAATGAAGCAGTAGAAAGAGAAATCAAGGAATCAATCCCTTTACAATTGCACCAAACCTCTTAAGATACCTAGAAATAAACCTAACCAAAGAGGTAAAAGACCTATACTCTGAAAACTATAAAACACTTAAAAAAGAAATTGAAGATGATACAAAGAAATGGAAAAACACCCCATGCTAATTGATTGGAAAAACAAATATTGCTAAAATGTTCAGACTACCCAAAGCAATCAACACATTTAATGCAATCCATATTAAAATACCATCAGCATTTTTCACAGAGTAGAACAAGCAATCTTAAAATTGGTATGATTTGTAAAAATGTATACCACAAAAAATCCTGCAGAGCCAAAGTGGTCTTGAAAAGGAAAAGGAAGGGGCACCTGGGTGGCTCAGTGGGTTAAAGTCTCTGCCTTCAGCTTGGGTCATGATCTCAGGGTCCTGGGATCGAGCCCCGCATCGGGCTCTCTGCTCGGTGGGGAGCCTGCTTCCTCCTCTCTCTCTGCCTGCCTCTCTGCCTACTTGTGATCTGTCTGTCAAATAAATAAATAAAATC
>NC_081561.1:16719873-16861987 GCF_022355385.1 Mustela nigripes | reverse complement strand
GTGATCTGTCTGTCAAATAAATAAATAAAATCTTTAAAAAAAAAAAATGAAAGGAAATCTTGAAGCATCACAATTCCAGACTTCATATATTACAAAGCTGTGGTTATCAAGACTGTATGGTACCTGGGTGGCTCAGTGGGTTAAAGTCTCTGCCTTCAGCTCGGGTTATGATCTCAGGGTCCCGGGATCGAGCCCCACCTCTGGCTCTCTGCTCTGCAGGGAGCCTGCTTCCTCCTCTTGCTCTGCCTGCCTCTCTGCCTACTTGTGATCTGTCTGTCAAATAAATAAAATCTTTAAAACAAAAACAAAAAAAGACTGCACGGTACTAGCACAAAAACAGACACATAGATTAGTGGAACAGAATTAAAAAACCCAGAAATAGACCCACAACTCTATGGTCAACTAATCTTTGACAAGAAAGAATGTCCAATGGAAAAAAGACAGTCTCTTCAGCAAGTGGTGCTGAGGAAACCAGACAGTAACTTGCAAAAAAATGATACTGGACCACTTTCTTATATCAGACACAAGAATAAACTCAAATGGGCTAAAGACCTAAATATGAGACAGTAGACCATCAAAATCTTAGAGGACAGGCTGTAACCTCTTTGATATTGGCCATATTAACTCCTTACTAGATATGTCTATGGAAGCAAAGGTAGCAAAAGCAAAAATGAACTAGTGGGACCTCATCAAGATAAAAAGCTTCTGCACAGCAAGCGAAACAGACAACAAAACTAAAAGGCAACCTTCTAAATGGAGAAATTTGCAAAGGACATATATAATAAAGGGTCAGTATCCAAAATATATAAAGCATATGTAAAACTCAACACCCCCAAAAAACAAATAAACCCCTTAAAAAAGTGGGCAGAAGACATGAACAGACATTTTCAAAAGAAGATGGTCAATAGACAGAAGAAAAAATGTTCAGCATCACTGATCACTAGAGAAGTACCAATCAAAACTACATTGAGATATTACCTCATATCTGCTAGAATGGCCAACATTAACAAACAGGAAATGACATACTGGCAAGGTTGTGGAGGAAGGGGAACCCTCTTACCCTGTTGGTAGGAATGCCAGCTGGTGCAGCCACTCTGGAGAGCAGTATAGAGGCTCCTCAAAAAGTTGAAAATAGAGCTACCTGACGACCCAGCAATTGCACTACTAGGAATTTACCCAATGTTCATAGCAGCATTATCAACGATAGCCAAATTATGAAGAGAGTCCAGACGTTCATCAACGGATGAATGGATAAAGAAGACGTGGTATATACACAATGGAAAACTACTCAGCCATCTAAAAGAATAAAGTCTTGTCGTTTGCAACGATGTGGATGGAGCTAGAGAGTATTACGCTAAGCCAAATCAGTCCGTCGGAGAAAGACAAATACTGCATGATTTTGCTCGTATGTGGAATTTAAGAAACAAAACAGATGAAGGGGGAAGGGAAAAAAGAGGCCAACATAAAACAGACTCTTTATAGAGAACAGCCTGAGAGTTGGGGGGGCGGGGTTAAATGGATGATGCGCATTAAGGAGAGCTAATTACTCGCTGAGATGGGCACAGGGTGTTGTAGGTAACTGATGAGTCACTAAATTCTACACCTGAAACTAGTAAAAAATAAAAATAAAATAATTTTTAAAGAAGAGTTTAAAAAGGAAAACAGGTTAACAAAAATTTAAAATTAGCTAACAAAAAAAAATGGTACAGGTATAGAGAAAAGGATTCCTGGATAGCTTCTTCCTGTTTTAGTCTTCCGTCAGCTCAAACTCAGCCCTGGGGCTCCTTCCACCTCCCTGTGGTCTGTCACCCAAGCTCCCAGGATGGGTCTCCTCAAGATGGCTCTTATTCTGTCAGTTGGAGTAGGCACCTCTAATTGGTTGTCCTCTGCTGCCTCCTGCTGACCCCTGGCTAGGAAGTACCTTCCCCCACCTAATTTTGGGGCACAGACCTCTGTCCTGGCTTCATCCACCGTTGCTGTCAGTCATGGTCAGTCTCTTGAGAAACTTAACTGCAGGGAAGGTTCTCCCAGGAAACTGGCAAGCTCCCTGGGCTGACCAGGTTTCCCTGCTGGCCTGGCACCAGTACTTTTGAGACTCAGCCTTTCCTACACACAGACCTGGGCTGTCCGCCACACAATCCCTGCAATGGCACCCAGGACTGTGCCTTTGTATGATGAAGCCTGGACTTCACCCTAGTGAAGGGACTTTTAACTCTAGGCTCTCTTCCGCATCACTCATGGGGTTTTTCAGGAAGTCATCCCGGCCAAAAGAAGGACAAGCTGCATGCTTTCTGCAGCTCGTCTCTCCAAACTCTCTGTGCCACCAAAACGAGGCTGGGAGGGCTCCAACAGGGAGAAGCAAAGCATTGGCCTAGGCAATCTCAAATTCTCTCTCCAGCTCTCTTAGCTTCTAATGGCTTTGCTGATGTCCTACCCCAAGACATGGGGGACTGGATCCCCTCTTATGGACCAGGAAGCACCCAAATCACAGGCAACAAAACAAAAGTTAAACAAGTGGGACTACATCAAACTGAAATGCTTCCGTAAAACAAAAGAAATGATCAGCAAAATGAAATAGCACGGAAGAAAACATTTGCAAACCACATATCTAGGAAGGAATTAATTTCCAAAACTTATGAGGAATTCATACAATCCAACAGCAAAAAATAATCTGAATAAAAAATAGACCAAGGACCTGAAAAGACATTTTTCCAAAGATATACACAAGGCCCATAGGTTCATGAAAAGGTGCCCAACATCACTAATTATCAGGAAAATTAAAACCAAAACCACAGTAAGATATCACCTCACATCTTGTTGGAAAAACAAGAAATAACAAATGCTGGCAAGGATGTATAGAAAAGGGAACCCTGGTGTGCTTCTGGTGGGAATGTAAATTGGTACCACCAATATGGAAAACAGAACAGAATTTCCTCAAAAAATTAAAGGTAGAACTGCCATATGATTCAGCAACACTGCTTCTGGGTATATATCAGAAGGAAGTGAAATCACTGTCTCGAAGAGGTATCTGTACCCCCATGGCCATTGTAGCGTTGTTTACAATAACCAAGACACAGAAACAAGCTCAGTGCCTATCAGTGGGAGAACGGATTAAAAAAATGTGAAAAAAGAAAGAAGGAGGGAAAGAAAACAAAGGACTGTGTGGTGTATAAATAAAATAGAATGTTATTCAGCCATAAAAAAGAAATCTTACCATTTGCAACAACATGGATGGATCTTGAGGACGTTATGCCAAGTGAAGTAAGTCAGACAAAGAAAAACAAATTCTGTATGATCTCACTTATATGAGGAGTCCAAAAAATCCAAACTCAAATGAGTGGACATAGTCAAAAGGTACAAAGTTCTATTTGGAAGATAAGTGAGTTCTGGAGATGTAATAGACAGTATGGTGACTGTAGTTAACAACACTATATTTTTATATCTGGAAGTTGCTAAGAGAGCAGATTTTTAAAGTTCTTAAACAATGCAAGTAATGGGATGGATGTGTTAACTTATTGTGGTAACCATTTTGCAATATATACATATATCAAATCATTATATTGTACACCTTACACTTATACACTATGATATGTCAATCATATTGTAGTGAGGCAGGAGAAAAGAAAATAAAAATTTTTTAAATACCGATCTCCCTACTTCTAACCTCGTACCTCTCCCACTCATCATATAGACAGCAGAGTTAGCACTTTTGCTCAAAGAATATTAAATACCCACTCTGTAGCACATCTTTTATTATATCATCCCATTTTGATCCCTGGAACAATCCCTATGATAAACATCATCACACCCATTTTACAGATGAAGAAACGGAAGAAAAGAGATTCGAGAAAACGTCTCAAGGGCAGAGTAGATGGGAATGGCCGTCCCAAGTTTGTCGGACCCCCAGCTCAGCTCCTCCTGCTGACCCAGGCTAATCCTGCTTGATCTGACTTCAGACCACCTTCTTGGCTCTGCTTCGTACAATCACGCCCTTGCTCCAGGCTCACTGCTCTAGCTCTGGTCTTTATCAGATCAGGTGCTTGCCCTCTTACTCCAAGATTGTCCCTCGTTTTCAAGGACTAGTTCAAAATCAACTCAGAGAAGCATTCCCTTATCCCCTTCACCTATCTCTCTTTGTGCTTTTTTTTAGGTTTCAGATTTATTCTCGAATGTTTTTAGTGGATGTTGCATCATAATCGTATTTGCATGCTTAGCTCGCCAACTAAACTTTCGGTTCCTTTTCCATATTCACACACCATTACCCTTCCTGCGCCCCACATTCACTACAGGGTTTTGTAAAGATGTTGGATGTATGTCAGATTTTGACATTCTTAATTTTAAGAAAAGAGCTGGTGTAGATTTTCTATTTACGCTACTGGTTTGCTCTTTAACCAAGGTTCAGTGGAGGAAAGGGTCCTAGAAATGCTACAACAGAATGTATTTCCATTCAGCCAATCCATTAAAGAATCAGGATAAAAACAAATAATAAAATCAATCATTGGGCCAAAATAGTTATTTATCAGTTAATAGGAACTGAGACAACTTTTTCTCTTTGTGGTGTAAATCAGTGATTTCAGGAGAGGTTGAGGTTTAATAAGTTTGTTAGTTCATTGTCATGTGTGTTGGGTTTGGGGCGGAAGAGGACCCAGAAGAGAATGATTAATCTGCCTTGTTTCACCTGAAGTCCTTGACTCAGCACTCCTATACCACACTTCCAGTGTAAACCCTAGGAAAACTTGAAAGCCACTGCCAATAATTTGAAGCATTGTCATAGAAAAGGAATTTGAATTGTATACAACCCTCAGTGCAGAGACCAATGAATGAAAAAGCTCAGGGAAAAATATTTTACTTTCACAACATAAATTTTGAAACAATCAGAGCTGTCCCAGGAGGTCAGAGACCACGGGAAGTCTAGTCATCTCTTCCCATCACTTGTTTTGAAAGCACAGTAACACCTTTGTTCAAGTAATTGCCTTCAGGTATTTTTGGAGCTAGGTAGCAATGCATGTGGCTATTCTGAGTTACGTGAATGAGTAAATGTTTACCGAGTAACACCAGTGTCTTCTGGTCAGTTAAACTCAGGATCAAGGGCCAATAGAAAGGCTCTTCCTTAAGATATGTGAGAAATCTGGACAGAGCTAATTGGAGGAAGCAGCCATTTAGACATCAAATTTCTTCTGCTTGAGGCATGAGAAGCACTATAATTTAATGGCTTTGGAGTCAGAAAGAATTGGATTCAAAACAGTGTCAAATAGTTGACAACTCATCAAAGGAACTTACACAAGACACCCGACCTCTCTAAGCCTCAATTTCCTTATCTGCAAAATGGGAGCAATGCCACATACTTCTCAGGATGGTTGTGAAAAGTAATGAGATGCCACCAGTGAACCTCATGAGCCTAGTACATTGTCACATTTCAATACACGTTGTCTCTGATTTTTTTTCTCCACACTGCCATCATCCTGGTCCTACCAATCATTTGTTGCCCTTCATAAGAGAACTAAGAGATGAACATTAGGAAGGAATAATAAGCGGCGCCTGGGTGGCTCAGTCGTTAAGCCTCTGCCTTCGGCTCAGGTCATGGTCTCAGGGTCCTGGGATCGAGTCCCTCATTTAGCTCTCTGCTCAGCAGGGAGACTGCCCCCCCCACCCCCTGCCTGCTGCTCTTCCTACTTGTGATCTCTGTCAAATAAATAAAACCTTCAAAAAAAAGAATAAGATTTTTAAAAATCATTCAGTGTGAGCACCTGGGTGGCTCGGTCGGTTGGGCATCCGACTCCTGGTTTCAGCTCAGGTTGTGGTCTCTGGGTTGCGGAATCGAGCCCTGCGTTGGGCTCTGGGCTCAGTTTGCCTCAGATTCTTGGTCCCACTCCATCCCCCTCCCTGTCCCTGCTCACTTGTGCGCACGCTCTCTTTCCATCTCAAATGAATAAATAAAATCTTTAAAAAAAAATCATTCAATGAAGACAAAATAAAAAGCCTGAACAGTGCAAAACGCCCTGGACTCAAAGTCAGGAAATATCTACTCTTTGATTGAGTCACAAAGCGGAGTATATAGCCTGTGCTCTGTAGGCCTTGGTTTCCTGGAATGAAACACAACGCGCCAACTCCAGAAAATGTGTTAGATGAGTGAGTTAACAACAATGGAAATAAGCGACTTGCCACTCTTCAAGCCACCCCAAAGAACACAGTCTTTGTTCAGAAACAGATAAAATGGCCCATGCATGTTGTGGGGAGATCACCTCTTTGGGCAAGAAAGCCCTGTGGGCAGGACTTGCTGAGAAGTTTCCTTCAGGAGCACGTCCGCCCAGCTCCTGGAGCTCACCAAGGAGAGCCAGCAGCCCAGCTCCCCCTCAGAGAGAACAGCTGTGGCCAGCAGGACCACTATCCACCCCTCAGGAAGCACGGCCTCCACCCCCAGAGAGGAGAAAGCCCAAACACTGCGGGCAGCTTGCAGGAGTTGAAGAAACGATACCCCTTCGTTGTGGGACTGGTCTGGCAGGATTCTGTTGTTCCTTTCAACCTGTGGAATCTGATTTCTCTGCTCCCAAATTCCTTCTCTGGGTCAGCCTTTCAAGGGAAAAAGGACATCGTGTGGAAGAAAACTCATTTCCTTTACCAATTAATTTTTTTTAAAGATTTAGTTTTTAGGGAATCTCTACACCCAACATGGGGCTCAAACTCACAACCCCGAGATCAAGAGCCGCGCTCCACTGACTGAGCCAGCCAGGCGCCGGTGGGTCCCTTCATTTACAGTAGCTGGGCAAGTGCTCTATGGGCACTTGACATGTTACAATATTTCCTGATCGATCAACTTAGAAGAGATACTTCTGCTTAACTATCTTTTTAAAAAAATTTTATTTATTTATTTGTCAGGGAGAAAGAGAGCTTACAAGCAGGAGGAGCAGCAGAGGGAGAGGGAGAAGCCGGCTCCCCCTGATGTGGGACTCGATCCCAGGACCCCGGGATCGTGACCCAAGCCAAAGGCAGACACTCAACCAACTTTGAACCACCCAGATGTCCCTGCTTAACCATCTTTAAAACGAAAAGTGTATTTCTCCAGGATGGAAATCTGGAGTGAGATAGTAAGTGTAAGTTTACTTTCTTGACCAAAAAAAAAAAAAAAATTATCGGGAGTAGCTTGGGCTACACTCCCTTCTCTGCCTCCTGTCCAGGATACTCCCCTCCCTCATTCTTCAGGCCCTTTGCTCTGTTATTTGATGTGGAGTAGTATTCTGATGTCATAATAACACACATGACTTTTTGTTGAGACAAGTCAGTAAGCCTAGCTGACTTTTATAAATTATCATCCAACCATCCCAGAGGGTCTTTCCTGCCATCACTTGTGAGTGATTTTCTGCTGGTGTGTCTGTTATCACTCCCTAGGACATAATCCTTTAAGAAAGCCAATTTAGCTCAGCACTCCTAACCTCATTTTGGAGTAAAATAGGCCAATGATATTGCCAGACTAATGTCTCCTATCTCCTACCTACCTAGCCATAGTCACTTTTTTTTCTAAAAAAAAAAAAAAAAAGAAAAAGTGAACTGTTCTCTCAAAGAAATTAAGGTGTTTAAACAAATCAATGCAAGCAATTTTAAAAATCCTACTTCATGGGCTCAGTCCATAGAGCGTGTGACTCTCGGTCACGGGGCTGTGAGTTTGAGCTCCACGCTGGGGATAGAGATGACTTAATAAAAAAAAAAAAAATCTTCATAATATATCTGCTTTGGGACTATTATCTTTTTTTTTTGATTTTTGATTTATTTATTTGACAGACAGAGATCACAAGTAGGCAGAGAGGCAGGCAGAGAGAGAGAGAGGAGGAAGCAGGCTCCCCGCAGAGCGGACAGCCTGATGTGGGGCTCGATCCCAGGACCCTGGGACCATGACCCGAGCCGAAGGCAGAGGCTTTAACCCACTGAGCCACCCAGGCGCCCCTGGGACTATTATCTTAATCACTTGGGTAATTCTTCTGGAAATATCCCCAAGCTATGAAAAACTAGATGATCTTTATAAGAGCCAAGCAGCATTGAGGTCTCAGGAAACAACTTTGCATTTGACACAGGATGGAGATACACTTTTGGCACCGGCCCATTTGGTGTGTTAGACTCAGGTTTTCTTGGAACCTGGACTTGACACCAATGTCAGAGAGAAAAGTAAGATAAAGGCTCGAGGAGAGATGACAGGACACATGAGCATCCTCTTGTCTTCCCCTTTGAAAGATAGATCCAGAACCCTGCACTAGATTTTGGTTCTGTGCAGGGAATCTTTTTTTTTTTTTTTTTTTTAAGATTTTATTTATTTATTTGAGAGAGAGACAGTGAGAGAGAGCATGAGCGAGGAGAAGGTCAGAGAGAGGAGCAGACTCCCCGTGGAGCTGGGAGCCCAATGCGGGACTCGATCCCGGGACTCCAGGATCATGACCTGAGCCGAAGGCAGTCGTCCAACCAACGGAGCCACCCAGGCGTCCCTGTGCAGGGAATCTTTAACGAGCTATCGCATTCTAGGGGTAAGGACGAAAAAGAAAGAAGGCAGAAGGTGTAGGAAAGAAGCACTCAGAGAACCAGCGCGACTGAGTATGTAAGAAAAGTGACAAGAGTTTGTTCAAATACGTGTTCCTAGTTCCACCCCAGAGATTCTGTAGGTCTGGGGTAGGGCCTTGACAATCCTTGTTTTACATGTTTCCCATCTGACGCTGATGGTCAGAATTTGTGGACTACTGTGGCAAGGCAAAGCTTACATCTGAACAAATCAGGATCCAATTTGTTAGCCTGGCTTTGGAGGAAAAAAAAAAAAGTCCCAGGGATGTTTTAAATTAATTAAATTAATTAATCTATGTTCTCCTACCCTCTCTCCTCTTCAAGCACCTAATCTCTTGTATTCATTGCCTCGGGGGAAAAATAAGCCGGGGTGAAAAGGAAGCAACCTTCCAGAATCTTCCAAAAACCTAAAATCCTTAAGGGAATGATTAGACGCACAGGAGAAAGGTTGGAGAGCTGGAAGATGGGGCTGTTGAGGAGGGTGGAACCTTCCCTAGAAAAAAATTGAGAAAGACTATCTAGGCAGAGAGGATATGGGGCACAGAGACCAGAGGACACAGGTGCCTTTGCATCCCCTAGGGGGAGGGGCCCTGGGGAGACAGCAAAGCAGGAGCCAGTCCATAAGATTCAATGGCAAAGTGTATCGCGTTTCACTCTCCAAAGTCAGAAGTCCAGCGGTGTAGAAGGACACAGAGAGGAAAGGCTACACTGGGTACCAAGGCAGGCGAGGCCTTCGAGGGCTGCAGAAAGTGTCTGAAGCCTTAGGATGATACAGACGCTGCACCTGAGGAGAACAGGGAAGAAAGCACATGAATCGGAGGGGCCAGAACTTGCGTGGGTGGACAACAACAAGAAATAGTTGCCCCCACCACTCCCCACAGCATCATGGAGCCCTAGAAACAGCTCTGGGGAAAGGGTGGGGGGCATGGTAAGACCTGACTTGACTGGGTTTGTTTTTGCTCTCTCTGAAGAATGTGATTTTGAAACGAATTCTGTTGAATTAAGTATAAATTTACATTTCTTTGTATCCCTGAGGTGTGGGCACAAGATTCAAGTCGGCTGCCCTAGATGTTACTCATCAAGGGAATTATGGGAGTATCCCATGATAAACCATTTAACAGCTTGGAGTAGGTGTGTGTCCTGGAGGGGGGAGGTGTGACGTGCTCGCAGCTGAGGTTCTGAGATGCAGCCAACGGCCAGGGTATCTTCATTCCCGGCTGAAGATCTTGTGTAGAGTTGTAAGTCACTCCAGGATACACGTACTATCTCTGGTTCTAATTTAAGACATCTCAAAATAGGGCAAAGAAATAGGGTGACCAGATTTAGCAAATTAGTTGTCCCATGCAATATTTGCAGCATTGGGGACATACTTGTATTAAAAAATCATTCATTGTTTATCTGAAATCCAAATTGAACTGGGTATCTTATATGTTCTCCAGCAACGCTGCCAAGAAGGGAATTCACTGCCTGGAGTCCGGGGCCCACTAAGACATCGGCCCAAGTCCCCCGATCTGGTTAGCAGAATCCTAGGCTACCACGGAAATCTTGCCAAGGCCTTGCTGAGAAGCAGCTGGACATAGCTTTGTGAGAAGAGACAGGATGTCAGTGGGCTCAGTAGCTTCCGGAAACATCTCGCGCCCCACTCCTTCCGTTTGCCCTGCCTGTGGGAAGTTCTAGAACGCCTCTTAGCTTAATGAAAAAGGCACAGGTTTGGAAATCAGTAGGACCTGTGTTCAGATCTTGTCCCTGGTGCATGACTTTGACGGAATCACTTAACCTTTCTCTTTCAGACTACTCCCCTAGAAGACTTATGAGGATGAATGGGAATGCGGCCTGCGAGGGCCGTGGGTACTCCAGAGCGCTATCATTTCATGCACTGAGTCATAAATACGAGTGTAGGACACTTGAAATCCTCTTCCTTGCGGTCTTCCTTGCTTCCAGAAGGCCCCACGTTGATACTGCGGTTACTTGGGGACACTGTTGGTCCTATAGCAAACTTCAGTCTCTGTATCTCTGTCTAAAGTATACATTTAAAAAATTTTTTTTAAGATTTTATTTATTCATTTGACAGAAAGAGAGAGAGATCACAAGTAGGCAGAGCAGCAGGCAGAGAGAGGGGGAAGCAGGCTCCCTGCCAAGCAGAGAGCCCGATGTAGGGCTCGATCCCAGGACTCTGAGATCATGACCTGAGCTGAAGGCAGAGGCTTAACCCACTGAGCCATTCATTTTTAAATTTTAAATTTAAAAAATTTTTAATTTTAAATAATTTAATTATTTAACTTATTTAATTAATAATAATTTAATTAAAATAATTTAATTTTAAATTAAAAATATTTATTTATTTGACAGAGATCCCAAGGAGGCAGAGAGGCAGGCAGAGAGAGAGGAGGAAGCAGGCTCCTCATGGACCAGAGAGCCCGACGCAGGGCTCGATCCCAGGACCCTGGGATCATGACCTGAGCTGAAGGCAGAGGCTTTAACCCACTGAGCCACCCAGGCGCCCCTATTTAAAAATTTTAATTTTGTTTATTTTTTTAGAGATTTTACTCATCTATTCTTTTATTTTTTTTAATTTTTAAAATATTTTTTAAAAATTTTATTTATTTATTTGACAGAGATCACAGGTAGGCAGAGCAGCAGGCAGAGAGGGCGGGGGGAAGCAGGCTCCCTGCCAAGCAGAGAGCCTGATGTGGGGCTCGATCTCAGGACCCTGAGATCATGACCTGAGCTGAAGGCAGAGGCTTTAACCCATTGAGCCACCAAGGCACCCTTACCCATCTATTTTGACAGAGAGTGTGTGCACTAACGGCGGAGTGGCAGGCAGAGGGAGAAGCAGGCTTCCCGCCGTGTCAGGAGCCCAATACACGACTTGATCCCAGGACCCTGGGATCATGACCTGAGCCAGAGGCAGACGCTTAACTGAAGGAACCACCCAGACGTCCCTAGAGTATACATTTTTTTTTAAGACTTTAAGTAATCTCTACACCCAATGTGGGGCTTGAACTCACATGCCTAAGATCAAGAGTCACATACATGCTTTAACTGAGCCAGCCAGGTGCCCCTACAGTACCTTCATTTAAACTTTTTAGAATTTATTTACATCTAAAGAAAGCAATGACACCCTCAAGTTGTATTCCAGTCCCCTGGTTGAATGTCCTGATCATTTTCCACTGAGCCAGGGTTGGGGGACAAGGCTGGTCAATGTTCAATTTTCATCTGCCTGGCAAGGTGTTTAAAATCGGAGGGGGAGACAAACCATGAGAGAGTGGACTCCGAGAAACAAACTGAGGGTTTTGGAGGGGAGGGGGGTGGGGGGTTGGGGGAGCCTGGTGGTGGGTATTCAGGAGGGTACGGAGTGCATGGAGCCCTGGGTGTGGTGCATCAACAAGGAAATCTTGGAACACTGAAAAAAGAATAAAATTAAAAAAATAAAAGTACAACAAAACATAAAAAAAAATGTAGAACACAAACTTAAAACGATTTAGGTAGTGTACATTTTCCAAAGGAAATTTATCCGCATCAGTACATATTCAAAATACTTAAAAAATAAGTAACAGTACAGCTGTCATCCCTAATGGCCGGACATAAATCATCACCACGTTCCTACCTGCCGAATGTGTGCCCCAGGATAAAATAAATATGTGTCGAAGAGCATCCCGAAGTTTAGGGTATATATCTTTGTCCCTTTGGTTCACACTTCCTGTTTTGGTATAACCCCTCAGGGGAGACACCATTTGCATCAGATTGTGGAAATTGTGGAAATGCGATTTTTTTCTGTTTCCCTCCGACACTTTAAGTAGTCCACGGTCTGTGGTGGGTTTTATGTAAAAGGAAAGAGGGAGATTAAAGGTGGTTTAACCATATAAGAGTATTTAAAAATATATATATTCATTTTAAAGTATTTTTGATACACACAGAAAAAAAAAATTCCATAACATAAAAGTTGTTGAGAGGAATAACAAAATGCAAAACCTATGAGTATGCCCTCATCCAATCCGTAAAACACTTCTCCAATTTGTGCCCGGATAGGAGAGGTTAGGATACCGTGAAGGGGCCCTAAGGAGGGTCTTTTCTTTCGAATGTATTATTCATCCGTCATTCATTATTTAGGGCATTAGTAAGTGATACTGGTCCCTTCTGCACCACGATTCCTGCAAGGTATCCGTCATCTTCCCTTCGTGTATTTTCACAGCTTTTTAAGTTCAGTCAACGAGGAGCCAATCTGGACTGAGAGGACTGACCTATGGAGAGTGAACACACCAAAGGTGAGTCCAGGTCAGCTGTGGACCCGGCGGAAATTTCGACCGAGTTCTCCGAAATGGCTAGTTGTGACTATTTGTCAGAATTGAGCACTTTCTCTCCCCTTCCTCCTCTCAGCGCCCCCTTCTCTCTTACACACTCATTAAACAGCTCCCCTTTTTCTTATTGCTCACGTGGATAGAAGTGTTTAGTAAAGGTTGCTGAAAAATCCAAACAAACTATCTGACCTGTCTTGTTCAGACGACATAGAAATGGCCACGGGGCGTTTCTTTTCCTTCGCTTGAAAAGAGGACAGAGAGCTTCTAAGAACTATTGGATTTCCTTTTTCCATCTCCGTTTTTAATACTTTTCAAAGGATCCAGTTCTAAAGTTAGTGATGGAACAAACGAAGGGGAGAAGTCTGCTCCCTTTTGTTTGTAAACCCAACCCAGTCCTTAAGAGAAGGAAGATGCTGGTCCCCAAGGATGCCTAGCTCCAGAAGGGTCAGCCCGTGGGATGAGGAATTAAGGGAGAGGCATACTCATAATGGCCAAGAGTAAAAGCAGAAAAACGGCTTTTCCTTCCCGATCTCATCAACTCCCAGTGCCCCTTTATAGATTCGTCTCCTTACCACCCAGCTGCAGACCTTACCTGTTGCAGTACCTGCAGCTCTGCCTGGCCCGGTCTGGTTGCAGAGAGACGAGGGATTATACTCCCTTGTTAGCAAGCATTAAGCTAAGATCTCAGCACTTCGGTTGCAAGGGATGGGCCTAAAAACAGGTGCTTCTTGTAGGAAGTGCTTATGAGTCACCGCTGACTCACAGCGGGGGCAAGATTTTATGAGCAAACAAGTGAAAGAGAGCTGGTTTAACTGTTACTAATTTAAAGCATCTAAGTTAGGGCTTGTATTTAATTGTGGCTGGCAGAAGCTGTTTGTTGCTTGGTTCCGGGCCGTGTGGAGACCTAGGTTCTGCTTTGATGTTTTAATTCTGTGCCCGGTATACGTGCTGAACTTAAACCTTCCGGTGTGAGGTGGTTTTCCTTCCCCGGGGGTGGCGTGTTTAAGCAGACTTTGCTCCATGTCTGCGGGGTTGGTTTTTGTTTGTATGATAATACTGCCTACTTAGTATTGAATGTAGTAGCATGGTGAACGTCACTTGCATTTGCACTGGAGAATATTTGAAAAGTTCTTTTTTGGCTTTTGGATTTGAAGGACTGTATGTTTGGTAGCCCACGATATTCTATGGTCTCTGTAATGGATCCAGACAAGGTGAGATACGTTGAGGACAGAGGCCATGGGTTACACATACCAGCTTCCCATTCATCTTGTTAACCAAGCATTCTTTTTTTTTTTTTTTTTTTTTAAAGATTTTTTCTTTATTTATCTGACAGAGATGACAAGTAGGCAGAGAGGCAGGCAGAGAGAGAGGAGGAAGCAGGCTACCTGCAGAGCAGAAAGCCCGATGTGGGGCTCGATCCCAGGACCCTGGGATCATGACCTGAGCCGAAGGCAGCGGCTTAACCCACTGAGCCACCCAGGTGCCCCATTAACCAAGCATTCTGTCTGTTAGATCAACTTGGCTACCCAGGATACTGGAGAATAAGGATGCATTAAATCTAGAACATCATTTCAGGTAGCATCTAGATTCCTTTGGAAAAAGAAGCCAATGAAAATAAAAAGAAAAAAAAATGTGTAATTCTGTTTTGCTGTGGAGTAAGGTGAAACGTACCAAATATTAAATAAGGGGGGGAAAGATCTACATGCTCTATAAGCTGCTGGTTCATCAACTCTTAAAATTGTTGGTTGTTGTAGACTAACGACGAAGGGGAATTCCTAAGCCTGCTCCTTAAAGAAACCTTGGATAGCTCATTGCCTTGATGCCTTGATCCATAAATGTTCAAAGGAGCAAATGTGTTCATGTTTGGCTTCCAGGACGGAAGGTGTATGTGAGTCTTTTAAAAATGATTTATTTCTTGTATTTCATGTTTTATGCCTTCCTTATTGTAGGACGAAATAACTCTAGGTGTGGGGGAGGAGGAGAGAATTTTTGATGACCAGCTGCAGAAAATCTTTAGACTAAAGGATCCATTATGATTAATTTTTTTCCAGAAGTAATTTTTGGAGAAATTCCTGCATCTGAATGTTGTATTGATTTCATAGCACTTACATAAGGGCTCGAGCTATTAGAAGTAGGTAATCTACTGAATTGTTTTTGTGATTGGTCAAGTGGAAAGCTGTTATTTCTGTTACAGTTTAGGAAAGGTGAAAGCTATACATTTGACTCCAAGTTGCCTGACATCTTTGCCTGCATTTTAGATACTGGATGCCAATGCAGTACTGTGAATCTTTGCTCTTAGGGTTTATTCCTGCTTGCTTTTCTACCTTAACAGTGATTTTGTGAGTGCTTTGGGAAGAGGAAAGTCAGCAACTCTAAGGGAAGTAGTCTGGCATTTCTTTCTTGGCTCCTAGCTTCTTGGATTATGAGTGGATTTATTCTACATCCACATTCCTTGTTTCTCATGAGTTAACTCTAGAAAGAAAACTTGTACAGATAAGGATATTTGGGAATTAGCAAAATGTTCTTTAAATATCTATGCACAAGTATATTTCCTAACTAAGGTTTAGTTTCAGACACTTAACATTTCAGATGTGCTTTATAAATTCTAGTGCATAGTTAATTCTCAAATGGGATGTACGTACAAGTCACCTGGTACCTTGTTAAAATGCAGATTCTGACTGAGTAGGCCTGGGATGGGCAGAAATACTTTACCAGCTTCCAGGGGCTAGTGCTGCTAGTCCATGAGTAGCAAGGGGGCCCAAAGACACATTTCAACCTGGTAGGTTATGCCTTTCTTGTGGTGGTGGTGAGATGATGTGCACATTAGAGCTGTTAACATGTCAATTCACAGAATGCTCTTGAAAAGAAACATCATCATGAATCAGGATCTGATAAATCCAAGAATTCTCTACAAATGCTTTAAAAAAGACAAAAAATGAAAAAGTTTAGTCCAAGCAAATTGAGTTTTGCAGACATTATAGTTGTACACAGCTTGCAACCTTAATGATGAGTTTAGTTTTTTTAATGTAACTGGTTAACTATATTTTAAAAATGAAACTAAGCCAGTAGATTTATATTCAGTAAATGAATTTAGTAGCATGTGTTTAGAATTTAGAATGTAGAATTTTGGGGGTGAGTTATTAGTGTGAAGTTCTAGTGGTTAATAGATCATAATGCACTAAACTTTAAGAGAACTCAGGGAAATAGTCAAGTGTAATGCCCTCTATGAACAGAGGTTGTTTTGTTATTTGGCATACTGACATCTACTAGAAACTACCATATAGTATGTCCTCAATAAATGTTTTTTAATATTTAGATTATGTTTATAAATGGCTTATAGCTATCCACATCTTCCTTTAGCCAGGGTCTCAATTGTTTATACTTAATACGAGTGTATATTTGAATATTAGACAAAAATGTTTAATCCTAGTTGATTCATTAACTGTCTTGTTAGGATGGAACTAGTCTTCCTGAATTTGGTTCTTATTCCATCCAATAGAACTGAACTTCTATTTAGAATTGCTAAGTTTAAAACATGCCTTAAACTGTAAAAGGATATATGTAAACACATATATGCCAAAGGCTAGACTACATTGACATAAGTAGGAAGAGGAAAAAATTTTATATGAGATGTTAGAATTAAGTGATATATGTAGTTAATCAAAATTTGATATTAGTTGGTTCATTTAGTCTTTTTTTTTTTTTTGGTTCATTTAGTCTTAAGTATAACTTTATTCCCCAAAGAGAGAGAACACAGTAAGTTAATGAGAGCAATAATGAGATGCATCTTGAAATAGTCTCCCAATGTTACTGCCCTTCTTCCTTAAATATAAACAACAACAAAAAAAACCCAGTTAACTTTCTAGAATCTCAGCCCCACGTTGGATTTTCTCCAGTTAAGACTGAAGTGTATAATGAATTAAACAAAAGAAATGAATTTCACCTTATTTTCCTACACAATGAAATGCTTGATAATAATTAGCACATGAAAATGTGTGTGGAGATCTATCCAAAATTCTCAAAAAATAATAATTTGTTTCAATAGACATCACAGTGGATACTTCATTTTATGTTAAGATAAAATAAACACATAGTTTTCTAACTTCCTATAATTGTCATCTCTAAATACTCCCTTGGCCAGAATTGACTACCTTTTGAAGAATATACAAAGACTGTTTTCAATCCAGATTGGGCTTAGACTAAATTGTATTTCATTTGAAATGAGTGGGTATTTCTTATCTCTTAGAGCAGGGTCAGCAGCCTCCCTGTGTGTTCTTGTAATGGGCAGACAGTTACCATATCATATGGGGGGGGGGGGGGAAAAGTTTTTTTGGGGGTGGGGCAGGGGCCCTGGTAGGAACAGGCTTTTCATAAATTGCCATCTCTCCCAATATAACCAACCATTCTGGCTGATAAAACTGGGTCCAGTTTTAAGAAAAGTTTAGTTGGGCTAATCTTTGTTGGAAACTTGGTTATTGGGAAGGAATTCCTGTGTTTTTTCTGAGGTTCTGCTATTTGGTCTGAATATAAATAACTTTTAGTTTTTCTACTCATCCTTCACGGTAATCTTTTGTTTTTATAATATATTTTGAATTCTGTTGATCTTGTTTATGTGGCTTCTCTCTGAATTTGGAAGCCTGATATATGACATCCCTTCCACCCAAATGGCCCAGCTGATATAATATGCTTCCATCCTACTCCATATCCTCATGTCCCCATGCCATGGTGAGGATCAGTGCATTCCCATGTGATCCTAAGCCAGATATTTGAGTCTGGTCTTTCCAGTGCTATCATACCTTAAAGTTGGCAAACATCCATTCTCCCTACGCGGTAAGACAGAACAAATATCTAAACATTTTAGTTGGTGTAGAGGCCATTGGACAGAGAGAGAGAGAGAGCAAGAGAAAGGGAGAGGTTTCTAAGGTATGCTAGTCTCCATTAAAGTGGAAAATCATCTTTTCAAAGAAAAATGTTTTAAATGGTAGATGGGTCTCTAAATTGGCTAAAAAAATGACAAAGTGAGGGCAACAGCATGGGCTTTGCAGTTAGGAGGAGGAGAAATCACTCAAATATTGGCTCTGCCATTATTTAAAAAAAATTTTTTTTAAAGATTTTTAATTAATTTATTTGACAGAGATCACAAGGAGGCAGAGAGGCAGGCAGAGAGAGAGGAGGAAGCAGGCTCCCTGCTGAGCATAGAGCCCGATGTGGGGCTCCATCCCAGGACCCTGGGATCATGACCTAAGCCGAAGGCAGAGCCTTTAACCCACTGAGCCACCCAGGCGCCCCTAAAAATATTTTTTAAAGATTTTTTTATCCCCTTAATACCCAGTTTCCTTATTTGTAAAATGATGATAGTTTCTCTAAGGATTGTTAGGATTACACAAGAGTCTCTCTAGTATATTATCATAGGGATTTGTTCATGGTACTCCGGAATGCTTCATCATCGAATAAATAAATGAATTTGAGAAATAACTTGTTACACAATATAGAAAACAAATGCGCAGACTCAGAAAGCTTATATAAAGCAGTTTAGCTATATTCATGAGTGTATTACTTATTATAATAAAATAGAAACAGCCAAAATTGGTAGTGATTAGCTGTAGTATATACAAAGTGATTGCTATGTAACGCTTTTCTGTGTGTTCAGGATATGGAAGTGAGGGGGGAAAATCCTGTCTTCATGGAGTAAGGGAGAAATGAGTTTCTATTAAAATACACTCAATGAAACAACCCAAAACTTAAGATAACTTCTTAGAGGTCTAAAGATTGATGGGAAGAGAAATTAATAATAAGGAAAAGAATGAATAAAAAAGATAGCTAGTTCATAACACTAAATTTCTAAGGGATATCCTCCAATTCTGTAAACTACAGAATCTTACTAGTTTTTAAGGGATTAAATTAATCATCTATAGGAATTGGCTAATTATAAGCACTAAATAATAATTATTCCCTTCCTCAAGAACCTGTTAATTCCTAATACGGCGGGGATGATTTCAAGAATCCCTATTATCGCTCCATGTCATTTGATACTTTTTTTTCTAATTTATATATGGTATCTGTTAGAGAAATGTTCATTGTGTTCGAATGTAGGCAGATTCTTTAAATTTTATAATCAGAATAACTTGGTTAAAATTCATTCTATTACTAGTAATTCCTAACTGAAGAACGAGTCCTGTACCAAAAATGTATGAGGAACTCTAGGTTTGGTGATTTGTAACTCCAAACTGAATTTCAGCATAGAAACAATGTTATTTTTGAATCCCAAACTATGCACAAGAAGTAATTTCATCCCACAGTAAGGCTGATACTATTTCAGGGTAAAATTAGGCTGTAGGAAGTTTTGAATGCGAATTTTTTCTTGCCTTTTATTTCTTCTCTGCTGTTAAGCCTGGTAACATTTCCAATAACTCAGTAACATGAATGTGGGACTAATGTATTATTCTTCTCGCAAATACTGTTTCACTTCAAAGAAATAGCTGTAAAAAGGGGTAAATAATTGAGATCAAGGCTAAAGGGGGATGTGGATTTTTTCATACTTCCTCAATTCCTACCACTTTTTTTTTAAAAAAAGATTTTATTTATTTGAGAGCGAGAGAGCAATAGCACGAGCGAGTGTCAGAGGGAGACGAAGACTCAGGGATGCAGATGCAGGCAGAGAGCCTGACATGGGGCTCCATCCCAGGACCCTGGGATCATGACCTGAGCCAAATGCAGATGCTTAACTGGCTGAGCCACCCAGGTGCCCCAGTTCTTAACAGTTTTCTGTTCTGAAATTTTGTCTTAGGTTGGCTTAGCTCTTTTTTACATGTTCATTTCAAACAGTTTTTTTTTTTTTTTTTTAACATGTTCATTTCAAAGCCTGGATATGAAGGCTGTCCTCCATACACATCAAATAATAAATCACCAAGAAAGGGATGACTTTTTGAGTCCCAGCCAGTTCCCTCTCCTGTGCCGGAAATTCTGAATCTGGTAGGGTGAAAAGGGAAAACGAGATAGGGCTACAGTTCCAGCTTCCATATATACAGCCCAATGAAAGATTCAGGTATAGATCTTCCCCATGTGTTAGCTTATTAGGAACTACTTTGCTCTGCTTGTCAAAAACCTAGCTAAGAGCTGTGAAAGAGAAACAGTTGTATTTTTAAAGGATGAGGGAAAGTATGTACACCTGAGCGGTCTAGTGGGGCATTGCTGGTAGAGCCTGGGCATGGGGGTAGAAGACCAGGAAAACAGAGGAGGAAGTAGATTAAATTTGTCTGTCATAGTTGGCAACTCCTTATAATCTTGGTGGTTATTGTCAGAGGCACCACGGAAAGCCCTTTGCTCTGTAAACCAATGCTTGCTTGATACAGCATGTTTCCTTAGGTGCTGAAAAGCATTACAAAATCCCAGGTACTGTATGTTTGGTTTGCTTAGAATGGTGCAGTTTGGTGGCAGAGACAGTATGAATGTCTTAAGAGTCCATTTGTATCTGATAGCTGGATATTACATGCTTCCCCTCTGAACAGTTCTTATGAGCTATACATTTATTCATGCTTTGGTTGGAACCAACACTCTGTTGAGGTAAATATTCATTCTATTTGCAGATGAGGAAGCTGAAGCTTAGAAAGAGGATCAGTAACTTCCCCAAGGCCACACAGCTAGTAAGTGATCTGAAATTAAGTCTGAGTGCAAAGATACTATTAAGCTTTAAAACCAATTGTCTCAAATGTAACACTAGCCCATGTGTAGTGTTTGTTTTTTGTTTTTTTCCAGCAGGCTTCCCCCCGCTACTCATTTGGGCACTTGTTTCTACTGTTAAAGAAAAACTGGGTTGTAGCCGTGGCTTTGACTGCCTGGCGTGAAGGCGCCACCTGAATTCTCTGAACCCCTCTCTGGTCCGTTGAATGGAAAGGCAGGACCGTGAGACCACCAAGCCCTTTCTAACGGGTCAATGCCTACAACCTCTGTACTTTGTGGGCTCAGTGTTTGATCCCAGCTTACTTAATTTCCTAAATATAATGTTTTCTATTCGGAGCAAATATATTTACACTTGAATGACTGGCAACCTACCACTTACCTCTAATGGGAGCTGACTGCGTAATAATTGTAGCCACTTAGTACCTGTCCCGGTAGACAAGAAATGCACTAAGTACTCTACCGAAATGAGCACAACAGCTCTGTCCCACGGATCTTATGGTTCCCATCTGAGAGAGGAAGAAGCCAAGGCTCAGAAAGTTTGGACTTGTCCAAGGTCAAGCTAGAGAGGGGTGGAACCAGAACCCCATCCCCTCGTGTTGGGACAGCAAAGCCCTTACATGTTAGTGGGACGTTAATGAAACTGGATGCATTTTCTAATTCCGCTTTGGGCTTCAAGATCTCGGACGTTGTTTTTTAACCATTTAAAAAAAAACCCCAAACGGTTCTATATTAGCTTCTGTTTTTGATTTCAGTATCTATCCGTTTTACCAACCGATGGCGAAGCAGAGCGAACGGAGGTTAGTGTTCACGTTGAACGCCTCTTTCAAAGTCTAAGTTTACCGCTAAGCGCCGCGGAAAGAATGGAGCTCCTGGCTTTGTGCCTCTGCGCGGGCGCGTGGATCTCCTTCCGCGTCCTCCTTTCCGAGAACTCGCCTTCTTCCGCCGAACTACTCTTCCCAGCGTGCCGCGCGCCGAGAGCGCGGGCTCGACCGGCCCTCCCTTCCTCTTGGCCTATCACTCGGTCGCAGTATGATGACGCAAGCGCGTCGGGCGCTGACGAGTGACGGCGTTCTGGCTCGCGACCGCGGCGGCGGCCTTAGCAGCGGCAATAGGCGCAATAGCGGCGGCGACTGCAGGGACGACGACGACGGCGGGGCGGGCGCTGTGCGCAGAGGGGAGGGGTAGGCGGGCGGCGCCGGCGGCTTCAACTGCGGCAGCTACGGCTAGGGCGACGGAAGAATCCCCATCAGCCGGCGGTCGGGTTAGGCCTAAGCAGCGCCTGGAGCGGCTCGCTCTGTCCTCTGCGGGGGATCTCCATAGAGACCGTGACATACACAGAGGCGGGGGTCCGCGGGAGGCTGCCGGACCGGAGCCAGCTCCTCGGCCTCTGTCGCCGCCACCGCCGTCCCTGGTGCCAGCGCGCATTTTCTCTTCACGCCTGCTCGAAACCTCGCGCCTCCTGGTGTGGCCGTGCTCCCGTGTGTGGGCAGCGAAGGCGGACTTTTGGGCCGGGGCCGGGCGGGGGGGGGCTCTAAGGCCTCCACCTCTGCCTCTCCCGCCCCCTTACCCGCCCCGAAGCGGGAAGCCGCGGAGGCTCCGCCATGGCCTCGGGAGCCGGAGGAATAGGAGGGGGCGGTGGCGGCAAGATCCGGACGCGGCGTTGCCACCAGGGGCCAATTAAGCCTTACCAGCAGGGGCGACAGCAGCACCAGGTATGGGACCCCGACGCGGTGGCGTCTCAGC
Source organism: Mustela nigripes (assembly GCF_022355385.1). Lineage (NCBI taxonomy): Eukaryota > Metazoa > Chordata > Mammalia > Carnivora > Mustelidae > Mustela > Mustela nigripes. The sequence goes on along the minus strand of NC_081561.1, from coordinate 16,839,725 downwards.
GGGTCGGGAACTCAGCGGGAGGGAACAGGCGGTGAGGGGCCCTGGCGCCCCACGTGGAGCGGACGGTGGGGCCTGAGGAAAGGCCCGAGCCAGGCGGCGGGATCTCAGGCCGCTGGGGTGGCGACGGGAAGTGGGCTGAGACAGGCCCATCTTTGCGGCACACACGTGTGGTTCAGGCCGCCTCCCTCCCCGCCAGCCCCCCCCCCCCCGCCTCCGGGCCAGGGGCTTCCCCAGGCTGGCGTAGGGCGGGAACGGAAATTCTAGGCCTACGATGCGTATTTCTTTCGTTTTTGGCGGGGACTGGGAGGTTTGAGCGTATTACTCAGCCCCCTCTCGAGGGAGAAAGGAGACGATGTGGCTGGAGGTTCGTACGCTCGCTGTTTTCTACTCCCGCGTTTCAGTTTGTGTGGGGAGGGGGCTGTCCTAGGCAGTCTGCTGCCGAGGCGCCGGGGGTGGGGATGGGGCGCTGTTAAACAGAAAGTGGAATAACTCTGTTTTCATCCTGTTCGTTCCGAGTCTCCCCCGCCGGTGTCTTTCGATCTGAGAGCATCTGCTTTGATTTTTTTTTTCCCCCGAAACCCCCGTAACCTGGTTGTAGTTACCTAGGCCCTGGGGCATTTTGAAAGTCCCTCTCCACCCTTACGTCTTTTCTCCGCTGCGAGACTCTTTCCTCCCTTCCTCTATCCTCCCCCCACCCCCATGTTATTTTAGAGGCTAGAATTGGCTATTCAGTACAGTTGACCGGGACTCCAGTCCTGATCTCATGCACGAAATATTTTAATTTTACGGGACGTATTCTAGACGTTTAGGTACTTTTGACACCCAGGAATGTTGGAGAGGAGGTCTTTTTTTTTTTTTTTTTAAAGATTTTATTTATTTATTTGACAGACGGAGATCACAAGCAGGCAGAGAGGCAGGCAGAGAGAGAGAGAGAGAGCAAGGGAAGCAGGCTCCCCGCTGAGCAGAGAGCCCGATGCGATGCGAGGCTCCATCCCAGGACCCTGAGATCATGACCTGAGCCGAAGGCAGAGGCCCCAACCCACTGAGCCACCCAGGCGCCCCTGGAGAGGAGGTCTTAAATAATGAACCACCTTGCGTACTTAGGGGTGTTTAAAATTATGAAAAGGAGTTTATCCTGACTGTAAATGAGACATTTTGAGAAAATCCGATTTAAAAAAAACCTTTTTTGTTATGGGAATTGAGTAGGAAACTGTTAAAAATTTATTTTAATAAAGTGACTTACAAAACTTCTCAGTGAGACTAAGGTGCAGATATGTATGTGTCTTAAACTTGTTAAAAAAACAAAAGTATAGCAAAAGGGTCTGATAACTTGTTGCATCCTGTTAAAGGTAGAATTCCTAGATTACTTTATTCTGGATGGTGATGGTTTTTGAATAACATGTTTGGTGATGGTGTTAAATTGTATCATTAAAAACAAAACTTCTAAAGTGAAAATTTGGGGGGATTTTTTTTTAATAGTAAAAATGGTGATTTACAGTATTAAGTAGCTCTCTGCTAATGGTTGGAAGTCTTGACATTACTTTCACCTCTCCCTAGTTTTCCCCCAGATATAAACAGAAAATGATTGTTTTTCAGGTTTCTTTGTGAGGACCCAGGGGTACTTGCAGGCTAGTTTAAGATTAGAATTCAGGTCACACGCCTGGCCATTTAACCTAATCCTTTTGTAGAGGGGAAGTTAGACACACATGCTTTCTGTTTCCCCTGAAGAATAAATGTCTTTGAGTGCTTTCTTAGATTTTAAAAGGAAGTTACTATATAAAAAGTGAAATGTTTTAAATACATGTATTGGATGGTCTGGACAGAGTTTAGAAAACACCTAATATATTCCAGGTGACAAAAGGTACAATCACAGCTTATTTTTAAATGTACTTACCTAAAAATCTAATTTTAGGGAGATGATGCTTTAACATCATAGTACCTACGATCAAGTTGTCTTAGAGCTGATAAGATTTTGGGCTGTTTAGTTTTGTTTTAGAGTTTGATAATTTATCATTTCTCCCTATTTAAAATAGTTTTAGCTTCTTGTCCTAGGCATTTAACTGAAGAAGAAAATACATTTTAGCTTTTGGACTGTGATTAAAGGGGTTTAGGGTTTCTTGATCAACACTGCCAGTGTTACTTAATATTGGCAGAAGCTACTAAAGTGTCCAGGAGTATACCAAAAAAATGTTCAATTTTTAAAATCTTAAAATAAAGACTGTCTTTAGTCCTGGCTGGAACTTTTGTGGACTTGTAGACTACCTGCTTGCTGTCTACTGTCTTATGCTGTCACCTCTATGTTTTGCAGCAGCTGCTGAGTCATCATGAATAGCAAGGAGCTTCATGACATAGCATGTTTTAGACTAATGTTATTTGATTAAGTTTCCAAGGGTTTCTGGGCAAAAATGAAGTTTTTTGGTTGTGTGGTTAGAGGGTTGGAATAAGAATGAGCGGTCTGGCACTGTTCATGGGTATTTGCCATTGCCTGTCAGGCCAGTTAGCTTGGGCAGTCATGCAGTACCTGCAATTTTTGCATGTGTTCCTCTGACTTGTAATTTCCTGTTTTGACTTCTGGTTTAGCTCTGCTGAGATACATCTAAAGATTACATTTTTTCTTTTAACTTCTGATCTTTAAAATTTCATCTTGCTTGGAAGTTTGGAGACAAATCCATTGTCTTATTCAACTAACTGAAGGGGGTAGTAACTTAAAGAATTGTAGAAGCAAAAATGAAGAACAGCCCTGAATAATGTAAGTTGATCATTTTCCCTTGCCTTCTGTACTACCCCCTAACTCAGCCCAGATGCCTTTAGGGAATGGTATCGTTTTCCTAGCTGGTAGTGAACAGGACACTAAAGAAGATGTGGCTTTTTTCACTGTTTCAGTTTCCTTTCCCATTTCTTACGCAGATTGTCAGGTCCAGGAAGTCAGCTCTGGCTCTTAAGCTTTTCTTAATAGTCACCACAAAAAACTTGAGTCCGTGGGGAAACCAAAACCTTGCCTGGGAAAGAGTCTACTGCCACCTCCTGGTGAAAGGGAATTACTCATTTTTGCCCTTTTTTGGGGGTGTGTGTTTAAGAGGTTTTTGTCTTCTGGCTTGGAGCTGAGGGAATCCACTCATTTTATCTGCCTGGTTGTGGTTTATCTTACACCAGGTCAGTTTTTGCATTTAGCTATTTTAGAAAAAGGAGGGAACCCCTTTTTTGAGTAGCCATATTAGATCAGGAATCAGCACACTTTTTTTTGTAGATGGCCGGATAAGAAATATTTTAGGCTTTGTTGCTGCAAGTTTGTTGTTTTGTTTTTACAACCCTTTAAAAAATGTAAAAATCATTTTTAGCCTGAGGCTTTTATAAAAACAGGCTGAGGGCTAAAATTGGCCCATAGGCCATGGTTTGCTTAACCCTGGTTTATATGTTAGTTTAGGATTTTTTTTTTTTTTTTTTCCTTTGGTAGTTTCTATATGATACTGTCTCCCAATATGCCCCACTCGGGATCTGATGGGGAAAAACTATTCTCAGTTTTGTAAAGTAATGATATTCAGACATGGAATATTTAACTCATTCCAGAGGTCACTAAGTAGTTTTGTCTTTATTTTTACCTTTTTTTTTTTTGCTTTATTTTATCTTATTTTATTATTTTTAAAAGGTTTATTTATTTTAGAGAGCAAGTGAGCACGGGCAGGAGGGACACATGGAGAGGGAGAGAGCGAATGTCAAGCAGGTTCTGTGCTGTGCAAGGAGCCCAACTTGTGGCTTGATCTGCTGACCCTGAGATCAGGACCTGAGCTGAAACCAAAAGTCAGGTACTCAATCGACTGAGCCATGCAGGGTCGCTATTTGTTTTATTTTAGATGTTAAATACTATCAGTGGAAACAGAACTGGAAATAGTTGGTAGGGAAAAAATGGACTATAATGCAGTTAGAGCATCCAGGTTTGAATCCTGTTCTACCAGCACTTAGGGAAGCTGTTTAAATTCTCTCTGCTTAATTTATGCATCTGTGAAATGGGAATGGTTGGGAGGGTTAAATGAGATGAGTAAATCTCTTACAACAGGACCTGGCATATGTATAGTAAGAACTCATTTGAAATTGTTGGATTAAATACAACCTTTTGTTTGTTTTTATTTATTTTTATTTTTTATTTTTTTGAATTTTTTAAAAAGATTTTATTTATTTGACAGAGGGGGAGAACAAGCAAAGGGAGTGGGAGAGGGAGAAGGGAGAAGTAGGCTTCTTGCCCCTGTGCAGGGCTCCATGCCAGGACCCTGGAATCATGACCTGAGCCTAAGCAGAGGCTTAACTGACTGAGCCACCCAGGCACCCCTGTTTGTTTTTAAAGATTTTATTTATTTATTTAAAAAAATTTTTTAAAAAGATTTTATTTATTTATTTGACTGAGATCACAAGTAGGCAGAGAGGCAGGCAGAGATAGGAAGGGAAGCAGGCTTCTTGCTGAGCAGAGAGCCCGATGCGGGGCTCCATCCCAGGACCCTGGGATCATGACCTGAGCTGAAGGCATAGGCTTTAACCCACTGAGCCATCCAGGTGTTCCAAGATGTTATTTATTTATTTATTTATTCATTTATTCATTTATTTATTTATTTATTTATTTGAAAGAGAGAGAGAGAGAGAACACGGACAAGCAGGGGAGAGCAGCATGCTGAGAGAGAGGGAGAAGCAGGCTTCCTGCAGAGCAGGGGGAGTCCAATGTGGGACTCGATCCGAGGATGTTGGGATCACAATCTGAGTGGAAGGCAGTTGCTTAACTATCTGAACTACCCAGGTGCCCTAAATACAGCCTTTTGATTTACATGTTTGTCTCTGAATTTTGCTGCCTCTTAGAGATTTCTTTCCCTTTATGTACTCAAGCTCAGTCTTTTATAGGCCTGTATTGGATTTAGGGACTTGTTTAACTGGGTGATGAGGTGGGACTTTAAACTGTTACCCTCTTAAGTACTTATTTTCAAATACATTGTCTTCATAGAAATGTCAGTTATTGAGTGTATCGAGGAAAATAAATCAAATTTTAAGTTCAGTGCATAGTAGTTTTTTTTTGTTTGTGATGAGAGGCCCTTGTGTGTGATATTTTAGCAATTCCCTTATCAATGTTTTTAATAAAATAAATGACAACAAAGCCCAGGGATTGTCTCCATATCCCAGAAAGTCCCCTGGTGAGGCCAGTATATATTAGTTTGAAATAAAATCAAGACTTTGGTCTGAGGTCATTAATTAAAATCGTTTTCTTTAGGCACAGAATATTATTAGGACGATGTAATGACCTCGTGTTTTTAGAAATGTTTTGTAGCTACTTGATGTAATATCAAGTAATAAATATATTACTTGATGTAATATATTTATTTTTAAGATTCTTCATGTTAGGAACCCTGATATAAAATCTTGCCACAGGATACAATTTACTTTGTTTGCTATCAGAAACAGGATGGTAGAATGCCTTTCCTGTGTATACATTTTTCAGTTTGCTTGATTTTGCTGCTTTTCTTCATAGTGTGATTTGAAAAATAAACTCTTAAATCCAGTTTCAAATAGATTATTTAAGAAAAGTGACAATATCTTGCAGGTAACTTTTAGTCGGTTAAAAACTGCTTTCGGCTTTATTTGGTTCCTATGGCTAGTTTGAAAGGATTTAGGGATTTCTTGTCCTTGTTTGATTACTTCTAATTGTCTGTTAACACTGGCTCTATAATACAGATAACTAAAAATAAGAGACTAAGTCAGGTCATGTTTCTCCTTATTGCATTAGGGCAGAGTTTTGAGGGATGTTGAAATTTGTGGCCAGTTGTAGTTTAAAATTTTTTTAGCCAGCATAATTTGTATGAGGTTTTGTTTTTTTTTTTTTTTCTTCATCTCTTGAGGTGGAGCAGAGCAATAAAAATTACGGATTTTAAGTGGCTAGCAGGATTTGGAATGTGGATAGGGGAACCTTGGCTGCTGAATGACTATTGGTAGGTTGTAAAATAAGACAAAGTAGCTTCGGTTTGGAAGTTAAATTTAGATGATTGAAAACAGATTCAGTATGACCACATTAGAATTTGAATACTTCATTACTTTTTTCGCTCATGGAAATAGCTGTGAGTTAAAGTTATAATAGAGATGCACTATTAAAATCGATGGTAGAATAGATATATTTTAAAACTGGAAATAACTGAAAGGTTATGATGGCATCTTGATTTTTATTATTTAGCATTTAAGATTTTTTATAATTGGATATTCTTTAAGTCTCATGTGAAGTCTTGGGTTCTTAGCCCTTATTCTTCGCTTGGGCTTGGAGGGAGCCAGGAGGAAAACTCATGAGGGAAACTCGGAAGTAAGACTTTCAAAAAAAGGGGCACCTGGGTGGTTCAGTGGGTTAAGCCTCTGCCTTCGGCTCAGGTCATGATCTCAGAGTCCTGGGATTGAGCCCCACATCAGGCTCACTGCTTGGCAGGGAGCCTGCTTCCTCCTCTCTCTCTGCCTGCCTCTCTGCCTACTCGTGATCTCTGTCTGTCAAATAAATAAATAAAAATCTTAAAAAAAAAAAAAAAAGACTTTCAAAAAAAGTTTGGAAAGGAGAACCTAGCAACACAGGAGTTCAGTGGCTAAGGAGAGTGTTGCACAGAACATTGGAAGAAAAGGAAGTGACAGGTCTCAACAAAATAAAGGCATCCAAAGAGCAGATAGAAGTCAAAACAGAAGATGAATTGGGATGCCTGGGTGGCTCAGTCAGTTAAGCATCTGCCTTTGATTCAGGTCATGATTTCAGGGTCCTGGGATCAAGCCCCCTTTCGGGCTCCCTGCCCAGTGTGGAGACCGCTTCTCCCTCTCCCTCTGCCCCTTTTTTTTCACTTGTGCTCTCTGGCTGCTGCGTGCACTCACTCGCTCTCTCTTAAATAAAAAAAAAAAAATCTTTAAAAAAAGAACTGAAGACGGATTATATTTGATATTTATAGTTAGAGATCCAGTGAAGTTATTTGAGAGAGGAGATTTTATAATCTGAATACTACTATTTAATAGAGGATAATGTGGAGAAAAGAGAGTTGAACAGAAGTCAAGAAAACTAAAAACTAATAGAAATAGTTACATAAGGAGAGGGAAGACCATATACCCTTGGTAAGGTGTTGGCCATGTGGGAGAGATGTCTGGTAATTCTGAGATTACGACTTGGTGAAAAGATACACAAGAAAAGAATGTCTTTTTCATTACAAAAGAGTTCTGAGTTAGGATTGGGGAAAAGCCTTGCCCCTCCTCCACCCTCTTTTCTTAATCATTGAATTCTGATTAAAAGTAATTTGAAAAGCTAATATAGTCACAGTGTCTTACACACTGATTGTGCTTAATATCTATTTAGTGTTGAATTGCATTTACTTCTGGTCCCAGATTATTTATTGTAAATATCAGTGGTATTTCTGATACTTTGCCATGTTTGGCCAAATGAAGAACCCTGAGTTCTTGGAAAGAAAGAAAAGACACAGTTTAACTCATCCACATTTAAAGATTCACTCTTAATCCTTAAAATCAACATCGTTGTTTATGATTACCTAGTGTAGATTTTGCTTTAGGGTTAAAAAATTTTAATGCCGAATTTGTTTTGTTGATTTTTCTAAGCCCTTCATTAATTTGCTTTCTTTGGCCACCTTTCTTCATTTACTTGGCTATATTTGTCATTCCAGAGGATGGTTCTGTTTTCCCATATTCTTGGACTGCTTTCACAAGTTGTTTTTTTGGAGGAAGGGGTATTAGTGTGACAACAAAAATTATTTTTTCTTAAGGTGAAAGTATTACATCAAGAAAATACATGGTTTATTTTCGAATTCTAGATTTGCCGAAGTCCTTTTTAGCAGTTAGTCAAAGAATATTTTTATGTGGACATAAGAGATTGGTTGAGCAGTGCTGTTGTGGATACATTTTTTTTCTTTTATTGCAGTTGTAGATAAATTAAAAGAGTGCGTCTACTTATCTGTGCACAGTGCAGTTCGGTGCCTGTCCTCACAGAGGTGATGCCCTAGTGGAGCTGATGGACAGGTTGCCTGTCATCCTGCTTGACAGTGTGCCATCGTGTGGGAAGTACAGGGGGTGCCTGTTCCAGACTGGAGGATGAGAATGTCTTCTGTGGAAAACTGACATCAAGTTACAGTGGTGGCAGTTTGGCTTACCACAGAAGCCTCTGAAAGTAGAGAAGTTAATCTTGTGTAAAGTAGTAGACCTTTACTCCATGTACCTCTCTTTCCCTGTTAGAGGTATTCCCCCCCACCCTCACTTAATATCATAAAGTGGTTTTCCTTCAGGTCCATATAGGAGGCTGGTTTGTCTCATTCCCATAAAGACCTGAAACATTGTCTCTAAAGAACTGAAAACGTAGACCTTCTTTAGTATTAGCGTCAGAAGAGCTTTCTCTTTCGTAAGAAAACTGCTTTTCCCCTTTTCTAGTTTAGTTTCCTCACTCTCACTTTTCCATTTAGTGGCTGAAGTATCCTTTGGTAACAAGTAACTCTCCCAAGTATTCTAGATAGAGAGTCCCTTCCCTGGTTATAGTCTGCCCAGTTCTGTGCATGATCAGATTTCTATTTTCCCTAGCAATTTTTAAAAATTCTAACATCTGGGGCGCCTGGGCCTTCGGCTCGGGTCATGATCCCAGGGTCCTGGGATTGAGCCCTGTTATCGGGCTCTCTGCTCAGCAAGAAGCCTGCTTCCCTTCCTCTCTCTGCCTGCCTCTCTGCCTACTTGTGATCTCTGTCTAATAAATAAGTTAAAAAAAAAAAAAAACCTCTAACATCTGGTAGTTATTTACTGTAATGAAGTGTGTTAACTAAGTCTTTTTACACTGGAAATAGGTTCAAAAGTAGGCTTTTATGTTTACTGCTGGTTTCATTTTCAGAGTTGATATTATAAAGTAGGTATTTACGAAATTGATAAAATGGTATGATGTATTCGATAATAAGATAATCATGGAAATAGGGTAGTTTTTTAGGCAAAAGTTTATATTGTAGTTAAACTTGTACGACAGTTAACGTTTACCATGGCCTTAATTGGGAAATGGGTCTCTTGAGTTTTAGATGATTTTAGTGCACTGGTTCTCAAACTTTAATTTGCATGAGAATCACCTCATGAGCTCTTGTTAAAACAAATTTGCATTTCTCACTTGCTCAAAGGTGACATCAATGCTGCTGATTTGAAGACTTTAATTTTGAGATCACCGGTTTAGTCCCATAATAGTGATGAGATAGGTATAAAACAAAAGATTACACACAGATTCACACACATGCACACACATGATCACATGATTAAAGAGGAATTTTGAAAGCTATAAGTAGTTATTTAAAGCTTATTAGATTTTGTATTTATTAATTAGGTTACAGAACCTTAGACAGCATGTGCCAAGGACAGTCCTATATTTAAGACTTTGCACTTTTTGTTCCTTCAGTCTATAATAGTTCAGTAGAAATTTGCATGGCTAGGTCTTTGCTTATATAAAATAACTATCCCATTTTGCTCTGCTGCTTTATTTTTGTTCATAGCATTGAATCACCATATTATGTGTTCCTATTATATTTACTGGTGTGTTTGCTCCCAGAGAGCAGGAACTTGTTTCTGCTGTCTCCTACTGTTCCTTGCCTGACATGTGTGTGATCAGTAAGTGTTGATTGAATGACTTGAATGGACAAAATAATGTCTGTGTTTACCTTTTTTTTTTTTTAAAGATTTTATTTATTTATTTGACAGAGATTACAAGTAGGCAGAAAGGCAGGCAGAGAGAGAGGAGGAAGCAGGCCCCCCGCTGAGCAGAGAGCCTGATGCGGGACTCGATCCCAGGACCCTGAGATGGTGACCCGAGCCGAAGGCAGCGGCTTAACCCACTGAGCCACCCAGGTGTCCTGTCTGTGTTTACCTTTATAAGTTAGACAAGATTCTAAAATATTTTACAGAGATAAAGATTGAATGTAGCTTCTGAGTAACATGAGTGCTTCCCCACCTGTTGTATGTGTTTTCCTTTGTTGATAAAGCTACGGACTGGCTCTTTAATTTTCATGTTCATTAGAAAAAAAAACTAACATGCAGCACTGCTTTATCAGCTAGGGACCCTGCAAGATACGCGTTCACTTGAGATGGTTCATCTGAAATTATCTATAAGAAAGAGTCTACATAGAAATATGCTGGTGGTTAAAGGAGTAAATACTGGATAGTAAATACTGGATGCCCAGAAATTAGTAGTAGTGGGAAGCTGCTATTCTTCTAGGACTGGAAGGATAAGGAAGAAATGGTCTAGCTGGAGTGGAGGAATGGCCGCCTGGCTGGAGCAGGGTTTTAGAGGTGGGATCCTTGATCAGAGAGGAAGCCCAAGAACAACTTCTCTTTCCTCCCTTCCATGATCTCTAGTATCCCCTGGTATCTTATGGGCCAGTCCTACCTTCTGGTAAGAATCCAGTTTGGTGGGATGGCCTGTCAAGGATGGAATGAGGGAAGAGCAAGTGAAGACCAAGAAGGCATCAAATCTGTGATTTCGTAGATTTCATTCTGTAGGAAGAGCTAAATTCATTGAGAGAAATGAATAAAAGAAAACCATTAATAATAGTACAGGTAAAAACCATTGCTAAAGTGTGGGATCATGGGAAGATATTTCTGTAAGCTGTATTATATTCAGCACAGTCCACTGTAAGATTTGTTTTTCTGATTAATTGTAGAGTATCTTACATATATTTTAATTACTGTCTGACTAATGTTCCACATACATATGTTTTCCAGAAAACTCTTAGAACTTAAGTATAATTTGTATTTGCCTGTTTCAGAGGGACCTTTTCCCTGAAATGTATTGTAATTTCCTGAAATGTATCTAATTTCCTAATATCTTTTACTAGAATGGTCGTTCTCAAACTTTAGCTTACATAGGACTCACATGAGGTTTGTTAAAACAGGTGAGCCCTGTTTTTCTGAGTCTAGTAGGGCTGCGAGAGGGCTTGAGGGGAAGCTGACATTACCAGTAAAGGGATCACACTTTGGGAACTATTACATGAGAGTCCACTGAGCTTAATTTTCGTGGTTGCTGTAGGATCATTTACTCTCCAGAGGTATCCTGACGTTAGGGATGTTGGTTTTTTATAATGGTTACAGGTCAGTTTAAACCCCCGTGTTTCTTTTTACTGTCAAGATCTTCATGCTGCCCTTCCAGTGCCCCCAGCAACTCCTCTCTCGCTGTCCTTTTCTTGTGCTAGAGCAGCTGTGGGCCATGATCAGGTACATTGGTTAAATTTTAGTGGAGAAAAGAGAAGGATCCAAGCAAAGTTCATGAACTTTAGAACTAGAGTGAGCTTTATTTTACCCATTTTGACTCTTCAGGTTTTTTTGTTTTTGTTTTTGTTTTTAAGATTTTATTTATTTATTTGACAGAGAGAGATCACAAGTAGGCAGAGAGGCAGGCAGACCCGGGGTGGGGGGGAGAAATGCAGGCCCCCTGCTGAGCAGAGAGCCCGATGCAGGACTCGATCCCAGGACCCTGGGATTATGACCCGAGCTGAGGGCAGGGGCCTAACCTGCTGAGCCACCCAGGCGCCCAACTCTTCAGTTTTGTTCACTGATTATTCTCCATAATTCCTAATGCTTCCCCATAAGTGACTTTTGGTGAAGTATGGTATTACTTTTAAGTTGTTCTGTACTTGCCTCCTCCTTTTTTTTTTTTTAATAATTTTTATTTATTTTTTAAATTTCTTTCAGTATTCCAGAATTCATTGTTTATGTACCACACCCAGTGCTCCATGCAATATGTGCCCTCCCTAATACCCACCACCAGGCTCACCCAACCTCCCCCACCACCCCCGCTTCTCCAAAACCCTCAGATTGTTTTTCAGAGTCCATACTCTTTCATGGTTCGTCTCCCCCTCCAATTTCCCCCAGACCTCTCTTTTTTTTTTTTTTTTAAGTTTTTTTTTTTTTTTTTTTAAGATTTATTTATTAGAGAGAGAAAGTATAAGCCATGAGGGGAGCCGAGGGAGAAGCTGGCTCCCCTCTGAGCAGGGAGCCTGGTGCAGGGTTCAATTCCAGGGTCCTGGGATCATGACTTGAGCCAAAGGCAGACGCTTAACTGACTGAGCTACCTAGGCGTCCCTAGAGATTTTTTATTTATTTGTTTGAGAGAGAGCAAGCAAGTGAAAGCAAGGGGAAGAGGCAAACAGAGAGGGAGAAGCAGACTCTCTGCTGAGCAGCCCCCCTACCCCCTGTGGGGCTCAATCCCAGAACCCTGGGATCATGATCTGAGCCACCCAGGTGCCCTGGACTTCCCCCCTTAAGTGAGTAGGGATCACAGGGAATCTCTGATACTTTTCATAGCCTAACACCTTAGAACTTCACCAAAGAATTTATTTTACCTTAAATTCTTGCTGTCGTGCTTTAGCTAACTTATTGCTTCCTAGCAAGTTACTTTTTTTCAAGTCTTATTTAAATAATGTTATATCTTATAAGCACTTTCCAATCTTTTTTGAAATATATAGGAAGGGGTAAATAAATCTTTAAGTATAAATAATAAGTAAAAGTAATGAATATTATATTTTATAAATACTAAATTATGGATATAGTTATATAATCTTTCTTTCCAGAGGAACTAATACTGTGTAACATTAGCATTGAGGAGGGGAACAGTGAATTTGTGCTTTTCAGTAGGGAGTCTTTTTTATAGGCCTGCTGGCTTCCTGTGTTGCTGGAGAGCGCACATTGTTATAGTTTGGTTCAAAGTTTCTGTTTGGAGAATAGGTGGAAAAATAACTACATATTTCCCAATTGATACCTACACCTTTCAAATAGTGGAGAAAAATACTATTCAAGTGCCAGTATCAGAAGTGTGTTCTATCTTTTCTGTTGACAGGGTATTTCAAGGGCCTCTTTGTCTTGGGTTAGCTTTTGGAGTAGATTTATATATTCTGCCTTGATTTTTTTTTTTTTAATATTCTGTCTGTTTATTTGACAAAGAGAGATATTGAAAGAGGGGAACACAAGCAGGGGGCGTGGGAGAGGGGAAAGCAGGCTTCTTGCTGAGCAGGGAGCCCGATGTGGGGCTCCATCCCAGGACCCTGGGATCATGACCTGATGCGAAGGCAGACGCTTAACCGACTGAGCCACCCAGGCGCCCCAGTGTCTTGATTTTTATCTGTTGTTTTTTGTACCTGTCAATTCATGTTTTTCCTCCTGTGATTCTTTCTTTGAAATATTACTAATGCTACTTTATGAAGGAAATCATTCCCTAAACTTGGTTATCTCACCCCAGCTTGTTTCTGCTAATTTTTTTTCTCCTCATTAGTAATACAATTATCGGTATGGTTCTGTTATATTTTGGAAATTGTGAGGTGCTTTCACCTTATTTCATTTGGTCTTCATTATGGTTCTCTCAGGTTGGAGTGGATGTTACTGTTTTACCTGGAGTAAATCAAAGTACAGGGAGGTACTCAAACTTTTCCTAGATCCTACCAATCCCAAAGCCCTTCCCTTAACTCTGTCCCTAGGTAAACCACAGTAGTTGTGTTTGTACCTTAGACAAATTACTTAAAACTTCACTGTCTCTCTTCATCCATAAAGTGACATTATTAATATCAATTTCATTAAAATTATTGTGAGGATTCAATTTAATATGTATAAACTACTTAGAACAGTGCCTGGCACATAGCAAAGCTACAATAAATGTTAAGAGCACTGATAGTTGTAACACATTTTTTTTCCTCCCCTTAACAGTTGTCATAATAAAATTAATTCCTTGGATTTTCAGACAACATGTGATGTAACAAAATTTTCCCATCAAAAAAACTTAGGTTATTTATTGAGTTTATTATGTTGGATTGTTATCTGTCTTTAAAAACCTCATTTTTAATTGTCCAGGTTTTTTCTTTATTAGTGTGCAGTAAAATAATTGTTTAAGGAAGCTGTTGAAGGTATTATTTATATTGCATTTTTTTTTTTTTTTTTTTTGGCAGTTCTATGCCTTTATTTGACAATCAGTGATTGGTTCTCATCCATATTAAGTAGATTTTTTTGAAAGTGGCGACGGGTACATAGGGAACCCAAGTGTAGAGCACGTCTGGTGAATCTTCATCCCCATTACAGCTTTCTGGGCAATTGTGCATGGGTATGGAACGGAACATTCCTTATTCCTTTGGTCCAGACAGCTTTTTTGAGCCTGGTGTCAGTGTGTACATCTGGAGTTCCCATCTCCTTTATGGGAAATTTCTGGATCTCTTGGAGTGCCTGAGGGGCACACATGCTTCCTGAAACCCACTCCATGGTTGGGCTTGTGAATGTGGGTAACGTATTCTCCAGTCACTGTCTCGTTGATGGCAGAAAGGCCCTTCTTCTTGCCACCCTTCTTTGTAGGAGCCATTCTGCTGGGTCCTGGTTGGAAAGAAAATGTTGCTTCTTTTAATATTCTAGAATCAAAATAGAGACTCCTTTTCTTTGATACTATAGTATTTTAGTGCATTATTTTATTATTCAATCAAAAAAGTATATGGCTTATTGGATGGTCTGTTGGAGTTTTTAAGGGTTAGAACATAGGCCATTTGGGGCAATTACTGACTCATGGATGTATGCATATGGAAGAAAGAAAGTAGTTATTTCATAATGTCTACAGAATTTGTAAAATACCAGCATGTCAGCATTAACTCAAATAATTGAACTTTAGGAAACTTTGTTGCAAGTAGTCATGATTTGCTTGATACGATTTCTGTAATTAGGTACATATTTAAAGAGATAAATTTCTAAAACTGTCTTATGTGTTTCTTCCTCCAATAGGGCATTCTTAGCAGAGTTACAGAATCTGTTAAGAATATTGTGCCAGGATGGTTACAAAGATACTTTAACAAGAATGAAGATGTATGTGGCTGCTCATCAGACACAAGAGAGGTTCCACAATGGCCAGAAAATAGAGAAGATGATCATCTGGTCTATGCTGATGAGGAGAACTCTAATATTCATGATGGGAGAATCACTCCTGAGCCAACAGTCAGTAATACAGAAGGTATGTAGAATGTGAATATTTTGTTAGGTGTGATAGGTTTTCATAAATCTTTTCACATTCCCTTGCTGTAGTTAAATCTCATTGGGTAGTACATAAGCTGTATAGGAGGAGGGTGATCAGGTTCAAATGAGTTCTTTATCAGCTTTTTGTTTAGTAAGTTGATATATCAGTTAGGAATGCAAGCTCTGGGATTAGACTTGGGTTTTGAATTTTTAGACCATCAACTGTCATGTGGCTTTTTTGACAGGAGATTGTGTTTCACCCTCAGTATCCTCATAATTGTTTTGTATAGGCCGTGGCACTAAAGCAACACTATATAAGTGTGAACTCTTAGAGTGAAACTGTGATAATGCCTCCCCCAATACTAGAATTTAGGTGTAGTATAACCGCAGTTGGCGCCTGTCCTTTCCGCAGCACGCTCAGCTGGGTCATTTCATTAGTCTTAGAATTAAGTGAGCCTGCATTTTAATGGCTTGAACGTTTTTGGAAACGTTCAGTAGCTTCAGATAATCCATGAACATGGCATATTTGGAAATATTTTTCTGTTATTTCACTGTATATAGTTTTTACAGCTTTATTGAGATATATACTGTTTCACATACCCATTTAAAGTGTACAGTTCAACGCAAAAGAATGAAACCAGACCACTTACACCATACACAAAAATAAACTCAAAGTCGATTAAAGATTGAGATGTGAGATTTACAACCATAAAAATCATAGAAGAGAGCATAGGCAATAATTTCTCTGACATTGGCCATAGCTACATTTTTCTAGCTATGTCCCCTTAGGCAGGGGAAACAAAAGCAAAAATAAGCTGTTAGGGCTACATCAAAATAAAAAGCCTTTGCACAGCCAAGGAAAGCTTAACAAAAAAAAAAGGTAACCTACTTGAATGGGAGAAGGTATTTGCAAATGATATATCCAATAAGGGGTTAATGTCCAAAATATGTAAAAAAACTTTAGCAACTCAATACCAAAAAACTCCACAAACATTCCACCTAAAATATGGACGTAGGACCTGAGTAGACACTTTTCCAAAGAAGATGTAAAGGTAGCCAACAGACATATGAAAAGATTCTCATTATCAATCATCACCAGAAAAATGAAAATCAAAACCACTATGAGGTATCACCTCACACCTGTCAGAATGACTAAAATCAAAAAGACAAATAATAAGTGTTGGCAAGAATTTGGAGATAAAGGAATTCTTGTATACTGTTGGTGGGAGTGTAAATTGGTACAGCCACTGTGGAAAACATTGTGGGGGTGGAAGTTCCTTAGAAAATTAAAAGTAGAATTACCACAGGATCCAGCAGGTCCACTACTGGGTATTTAAAGAAAAAGAAAACACTAATCTAAAAAGATAAATGCACTGCTGTGTTTATTATAGCACTGTTTATAACAGCCAGGTTACGGAAGCAATACAATTGTCCATTGATAGAGAATGGGTGCGGAAGATGTGGAACGAACACACACACACACACACACATACACACAGGAATAGTATGTGACCATAAGAAAAGATGAGATCGTGCCATTTGCGACAACATGCATGGACCTAGAGGGTGTTGTGCTAAGCTAAATAAGTCAGAGAAGTGAAGACAAAGCCATATGATTTCAGTCATGTGGAATCTAAAAAAACCAGATGAATAAATAAACAGAAAGCAGAGTCAGAATGATAACTAGAGTGAACAAACTGATGGTTGCCAGAGGGGAGGGTGTATGGAGGTGGGCAAATAGGTGGAGGTGGGCCGGAGATACAGGCTTCTAATTTAGGGAGAAAAGAAGTCACAGGCGTGAAAGGCACAGCATAGAGACAGTGTTGGTTGTCGTAGTGTCGTGTGGCAACAGATGGAAGCCGCACTTGAGAGCATCCCTTTATGTATAAACTTGTTGAATCATATGTTGTACACCTGAAACTAATGTCATGTTGTGTGTGAACCTGTACTCCCAAATTTAAAAAGATAAAGTGTCCAATTCAGTGGTTTTAAATATATTCACAGCGTTGTTAAACTGTCACCACAGTTCGTTTTAGAGCATTTTCATTACCATCCCTGTCACCACCCCCAAACCCTAGACCCATTAGTAGTCATTCCCCATCCCAGGCAACCACTGATTTGTCTTTGTCTCTCTGTAGATTTTCCTAGACTGGACATTTCATATAAATGGAGTCACAGAATATATGGTCCTTTGTTGACTGGCTTACTTCACTTAGCATGTTTTCAAGGTTCATCCAGGTCGTGGCATGCATCAGAACTTCTTTTTATTGCCAGGCAATATTCCATGGTAGGGACAAAACTCCCATTCTGTTTATCCATTCATTAGTTACTAGACATTTGGGTTTTTCCACCTCTTGAACATTATGAATACTGCCGCCCTGAATATTCATGTGTGCAAAGTTTTGTGTGGCTATGTTTTTTCTTGTGTGTATACCTAGGAGTAGAATTGCTAGAGCACATAGTAATTCTGACATTTTGAGGAATAGATGTTTTCCAAAGCGGATATATCATCTTGCCTTCTCACCCACAATGTATGAAGATTACAATTTCTTTAATCCTCACTAGCCTTTTCCATCTCTAAATGTTTTTTTTAAAGTTAATTTTTTGTGTGGTTTTTTTTTTTTTTTGTAATCTCTACACCCAGCATGGAGCTTGAACTCATGACCGTGAGATCAAGAGCCCGGGCTGACCCAGCCAGGCATCCCTTTAATTTTTTTTTTTATAGCTCTTTTAGTGGGTCGAAGTGGCATCTTGTGGTTTTGATTTGCATTTCCATGATGACGAGTAATACTGAGCATCTTACCATATGCTTATTGGCTGTTTGTATATCTTTGGAGAAATAACTATTCGCATCTCCTTTTTCCATTTTTAATTGGATTATTTGTCTTTCTGTTGTTGAATTGGATGAGGTCTTTGTATATTCTGGATGTAAGTCCCTTATCAGTGTAGGATTTACAAATATTTTCCCTCTTCTATGGATTGTCTTTTTTACTTTCTTGATAGTGTTCTTTGAAGCACAAAAGTTCTTAAATTTTTTTAAAAGATTTTATTTATTTATTTGACAGAGAGAGAGATCCGCAAGTAGGCAGAGAAGCAGGTAGGGAGGGGAGCAGGCCCCCCGCTGAGCAGAGAGCCGGATGCAATGCAGGACTCAGTCCCAGGACGCTAAGACCATGACCTGAGCCAAAGGCAAAGGCTTAACCCACCAAGCCATGCACACGCCCTAAAAGTTTTTAATTTTGATGAAGTCCTGTTTATCTCTCCATATGTTTCCTTATATTTATTTTCTTTCACTATGTTTTAGCTTATAAAAGTTTTCTGACTATGTGTTGAAGTCTTGTCTTGCCTAAATAATTGAGGTGGGTGTATGGCCTGTTAATTTTGTTGGCTATAGTAACATCTTTTCTTGCCTGATTTGCTTGTCATGAAACCCAGTGAGAATGAAGTGGGCCTGAAAAAGTGATTCCCAGTGTGGACAAATGGCTTCCCTAAGTGTTCTTAGTAATTCTCAGTTTGGCTTAGTCTTTAAATGTTTGCTTATTTTTTGTTAGAATAACTTGGGAAGTTCTATTATCTATACTTTGGACAGATTTCTTTCAGATACATTACCAACAACCGCCTTGAGGCTTTATCTAGTAGGTCTATGCTGACTGACTTCATGTCATTTTTTTTCCTGGGCACTTAAGGGGGACCCTGGCTTCTCCTTTCCGTGAGAGACTTCCAGTGTTCCCCGGCCAATATCCACAGTGACTGACACTATTTTCCATCTTAATGAGCATGCTTTTGAGGATTAACTATCTTGAAGATTTAATTTAGTTCAGGGGTGACATAAATGGAATGTTTCTTATTTCACATCTGTAAAGTTCTTTTTTGTGTGTGTTTTTTGTTTGTATTTTCAGTAAAATAATGGAATTAATTCGGTGGTTTGCCGAGGTCATTTCCAACTTGGATTTTATGCATTATGTCACTAAGGTTATATCATAGCTTTTCTGTTACATGTATAGTATGCATACCTTTGTGATTTAGTGTCTGAAATTACCATGGAAGGTTTCACACTGCGCAGCTAAGGAGGATAGCGCAGTGAGGCTCCCACGTACCCGTTACCCGGCTTCAGACACAACCCACTGACGGCTGATCTTGTTTCCTCACCCTCACTTCGCTAATTATGTAGAAGCAAATTGTGAGCTGCTGCTTTATAGTAATTTCAGGAACTTGATAGCATTTCCCACCTCATTATTACCTTAAATCTGAATCCTGCTCCTATCTTTTTCTTTCTTTTCTTTTCTTTTCTTTTTTTTTTTTTTTAAGATTTTATGTATTTATTTGAGAGTGAGCATGAGTGTTGGGAGGGGCAGAGGGTGAGGGGAAAGCAGTCTCCCCACTGAGCAGGGAGCCCAATGAGAGGTTGTTGGATCATGACCTGAGCCAAACGCAGACGCTTAACCAACGGAGCCACCCATCTGCCCCAATCCTGCTCTTATCTTAAACTTTTAGTCCCAGGGACGCCTGGGTGGCTCAGTGGGTTAAGCCTCTGCCTTCCGCTCAGGTCATGATCCCAGGGTCCTGGGATCGAGTCCCCCATCGAGCTCTTTGCTCGCAGGGAGCCTGCTTCTTCTTCTCACTCTTTCAGCCTGCCTCTCTGCCTACTTGTGATTTCTGTCTGTCAAATAAATGAATAAAATCTTTAAAGAAAAAAAAACTTTTAGTCCCAGATAGTTCTTTTCTGGGTATTGGATTATTCAGTAGTTGTAATCACATAATATGTAATTTAAAATACCATTGATAACTCCCCAGTGTGATGAATATAGCTCTTACTAGAGAAAGAACTGTTTACTCTGAAACACTACATTTAAATTTGACAGTACATTCTCAACAAACAACTTAGACCTCTCTGCTCTTAAAGTGGTGTCAGATTATTCGAAGCTTAAAATAATGGAAAGCTTAAAGCAGTCCTGAATGTTGTTTACTCAATATTAATTTTGCCAGTGTAACTTTTGTATTAATAGTAACTGGAGCTGGAGGGGATTGTGCATTCTTCAAATAGTACAGGGCAGTACGAACAGTTATAGAATCTGTGGCCCATTTAAAATCTGTTCTCTGCAGCTTTCTGCCTGTGTACTCTGTTGTGTTGACTATCTTAATGATGGTGAGCCTTTGGGTGTCTGGATTTCTTCTGCTAGGTTAGTGGAATCTGAAATAATGTACAGGTTTCATTGAGTTAGTTATGAGTTCAGGCCTCCGAAAGACTCCACAATGGCATATCTAGTACACTAGTCAGCAGTAGATTGAAGTTGTGGACTGCTTTGTCTAATTGATACCATGTGATTATAGGTATATTCTTAGAAACTGAGCATTTGTGGCTAATAGAAATCTATAGATGACATTGCCTTATTTACTCACATTATCCCAAACTGTCTTTGGGCTTGGTTTTGGGGGTAAAGTAGTCCTGTAGGTATTAAAAAGTAACACTGCTTTTAGCATCATGCCTTCAAGGAGACACAGGTCATAGTAGATTTCTTTTTTCTTTATAATTTCTGTGTAGACTAGATTTAGCAGATGTCTGCCCATAGCTAGAAAATCGTCCCCTTGCTTTTCTCCTATAGGATAAACTGCTGCAAGGATGAGAGAATGAGATAAGTAAAAAAACAGTTTCATGGTATAGTATACTACAAAATGAGAATACTAAATACCCCAAGAAACATTTCAGCCTTTATGTATGTGCATCCTGACTGCAGAAAAATTGAAATAATGTGTAAATGCCAAAAGGTTTAACTGTCAGTACCAGTAGATTTTCAGACTCGAGCCAGTATCTATCTTGAGTGAACTTGATAAGAAATTATTACATAAAACAATTTAAATGTTCTATTGGATTTTTAAAATATGGCTTTTTGTGAATAGTGATTTTTAAAAAAGATTTTATTTATTTATTTGACAGAGAAAGAGAGCGAGTGAGACAGCACAAGCAGGGGGAGCAGTGGAGGGAGAGGGAAAAGCAGGCTTTCCTTTGAGCAAGGAGCCCAACATGGGTTTTGATCCTAGGACCCTGGGATCATGACCAGAGCCGAAGGCAAATGCTTAACTGACTGAGCCACCCAGACGTCCCTCTTTTGGTTAAATTCTAAGTGTTTTATTCTTTCTGATGCCATTGTTAATGGAGTTTTTTGTTTTCTTTACTTTTCTTCTTTCTTTTTCCTTTTTTTTTTTTTTTATTTTAGTTATTTATTTGAGAGAGAGCAGGAGAGTCGGGGTGAGGGAGAAGCAGACTCCCTCCCCACTGAGCAGGGAGTTTAATGCAGGGCTTGATTCTGGGTCTCCGGGATCATGACCTGAGCCAAGGGCAGACGCTTAACCTACTGGGCCACCCAGGCACCTCTGGAATTGTTTTCTTATTTTCTTTTCAGAATGTGCATTGTTACTGTGTAGAAACAGGTCACTTTTGTGTAATCTGCTATTTTGCTGAATTTGTTTATTCCAGCAGGGTGTGTGTGTGTGTGTGTTTATGTATGTGTGCAATATTTAGGAGTTTCTGCATATAAGCTGTATCATTTGTGAATAGAGATATTTTACTACTTCTTTTCCAATTTGGATATCTTTCTTCTGCTTGCCTTACAACTCTGTCCAGAGCTTCAAGTACTGGTTCAATAGAAGTCGGTAGAGCAGGTGTCCTTGTCTTGTTCCTGATTTTAGAGGAAAATCTCTTTTACCACTGGGTTTGATATTAGCTGTGAGTTTTTCATATATGGCTTTTATTAAGTTGATGTTTCTTTCTAGTCCTAGTTAAGTGTTTTTATCTGCATCTTATTTTTTGCATAATAGTATTCTGAAACTAATCCAGAATTGTTTTGTATTGCCTATGCTGTTAAGTTATTTGAAGACCTACTTTGGGAAGAAAATTACAGCATAGCAAATACGGTTCAGCAGTACATTAAAGAATAGTAGAATCTTCTTACTGGGAAGAATTAATCTTGGGATGTTAGGAATCATTCATCGTGAGGGTTTTAATATAATCAGCATATTTAATTTTTTTTTTTTTAAGATTTTATTTATTTATTTGACAGACAGATCACAAGTAGGCAGAGAGGCAGGCAGAGAGAGAGGAGGAAGCAGGCTCCCCGCTGAGCAGAGAGCCCGATGCGGGACTCGATCCCAGGACCCTGAGATCATGACCCGAGCCGAAGGCAGCGGCTTAACCCACTGAGCCACCCAGGTGCCCCTATAATCAGCATATTTATAGGTGAAGTGATCTTACAATTTTTTTCTTTCTGGTAGATATTTAATAGGCATTTACTAAAACTTAAAATCCATTCTTCTTTATTTCATTTAGAAGTTGGATTCCACCACTTCTAAAACATGTTAGTCAGTCGTCCAAAGGCCACAATCAGATGTAATGTTAAACATTAGAAACATTCCCATTAAAATCAGATATAAAATGGAAGCCCATTGTTACTACTTCTAGATATTAAAGCTATAATTATAGAGGGTATATGTGTAAGTATTGGGAAGAAGGAGGCAAAATGATCCTTGCCTGCCAGTAATAGCCAGAAAACCTAAGCCAGTTGATTAAACAAAACAAAACAAAACAAAACTTGTTAGACTAAGAGAATTGTAGAAGAGAAATTAATCACAAAATTAATACAGGAAAAAACCCCAATAACACTTACTTACTTACTTACTTACTGTCAAGTGCCCTTAATTCTGGTTTCTGCCTGCATGTTCTGCTTGGACTCCACAGTTTTCTCTTCCAGGTCCAGAAATGTGCCTAGGTAGAGAGCGGGATAGCGATAGGGCTCACTTTTTGAGTTTTCTATTTATTTTGAGTTTTTCTATTTATGAGTGATGTTTTTTATTGTCCGAAAGACGTCCATTTTGTCTAGTTTAATTATTATTTAAAATACATAGAAGGGCTAGTCTGGAGGCCTAGTTATTCTAGCCTGTCTTTTTGTAAACTTGAAAAACGATTTTTTAAAAAAATTTTTTAAAAGATTTTATTTATTTATTTGACAGAGATCACAAGTAGGCAGAGAGGCAGGCAGAGAGAGGAGAAAGCAGGCTCCCCGCTGAGCAGAGAGCCTGATGTGGGGCTCGATCCGGGATCATGACCTGAGCCAAAGGCAGAGGCTTTAACCCACTGAGCCACCCAGGCGCCCCTTGAAAAGTGATTTTAAAGTTCTTGAAAATATACCTGAAGATGAATAGAGAGATTCTGAAAAAGAATAAGGGGAATGTGGGGGGTAGGTTGGAGTAACTTCTACAGTTACTAAATGTGTTCTAAAGTTAGAGTAAGTAAAACATTATCCTGCTAGTACAGATACATCACTGGGGAAAGGAGTGAAAAGCCTTTTGGAACTTAGTATTGTGGTAGTGGTGGCTTTTCAATCAGTGATTAAGAGATAGCTTGTTTAAGAAGGTTATTTTAGAATATGAACAGGCTAACCGTTTGGAAAACAATGAAGCCTGAATCATTCTTTCACTACTGCATCATAACTGATTCCAGATGGACTCAAGATTAAAGATTATATTGAAATAAAAGTGACAGTGCAGTACCCCCCCCAAAAAATGAGTAAAAATTTTAATTTCTTACAGTTTTGGAATGGTAAAAGTCTTTGTAAATAAGGTGCAGGTTATTTTCTGTACTGTAAAAGACACCCATCAACAAAATGAATAGGTTCAACCAATGGTGAAAAATTATTTCAGATCGTATCACAGGATCTTACTGATCAAAAATTAGATTTTAGCTTATTTTATTAGTAAGAGGGACTATATCAGTAAGCAATTAATAGAAGAAATGTAAATGACCAATGAATATAGAGAAGGATGCTCAGTAGCCTTCTCATTTAAGTAAATGTAAGTAAGATAATGATGCCATTTGACATAGTAGATTGACAGAAATCAAAAAAGGTTAATACCCAGGGTTAGGATGGCGGAAATGTACTTTGTCATTTGCTCTTTGTGGGAGTTTAGCTTGACAAGATCACAGTATGTCTCATAAGCAGAAACGAGCTCACACTCTCATCAGTCCCCAGAGCAGTACCAATGTAACTGTTTATCCCATGGAATGTCATACCTTGGTTCCTCAGGCAGCTCTAGGGGCTCAACCCAGGCTTACAGAATCAGATATTTCTTTTGAGTAGCTTAAGAGTATTTGTTTAATAATTTCATGTTTTTGTTATAGTTTTAGAGAACTGTGGATTAATCCAAAAGAATATTCTGAAAAGTACGCAGGTATCAGTGCATATGTTTGATGGAGCATTGGGGAAATAATCACATAAATATAATCAATGCCTGTGATAAAATACAACGTGGTCTTTAAAGCGAATGCTTTGTATATAGAGATAGTTATATTGGTAAACAGAAAAACAAGTCCTAGAACTGGATGCATCGTGTGATCATGTAATTAGGGACAGCATTTATGTGTGCATATAAAATATCTGGGAGGGATACACAAATTTAATAGTGGTTGTGCCCGGAGGAAGACATTCTTTTTGTTTCATGGCTTTCTTTTTTGTTGTTGTTTTTTTAAATTTTTTAATTTTTTATAAACATATATTTTTATCCTCAGGGGTACAGGTCTGTGAATCACCAGGTTTACACACTTCACAGCACTCACCAAAGCACATACCCTCCCCAATGTCCATAATCCTACCCCCTTCTCCCAACCCCCCTCCCCCCAGCAACCCTCAGTTTGTTGTGAGATTAAGAGTCACTTATGGTTTGTCTCCCTCCCAATCCCATCTTGTTTCATTTATTCTTCTCCTACCCACTTAAGCCCCCATGTTGCATCACCACTTCCTCATATCAGGGAGATCATATGATAGTTGTCTTTCTCTGCTTGACTTATTTCGCTAAGCATGATACGCTCTAGTTCTATCCATGTTGTCGCAAATGGCAAGATTTCGTTTCTTTTGATGGCTGCATAGTATTCCATTGTGTATATATACCACATCTTCTTGATCCATTCATCTGTTGATGGACATCTAGGTTCTTTCCATAGTTTGGCTATTGTGGACATTGCTGCTATAAACTTGTTTCATGGCTTTCTTAATAGCTTCTTTGATTTTGTTTTTTACAAGCAAGTTTTACAATAGCAATTCTAGGAAAAGAAAAGGACCATGCACTTTTAGAAGTTGTATGTGAACCCTTAAACGTGGTTTGATACTCAGTTAAGTAAATTCATTGCAGTGAGATGAAATCTTGTTTAGCTAAAGAATTGCCTAAATTGGGCTTATCATGGAGGCTTCAGTGACTTGCATTGAACATATATTTATTATATAGTATTTTTTTTTCTTTTTAGGCTCTATTTGTTGTGATACTGTATTGCTTTTTCTAAGCTGTGTATTCATAATATATTATATATTTTTTTAAAGAACCCTCAACAACTAGTACTTCTTCAAATTACCCAGATGTATTAACAAGGCCTTCTCTTCATCGGAGCCATATGAATTTCTCCATGTTGGAATCTCCTACGTTACACTGTCAGCCCTCCACATCCTCGGCATTCCCAATTGGCAGTTCTGGATTTTCCCTTGTAAAGGAAATTAAAGATTCTACCTCTCAGCATGATGATGATAACATCTCTACTACCAGTGGTTTTTCTTCAAGAGCTTCTGATAAAGGTATTCTTGGCATTTGGTAGTAAAGTTAAATTTCGTGGGATAGGTTTTCTTCTGACTTGTAATTTCCATTTTCTTGTAATTAGTGCTCTTACTATGCAGTGCATATTTTTGTTTCAGATATAGCTGTTACGAAGAACACTTCAGTGCCACCTCTGTGGTCCCCAGAGGCTGAACGTACTCCTTCTCTCTCACAGCACACTGCCACCAGCTCGAAAAAACCAGCATTCAACTTGGCTGCCTTTGGAACACTTTCCCCTGTGAGTGTACTAATAGGATTTGATTTAATCACATTAGTTTTGAGTGTTCATTGCTCATAATTTATTGTTGTGTTTCTGTGCAGTCACTTGGGAATTCTTCAGTCCTTAAAACAAGTCAACTTGGAGATTCTCCGTTTTATCCTGGAAAAACAGTGTATGGTGGGGCAGCAGCTGCTGTAAGACAGCCTAAACTACGAAACACAGCGTATCAGGTTGGTTTGAATAGAAGGACTGAGAACTTAAAAATAGTAATAATAATTGACAAGTAACTCATGGACCTCAAGTGGAGTTGTGGTTTGGCCATTTGTTTTGGTAAAGTAATAGAGCTGTGGGTTAGAAACATTCTTTTTATTTAGGGACTATCTGAACATTATTTTGACCCAAGTGAATATTTATTCATTACATTTGTGAGTGTGTTCTATGCATCTGTGCTTTAGAAATTAATTTGGGAGTTCATATTCCTCTTAAAAAAAATTGAGGTGTAAATTATGTTTAGTGAAACTTACCCTTATTAGAGTAATTGAATTTTAACAGAATATTTACAGTCGTGTGCCCACTCTGCAAAGTATTGAATAAATACTTCCATCACCCCAAATGTTACCTTATGCCTGTCTATAGTTGACCCCTCTTTCTGCTTTCCACCCTTTGGCAACCACTGATCTGTTTTCTTTCCCTGTAGTTTTGATATTTCCAGAATGTCATTTAAATTTGATCAGTATAATTTCTAGCCTTTTGAATATGGCTCATTCTACTCAGTGTAATGCATCTGAGATTAATATATATTTTTGCCTGTATCAGTAGTTCTTTTATTGCTGAGGTGTAATTTGTTTATCTGTTCCCTAGTGAAAGGACACTTGGGTTGCTTCTGATTTGGGGCATTTCTGATTAAAGTGGTTATGAACATTTTGTGTGAACATTAATTTTCATTTCTCTTGAGTAAATACCTAGAAGTTGGCTGCTGGGTCTTATGTTAAGTATACATTAAACTTTATAATAAATTGCCAGACTGTTTTCCAGAATGACTGGCACCACTTTGCATTCAGTTCATCTAGTTTCTTTGGTTTTTCTTTTCTTTCCTTTTCTTTTTTTTTTTTTTAATTTTAGTCATTCTGATAGGCATGTGGTGGTAACTCCACATTGCTCTGGTTTTTATTTATGAAACTGAGCATTGTTTTGTGTGTTTAATTGCCATAAATGTATCATCTTTGGTGAAACATCTGTTCAGATCTTTTGCCCGTTTTTTGTTTTAAAGATTTATTTATTTATTTTTAGAGTGTGTGTGCACACATGTGAAATGGGGGAGGGGCAGGGAGAGGGATTCTCAAGCAGACTGCCAGCTGAGCTGGGAGCCCAAGTGGGCTTCCATCTCATGACCCGGAGATCATGTCCTGAGCCAACATCAAGAGTCAGACATTCAACCAGCTGAATAACCCATGCTCCCCTTGCCTGTTATTTAATAGGGTTGTTTTCTTATTAATGAGTTTTGAGAGTATGTTGTTCCTTTATTAAGTCCTTTGTTAGATATATGTTGTGGGGGACGCCTGGGTGGCTCAGTTGGTTGGACGACTGCCTTCGGCTCAGGTCATGATCCTGGATTCCTGGGATCGAGTCCCGCGTAGGGCTCCCAGCTCTGACCTTCTCCTCGCTCATGCTCTCTCTCACTGTCTCTCTCTCAAATAAATAAATAAAATATTAAAAAAAAAAAAGATATATGTTGTGGAAACCTGGCTTAAGTCTTTTGAAGAGAAGGTTTTTACTTTTGATGGCATTTAGTATATTGTTTTTTTTTTTTAATTTTCTTAAATGGTTCATGCTTTTGGTGTAGTATGTAAGACATAGGCTTTATAGTTTGAGGTTTTTTTTTTTTTTAAAGATTTTATTTATTTATTTGTCAGAGAGAGAGGGAGAGAAAGCGAGTACAGGTGGACAGAATGGCAGGCAGAGGGAGAAGCAGGCTCCCTGCCGAGCAAGGAGCCCGATGCGGGACTCGATTCCAGGACACTGGGATCGTGACCCGAGCTGAAGGCAGCTGCCCAACCAACTGAGCCACCCAGGCGTCCCTATAGTTTGAGGTTTTAATTTAGACTTCTGATCTGTTTTGAGTTAATTTTTTTCTGTGGTATGTATCATGTCAGGGATCAAGATTTTTTTTTTTGACATAAGGGCTGTCCAGTTTCACTTTTGCTAAAAAGTTTATAGTTTATACAGTTTATACAGTCTACATTGCTTTGCCTTGGCCTCTTTTTTTTTTTTTTTAATTTTTAATTTATTTGGCAGAGAGAGACACAGCGAGAGAGGGAAGAAGAGAGACAGAAGCAGGGGGAGTGGGAGTGGGAGAGGGAGAAGCAGGCTTCCCAATAAGCAGGGAACCTGATGTGGGACTCGATCCCAGGATCACAACCTGAGCCGAAGGCAGACGCTTAACAACTGCGCCACCCAGGCTTCCCTTGGCTTGCCTCTTTATTTGAAAATCAGTTAACCATATATGTGGCTCTGTTTCTTGACTTTCTATTATTTTCATTTCATGTATCCTTTGGCCAACTCGAAATTCTCTTGACTACTGTAGCCTTACAGTAATCTTGAAATCACTAATGTGAGTCCTCCAGCTTTATTCTTTTACAAGTTTTTTGGGGTTTCCTAGATCTTTTGCTTTTTCGTAATTTTAGAATCACATTACTAGTTTCTGCAATCTACTGGAATATTGATTAGGATTTTATTGAATCTAAAGGTGAATTTAGGGGAGAATATACATCTTAATAAACTTGAATCTCCCAATCCTTGAACATAACATGGCTCTCTATTTACTTGTCTTTTTGAAATTTCTTTGATCAGTGTTTTATAGTATTCATCATACAGAACTTGCACATATTTTGTTAGATTAATACTTAAGTTTTCATGTTGTTTGATACTAGTTGAGATATAATAGCCCAAATAGTCTATTTAGTAAATTGAATATGTAAAGATATCTTCCAGCAAAGAAAACTTCAGGCTCAGATAACTACCTTGGTGAATTCTACCAAATATTTCAAGAAAGAAAGAATACCAATTCTACACAAACTTTTTCATATGATAGGGCACCCTTCCCATCGTATTTGTGAGAGCAGCATTACTCTGATACTGAAACAAACTGAAGAATAAAAACCATAAACATCTCCACAAAATTCAGTGTCCAGACATGATAAAAATTTTCTGTAGCCTGGGGAGTAAATGGAGATCTCCTCAACCTGTTAAAGGGTGTTATCTATAGAAAATCTTCAGTTCGCATCATACTAGTGGTGAAAGACTGAGTACTCTTCTCATCAGGTCAGGAAGAGAACGAGGATATTTAATGCCACGCTGCAGGTCTAGCCAACGCAGGAAGAAGAAATGCAAGGCATAGACATTGTGCTTATCTACATAGACAAGCCCAAGAGATAAAAAAACAATTATCAGAACTTATAATTGAGTTTAGCAAGATCACAGAAGACAAGGTCAATATACAAAATCACTTGTATTTACATAAGTATTAACAAAGAACAAGTGGAAATTGATAACTTTAAAAAAAATAAATTCAAGGTGAATTCCATGATTCTGTGTTGCCCTTAAGAGTTTTTTGAAGCTCATAAAAATGGTTTTGTTGTGTATATTACTGTGCTTGCTTTTACAGATTTTGACATTTTAAAGATGGAGAAATAATTATACTTGCAGTGTGTAGGCTTTTCGAGAAGGGAGTCTATGTGAAGATGAAAGTCCATAACAAATACTGCAATGGGGTAGAAACAAGTATATATATACATATATAAATATATTTTTTAAATTTAATTTAATTTTTTCAGTGTTCCAAGATTCATTGTTTATGCACAACACGCAGTGCTCCACGCAATAACATGCCCTTCAAGATTTTTTTTTGTCTTTAGTTTCTTGCTTTCCTAATTGGAGGATGATTTCATGTATATAGTTAACAGTAATTAGGAGTTTTATATCTGGAAGTGTTCATGAAGGGCAATATTTTGTTATTTTAGGAAGTGTTAACTGAATGTTAGAGTTACATGGGGAGCTTTTTCTAGAGCTTAACTGGATCATAGATAGTATTCCTTTAAACATTTTTTTTTTTAAGTTAAAAGAATAATTAAGCATCTTAGAAGATAGGATGATGCAAGCCTATGATTCATAGAATAGTCCAAATGAGAGTGTCCTCTTGCTATTTCTTCCTTTCTTACATTGAATCTTAACACTTTCTAATGGTAAGTTGTGATGTACCTTTAAAATCCTTCTCAGCACAGGCTTCCAAATGTTCTATCATTGATATTTGGGATGAGTCTATTACTCCTTTCCCTAGAGTGTTAGAGCTGGGAGATACATTAAAGATTCTCTAACTCAGTTCTGTTCTGTTGATTAGCGAATCGAGGCCTTGAGTGACCCGTGGCAAGTAGAATCCAGTGACAGGACAGACTATCATAATTTCCTAGAGGATTTTAATGTTGACCTCGTGTTTGCCAAAGATTTTGGCCTGAACAGCAGTCTTTTTTTTTTTTTTTTAATTTTTTTTTTTTTTTTTAAAGATTTTATTTATTTATTTGACAGAGAGAGATCAGAAGTAGGCAGAGAGGCAGGCAGAGAGAGAGGAGGAAGCAGGCTCCCCGCCGAGCAGAGAGCCCGATGTGGGACTCGATCCCAGGACCCTGAGATCATGACCTGAGCCGAAGGCAGAGGCTTTAACCCACTGAGCCACCCAGGCGCCCCTGAACAGCAGTCTTTAATGGGCATCCAGTTCTTAATAAAACTGTTAAAGAATTCTTGAGGCTACTCTGAAAATGTCATTAAATGTTTGGTATCAGAGAAACCTTATTTATAAATAATTATTATGACTCAATTTTTCGGATGTTATAGCTATTTGTAGAAACTGCGTTATGTTTCGATTGTGATAATATCTTTATATCAAGCATTGCCAAATTGTTTTGTGGCAATCACTTGGTTATTGGATTGTTGTAATGGATTCTTGAGCAAAGAAACTGTTTTAATTGGAATTTGAAAACATTGCTTGTACATTAAAGGATACTTATCTATTCTTTATAAGGGGTTTTCCTTAACTCCAATTTTTTTTTCAAGATTTTAATTATTTATTTGACAGAGAGAGAGATCACAAGCAGGCAGACAGGCAAGCAGAGAGAGAGAGAGGGAAGCAGGCTCCCCGCCGAGCAGAGAGCTGAGATCATGACCTGAGCAAAAGCAGAGGCTTAACCCACTGAGCCACCCAGGCTTCCCTTTAACTCCAATTTTAAGAAGGTTAAAGATCATGAAGAAATAGCCCGAGTGTTTAAAATTTTTCTTATGTCAAAATTTGAAAAAGTTAGTTTAAAAAATTTAAATTTCCTTTACAATAGCTACCGTAGCCTCGTTTAGTTATCTTGGAATTTAATTAACTAATACCTAGAGTAATATTTCAATATAGTTCTCATTAATTTAGTTCTCTCTTTCACTTATTTATGTATTTTTTATTGAATTACAGTTGCCACAATGTTATGTTAGTTTTAGGTGTACAGCATAGTGATGGCATAGTGATTGAACAGGAAGTGTTCTTTGATGTAAATATCAGGGATAAATGGCTCAAGGTAACGGTAAAACTTTATAACAATGATCTCACTTTTCCTACTTAAATTAACATAGCTGCAGATCTGTAGGTGTGGTGCGTGCTTATTTGTTTCTGATTGCAAAAGTAATTGGCTTTTCAGTAAAGGTATAAAGAAAAAAAGTTGAACTTCATGCTTGATGACACCACCCAGAGATAAATTGTTTTTACCACATTAATTCGGTTTCTCTTTGAATATCTATTCTGTTTTGTAAATATTTTCATCTCCTGAAATATGGGCTTTAGAGTTAAGGGTCCAGAAAAATAATACAGTGTTCACTTTATAGGCACCAGTCAGAAGACAGATGAAAGCTAAGCAGCTCAATGCACAATCCTATGGTGTGACCAGTTCAACAGCTCGGCGAATATTGCAGTCTTTAGAGAAGATGTCAAGCCCTCTAGCGGTAAATTTTTAGAATCACAATTAAACGCGGGTGTGTGACAATTGGATAGTTTCGTGAAAAATCTTAAATTTTGTTACTGTTTCAATATTAACAGGATGCAAAAAGAATTCCATCTGTTGTTTCTTCTCCCCTGAATTCTGTAAGTTGACTTTTAAACCTCTTTTAGAGATACATTTTTATATATTGGTGATGAAAGTCATACTTTTCAAATTTCCAATTTATTCTAATAGTATTTTTATTTTTTCAGCCTCTGGATAGGAGTGGAATAGATACCACTGCAGACTTTCAGGCCAAAAGGGAAAGGGTAAACCTTCTTCTGCATTTATTAAAGTTTCAGCAGTTTTGTTATATTTAAGTTAGTAAATATCCAAATTGAATTTGATAGTCATTAGGGAACATGTTTGAAAGATAAGACTGTTTTGCTTGGACCTTGTAGCTTCTTATGAGGGCCTGCCTTAGTACAGATCTGTAAGTGCAGTAAATGCTCAGTCATAACTTTTTGGTTAATTGGCATTTCCCTTTTCAGCATCTTGGTAGTCTACCTTCCGATAAATAAAAGTAGGAGTAAACAGTGCATGAAGTGTTTAGTAATCATAGAAGTTCAGTGAACTAAAACCCACATTGAGCATAGTTAGTGTTGTAAACTTTCCTCATTAACAAACAAATCAAATTTGTGGTGTGTAATAGAATTTCAGACTGCTAGATCTTTCATTAGTCAGCCCAAAATACTGTTTCAAGGTATGGGAACTACTACAAACTGTAAGTTAGTATCTTGATAACACTTCTTGTGTTCTATTTGGTAAAAATTAGCTTTGGAGGTTACTCTGGGGGAAAATGAAATGCTTAATAGAGTTAAAGAGGTGTATTTTTTGTTAGTTATACTTGTGGCTAGTTAAGTATCCTTCAAGAAAGCAGATTCCCAGATCTTATTTGTGAAAGCATATATTGCAACACCAGTTTCCCCCAGAAGTAACTGATAGCAAGAATCATAGTTTTCTGACTTAACTGTGGGAACTGTGTATAAGATATTGGTAAATTATAATTATTTTCACTGAAACTTTGCAGAGAAGGGGTAAAATTGAGGGGTATTGGGCGAATAGTGTTGCTTTACAGGTTTTAGATGTCTGTAATCAAGCAAGAGGGAATCCATTATTAGCCGTTGTGATAGGATTAATTTATGGTATTGGCTGCTTTTCTCAAACTCCTGGTTTATATCAGATTGTCTAAAAATAAGTAAATGTCAAAAAACTGTGCTGTAATACAAGTTCTCATTGATTAAAGTTATATTAAAGGTTGAGTATAGTAGCAATAGAATTTTATTAATGGGTGTTAGGATATATAAAGGCCAGAATATAATATCGTAGTTCATGTTTCACAGATGTGATCAGAGCAGTCTGCAGAATAGACTCTCTCATTGAGTTGTAAGATCACAGTTGTGATGAGGATTTAGGGAAGAGCTAGAATACAGAGGCTTTGCCTTGGAAACCAATGTTGCTCACAGCTGCTTCAGAGTGAAAGGACTGTATTCATAGCATCACAGTGTTTGGACAGAGTAGAAGTTCTTGGCTTTATAGTCATCTTACACCAATAGGACTTTTACTGTGTTTCCTTTTTGCAAAGGACTGTTGACAAAACACTTGTGTGCTTAGATAATAATGCCAGTTTATTTTAGGACTTGAAATTCTTAACAAAGTTTTATACTCTGTTTGCTTTAGTTTTTTGATAATAATAGAGGAAAATAAACTTGGAGAGAGGTTTCTCATTTTTTGGGCAACTATTTTCATAGCTAGTTTAAAAATAATCTTATTTCCAGTTGAAGGATATCTAAAAAGTAATTTGGGGAAAACATGGCAAAATCAGTTTTAGTTTCTGTATTCAAAATTCAACTTGTAAAAGCTTAGATTTGTAGAATAGTTTTGAATATAGTTTCCATTTTGTGAATGTGCACATACATATGAAAAGTCATTCAGTCTAGAAAAAAATGGTCTGTGAAACCCATTTGGAATTTTTTATATAGGTTTATAAATATATATACCTTTGGTTCTGTTACTGTCAGTTTTTCCTTTTAGTGTTTGTTTGCATTCTCTGGGTATTTCTCTAAGAAGTGCTCGTAGTCTCTAGGTGACATAAGCTATTGCCAGATAAGTTTTAGATATGTGCGGATACATATTTGAAAGTAAAGGTTTGTCTTTGATTTCTGATTACTTATTAGGTGGACTCTCCGTATCCTCCTGTTCAAAGACTCTTGACCCCAAAGCCAGTTTCCATAGCAAATCGAACTGTTTATTTTAAACCATCTCTGACTCCGTCTGGTGAATTAAGGAAGACTAATCAAAGAATAGATAAAAAGCACAGTGTGAGTATGTGTTTATTTTCACTCGTCTTTGAATATTGATTAAAATGAGTAAGAATAAGATACAAGTACTCTACCATTGCAGTGTAACAACTAGATAATGCATAAAGTCTGTGTTAGTGATTACAAATTGGTATGCCTTTCAGATGGCTAGCACCTTGATCAAATCCGAAGTTCGTATTTACTAGTAACACCATTTTATGTACTTATGATTTAGATTAAATAATTTTGCTCAGAATTGCTTTATCTGTGTGTTTTGTTTGGATTATTGTTGAACTGTTTGAAAATAAAATGTCATATATCTGTTCATCCCTAAAAGTACTTTGATGTGCATTTCCCAAGTACTTTTTTCTGTATTTATCATATCTGAAGAAATTGATGTCTGTTCCTTCCTAATATTATATAATATGTAGACCACACTCCAGTGTTGTTTGTAGTTTTTTGAATCAGAAGCTAAGCAGATTTCACACATTGCTCTGGTTTTGTCTTTCTAGATCTCAGGCCTCGACCCCTCACCACATTGTTTTTGTTTTAAAATAACTGCTTTATTTAGATGCGATTCACATACTGTACCCTTCACCTGTTGGAAGAGTACTGTGGTGCAGTGGTTTTTAGCATATTCAGAGTTGTTCTGTCATCAGCACAGTCGATTTTAGTCCCTTGTCCTCCCTGCTCCCCCCCCCCCCCCCCCCCCCCCCCCCCCCCCTTTCCCCCCCCCCCCCCCCCCCCCCTCCAGATCCACCCCTGTTTGTAGTCACTCCCCACCCCCTCCTCGCCAGCCCCACGCAACCAGTGATGTGTCTCTCTGGATTTGCTTCTTCCGGACATTTCGTGTAAGTGGAGTTTTAAAATATGTGGTCCTTTGTGACTGACGGATTGCACTCAGCATAATGTTTCAAAGGTTCATCCATGTCATCAGAACTTTATTCCTTTTTATGTGGCTGAATAATACTTCCTTGTTTGGATAGACTAGATTTTGTTTATCCTTACTTCAGTTGAGGGACCTTGGGTTCTTTTTATTTTTTGATTGTAATGAATAATACTGCTGTGAATGTTTGTCTACAGGTATTCTGTAGTTCTATGTTGTCATTTTTCTGGGGTTCATACCTAAGAGTGGAATTGCTAGGCAAAATTGGTTTTTGAAGAGACCAGGACAGTTACCTAAAATGTCCTGTGTTTGGGTTTGTTTTCTTGGGCTGTTTAGCTAGAGTGTATTTTTTATATTTATTGTATTTATATGGTATCTTATGTTTATGCCTTTACTTTAGTTTCATTGGGTCTTCATAACCTAATTTATTAAAAATTTTCAAACTGAAGTTGAGAGAATAGTACAGTGTTTACCGATTACTCCTGCATTCACCAGTCATTAACACTTTGTCATATTTGCTGTATTAAAATTTTAAAAATGTTTTGAATATAATTTTGAACTTACAGACTCTGTAAGAACAATTATAAGGCTTCACGGTTTACTATATTTGTTCTTCCTTTACTGTGTATTTCTTATAGATAGGAAATTCCCTTAATGTAATAAATACAGAATAATTATCAAAACCAGGAACTTAATATTTTACGATACTATTATCTAATGTACAGATTTTATTTAGATGTTGCTAGTGTCCCAGAGGAAAAAAATTCAAGATTATGTATGCATTTAGTTTTCTTTCTTCCTTTCTTTTTTCTTTTTCTTTCCTTCCGTCTTTCATTTCTTAGAAAATAAACTTTTTTTTTTTTTCTAATTTGAGAGACAGAGTGAGAGAGAGAGCACGAGCAGGGCAGAGGGAGAGGGACAAGCAGACTCGGAGATGAGCAGGGAGCCTGTCGTGGGGCTTGATCCCAGGACTCTGGGATCATGACCTGAGATAAAGGCAGATGCATAACCCACTGAGCCCCCGAGGTACCCCTGCATTTAGTTTTCATATCTCTTCATCTCCTTTAGTCTAAAATAGTTCCTTAGGGTTTTTAGTTTGTTTTTTGTATTTTGTAACGTTGGTATTTCTAAAGTACAAATAAGTTACTGTGTAGAATGTCCTGCAAAATGTGTAATGTTTCCTCATAATTAGATTCCAGTTACATCCTTTTTATTTTATTTTTTATTTTAGAGGGTGTGCAAGCATGGGGAGGGGCCGAGGGAGAGGGAGAGAATCTCAAGCAGACTACGCACGGAGTGCGGAGCTTGACGTGGGGATTGATCTCAATGACCCTGAGATCATGACATGAGCTGAAACCAAGAGTCAGGTGCTTAACAAGCTGAGCCGCCCAGCGGTCCCCCAGTTATGTACTTTGGTAATAATATCAAAGAACAGATGCTGAGCTCTTCTCAGCCTGTCCTCTCAAAAAGCACATGCTACCAGTTGATCTCAGTACCAGCAGTAGTGTTATTAAGGTGGTGGTAGTAGGATTTCTCCAGTGTAGAGTTACTCTTTTTTTTAATCTTTTGTAATTAATAGGTATATTGTGGGTAGATAACTTTGAAAGGATAAATATCCTTTAAGTAGTTAATATTATTGGTGATTTTTGCCTAAATCTATTGTTTATAGATTGCCGAAGGGTGGTTTTCTAACTCCCCCATTCTTTCTACATTTATTAGTTGACATCCTCCTGGAGGAGAAGTTTTTCTTTTTTCTCATTTATGTGCCTATCTGTGTATGTGTTTAAGTCAGCTTTATTTCTCACATTCTATAGATTATAGTTCTTTATTGGTATTATTATGATGTTCATATTGTGCCATTTGGCCTTTGAACTGGCTCCTCTGTCCTTTTTGTATTTCCCTTAAGTTTTTGAACACTTAGTTGCTTTTGATATAAAAGAATCAAGGCTCCAGGTATCTGAGTGGTTCCGTCAATTAAGTATCCAACTCTTGGTTTTGGCTCAAGTCGTGATCCTCGGCCTCGTGGGATTGAGCCAATAGTGGGGCTCTGCAATCAGCAGGGGGTCTGCCTGAGGTTCTTTCCCTCTACCCCTCCCCCTCCTCTCTCTCTCTCTCTTGCTCTCAAATAAAAAATGTTGAAGAAAAAATTCAAATTCATCTTACAAGTTTCAGGTCCCTGCCTTGTATTTTGCTGTTTCTCCAAAGAGCCATGATATCCTTTCAATGGAGGAACTTAAATTGTAGAGAATCATTTCATAGAGAATATCCTTATAAACTTGCTTATACCTTTAATAGGCCATCATGAGAGATGGGGGGCAAAAGTATTTCTGTGATTTCTAAGTATATTTACTTTGTACACTTACTACCTTTTTGGTGAAAGGGCAGTGACCTTTTATGTGTGTAATCCTGTTGTAATTCAGTTACCATTCAGAAAGCAGAGTATAGGTCACAAGTTTTAGGATTCACTAACTAAAAACCCATCAAATTCCTGATTGCAAATATTAAAATGGACGGACAAAAGGGAAGTATTCATAAAATTAAAATGAAGAAGCAGGCATATAAATTTGGTGTGCTCATTTTGTTCTAGACCGGGTGTGAAAGACCTGTGACGCCACGACAAACTAGAGAACAGCGAGAAAGGTAATGTCGTCTTTTAGCTAAAGCTTCTTTATATTTCACTTGTAAGGCCTGTTTTTATGTGTTTTTCTTTTTTGACATTTAAGAAGGTTAAAAAACAAACTTCATGCACAGAAATCTGTCACCTTCTAAAATCACATTCAGCTGTATATTTCTTTTCTTGTTAGCAGTTCTAATTTTTAGGTATTCAATTAGTTAATAAGTTATGAACCAGAGTAATATATCATTTGTTTTAATTTTCTTTTTCTTTGCCTAGTGGCTTTTCTTATCCAAATTTCAGTATGTCTGCAGCCAATGGTTTATCTTCTGGAGTAGGTAGTGGAGGCGGCAAGATGAGACGAGAGAGAACGCGCTTTGTTGCATCTAAGCCTCCGGAGGAGGAGGTAAGGTTCTGTCCTTCATATTCTTGAAGTATATGGGAAACTCTGGTGTGGTGGTGTGGGGAGACCCTAAGGGGTGGGGCTTGGGGGAGACCCAGCACAAGAACGACTACTCTGCCATTGGAGCAGTCCCTTGCCAGTGTGAGTGTGCATGCACGTACGTGTGTTCAGTACCCCTTTTACTGTGACGACACAGAAAACCTAACCTAGGACCTTAAACTCCATGGATGCCGCTAAAAAGCCATATAAGAGAATTACAATTGAAATTATTTGACCTTGGGAATATTATTGTATCATTAGGTAGGTTTTGCCTGTTTCATAAATGGATTAACTGTGCTCTGCTCCCTTGGCATTTTCTTCATATTATTTGTGAAGCTTATCAGATAAGTGTTGTGAAAGGTAATTCAAGTTGTGTAATTTCATTGTTACAGGTTTATCCAATCTGAAAATTTACCCCACCCTGTTCCCCAGGGTGCCTGTGGGTTGATTCCTGATATGTGCTGAGGTGAATGTGTATGCACTTCTGCTTCGGCGCGTGTAGTGTATTCTCTAGGCTTTTTCTAGATTGGCCTCGTTGGGTTCTAGGGGATGATACACATCTTCACACGTGTTAGATGTTGCCCTGTTGCTCCTGAAGGTAGTTTAAATACTTCTTGCACATGACAGTTGGTGGATATGCTTTTTCTTCTATCTTATGGGTACTTTTTTTTTTTTTTTTTTCCAAAGTCTTTGCCAAGGTGATGGGTTTGAAGTGTTATGCCATTGGACTTTCATTTTGCATTTCCTGTTTACAAGGGAGGGAACCCTCTTGTGAGTCTCTTGGTCATTTGGGGTTTCTCTTTATTCACTTTTTATTGGATTATTTATTTATTTATTATTTATTGGGAAGATTTTTTGGGAAAGATTTCTGTATATATTCTGCAAATGAAAGTTAGAAAAAGAGGGACGCCTGGGTGGCTCAGTTGGTTAAGCAGCTGTCTTCGGCTCAGGTCATGATCCCAGGGTTCCGGAATCGAGTCCCACATTGGGCTCCTTGCTCGGCAGGGAGCCTGCTTCCTCCTCTGCCTCTGCTGCTCCCCTCCCTACTGCTCATGCTCTCTGTCACCCACTCTCTCTCAAATAAATAAATAAAAAATCTTTAAAAAAAAAAAAAAGAAAGTTAGAAAAAGATAAGGACTAGTTGAAGATTGGGTAAATTAATCTTTCTACAGGCTATATTTTCTAACTACTTGGAGTTGAATGCAGGCCTTCTTTCAATCTTTTTACAAGTGAATTTCAGCCTAACTGGATCATTTAAGTTTTGATACATAATGCTTTATTTTTTGTTTGTTTCTAATTAAAATTTCATTTGTAACCTCTTCATTGACTCATGAGTTTTTAAGGAATTTTTAAACAGGAGATCTTCTATAACAGTTTCTGTTGACTCTAAAGTCATGTTTTGGTTGAAGCTGTACAGTAGAATTTGTGTTTCTAGCTTTCTAAAGTATTGCTTTCCTTCTTGTCTCTTGGTGTGTTTTCCAAGGTTATTTAGAGTAGGCAGTCTATTTTGTTTTCATTTCCTTCATCATCCCTTTTCCCAGTGGGCAGTTTGGTAGTTGTGCCTCTCTGAAGGTACCAGAACCGTGACTGCTTTGGTCACTTGGACTTTCTGCCCCCGGGCTGTCTCACGGTATATGGCATTATGCTGGGGGCTCGGCTCCTGGACTGGTCTAGGGGTTCTACGTGTTGCTCTCCTGCTGGAGTGTTGTGAAGGGACGGAATGTATTAATGTATTCTCTTATTTTGAGAGCAAAAGTATTGAAGGCCATTAATGACACAGTATAACAAAATTTGTAGCTTTCTTAACTGATTTTCTTTTAATTGAAGCTCTTTATGTAAACTTACCTTTAAGAAATGGGTTGTCTTGCTTTATGTACATAAGGAAATTAGTATCCGAGGATAATATAGCTCATTATATATCCTGTTCTTTACATGAGCTTTTATATTTCTCAGTAGAATTTGTGTTTCTAGCTTTCTAAAGTTTATCCTTGATGAGGAAAACATCTTGGTTTGGTGTTTGCCAGATAACAGATTTGTGAATTTTGCTTATTTCTGTTCAGTTTCAACTTTTTAAGAATATATTCCCACGATCTTTAGCTGAAGTTCAGGTAGCTATCTGTAGTTCGGTTTTGGCTGTCTTACAGGTGTGTGTTTATGTGACTTTGCTATATCAAGATGTTGGGAGGGGGATGAAAATTTATTGATTTACTTTTACTCTTGTTACTTGGTATACTGTGAGGAGCTTTATGAAAGTCTAACCCTGCAGACCTTTATCACCTCCCCCTTCTCTGCCCCCTCTCCATTCCGGCCAACTGCCAACTGCCAACTTTGCATCCCAGGATGCCTCACCCAACTCCTGTCCCTAGTTCTGGATCTGTTCTACATTGGAGTTAGTCTCCACGTTTCTGAGGAAAGAGGTACCAATGGGTGGCTGCCCCAAATTTCTGCCCACCCTGTGTTTTTTTAATCTAGGTAGAAGGGGTTTGGGGTGGATGCTTTTTACTTTGTTTTCAGTGCTGGTTTTGTTTCAGATAACGAATATGTTTAGACCACTAGTTGTTCTTAATTCAGAGTTAATAGGAACTTTTGATTAAGGATGGAACACTCATTTTTTATGACTATTTTAATGGGCTTTTGGGATAGGTCAAATGAAAGAAATTTTATTTTTAGTGGAGTGTAAACAAACTATGCTAATTTTAGTTTGGTATGTAACAGAGAGTGCTGGTACATTTTGATTCACTTCAACAACCAGGTTAAACAGAACTTTATATTGTAAATAACCCATTTTGCATTATGAGATAGTAGAAGTACGGTTTTGCTCTCATTTCTTGTTAGATCTCAAAATGTGTAAGGGTTGTGTGTTAGTCACTGAACATTTTGGCATTTTGCCTCTACTGTGATACCGGTTTGATTTTTATAATGAAAAAGCTTATTGATACAGAGCAATGAGTATGTAATACTGCTGAGCTGCGGAGATTTAATTGCTTAATATCGTCATGTCAGGTACAGGCCTGCTACTGACTGACTGTGAATGATGTTGGTCAGATTAATTCTTTTGTACATCAGCTTATCTGTAAAATGGGGATAAGAAAAATAAGTAGATTGAGTTTGTGTCTATGGGATGTGTGCCATTTAATGCTATATGAGCTTAGACCATACATCTCCCAGTAGAAACTTCCTTATGGGAGATAACCCGTGTAAAGATACTACAAAGGTAATACATAGTAAGTCACATATTTGGTGATTGTTGTGTTCAACTTGAAGTACCTGGAAGCATCTAATTATAATTTTTAACTGTCTTGTAGACTTGGGGGCCCCACTTCTGATCAACTGAGTCAAAATGTTGGTGAATAGGAATCAAATTTAGAATTTGTTCTAGGTCGATGATATCAAGAACCAGTATAGCCAAGTCTGTGACGTGATGAGTTGGCATAAGTAAGACACAGGCTATTCAGTTGATGTGCCCAGGTGTTGTATGGCTCTAAAAGGAAGATCAGATGAAACTTCCCTATGGAAAGAGCCAAATGTGTCTTTGTTTGCTTCTGCTCCCCTCTCCCGATTTTGATATATACCCCAAATACTTCAGCACAGACTACAGTCAAATATCTGTTGTTTTGTAATTTAGCAAAAATTTCTATGTAGTAAAATGTTAAATTCGTAGGTATACCATTTAATGAATTTTTACAATTCATTAACCCTAACCCTTTTCAAAGTGTCACACTTGACTCGTGCTCCTTCCCAGTCAGTACTCATCTCCTACTCCAGAGGCAATCACTCCTCTCATTTTTTCTGTCCTGTGTTGGTGTTGCTTGTTCTGGAACTTCGTATCAATACAGTTGTCCAGTGTGTGTGTGCTTTTGTGCCTGGCTGTTATGAATAAAGCTGCTGTGAACATTCTTATAGGGTTTTTTAGACATGTGTGTATTTTTCTTGGGGTAAATAACCTAAAAGTGGAGGTGCTAGGTTGTATGATACGTGTTTCACTTTTTTATAAAAAGGTTTATTTGTTTAAGTAATCCCCAAGCCCAACGTGGAGCTTGAACTCAGAACCCCAAGATCAAGAGTTGCATCCTTTTTCAGCTGAGCCAGCCAGCTCCCCCCAATATGTGTTTAACTTGAAACTGCCCGACTATTTTCCAAGATGAATAATATTTTACACTCTCCCCAACAATGTGTGAACATTTCTTTCACTTGTCATCCTTATTAAGTTGTCATCTTTTTAATATTATCCATTTTGCTTTGTATATGGTGCTGTTTCGTTGTAATTTTAATTTGCATTTCCCTGATGCAATAATGTTGTATTCTAGTTTATGTGCTTATGGGCTGTATGCTTATTACCAATCCTTTATTAGGTGTCTTCAGGTCTTTTGCCCTTTTAAAAATTGGGTTTTCTTACTGAGTTGTGGGAGTTCTTTATAAATTTGGATCCAAATACTTTGTCAGATACATGTCTTATATTTTCTCTCAGTCTGGCTTGCATATTCATTTTTTTAACAGTATCTTTTGATTAGCAGGTGTTCTGAATTTATCCTTTTTAAAAAAAATCATTTTTTAAAGATTTTATTTTTAAGTTATCTCTACCTCCAATGTGGGGCTCAAACTCACAACCCTGAGATTAAGAGTTCCATGTTCTCCCGCTGAGCCAGCCACGTGCCGCCTTATTTTTACTGTTCTTTCTGTCCT
This sequence comes from Mustela nigripes, assembly GCF_022355385.1. NCBI lineage: Eukaryota > Metazoa > Chordata > Mammalia > Carnivora > Mustelidae > Mustela > Mustela nigripes. The sequence goes on along the minus strand of NC_081561.1, from coordinate 16,796,895 downwards.
AAGAAACCTTTGTCTATCTCCAGGCCGCAAAGTAATTCTATGTTTTCTTCTAAAGGACTTATAGTAGTGTTTTTATGCATCTTTCTGATTTCCTTTTTGATTTATTATATGATCTGTGGGTTATTTAGAACTGGGTTTAGCTGTGATATTAATGTTTTCAAATGTATTGACACTTGTTTTGTAGCCCAGCATATGGTCTGCTTGATGAACCTTGAAGCCTGTATTTTAGGTTTTCGGGTACAGTGTTTTATAAGGTGTCCGATGACTGATGGTATTTCTTAGATCTTCTTTGTCTTTGCTGAAGGTTTTTTCAGCGTGTGGGGTGTGTTGTTTTAGTCTATCAAGTTGTTGAGATAGGAGTTAAAATTGTCCACTTCCATTTGGTGAACTTGTCTTTTCCTGTTATGTCCATTTTTACTTTACATGTTTTGAAGCCCTCGTTAAAGTGTGTGCCTTACGTGTTGTGGTTCCTCAGTTTCCTCTTAATATTACTAAATGTTCTTAAAAAAAGAAAGAAAAGACTGTGCAAGTATTCTTTGTCTAGAAAATCTCCTATATCTGGTATTACTATAGCCAGCCACTCTGTTAGTAGAATAAGACTTCTTAAGCTTATGAATTGTAGGTTGTTATCTTTTTCCATCCATTTGCTTTTAACCTATATCTTTTTAAGTGAGTTTCTTGAAAATGATATATGGGTATCTTGCCTTTTATGTATTTTTTTTGCCTTTTTTTTTTTTTTTTAAACAGAGATCATAAGTAGGCAGAGAGGCAGAGGGAGAGAGGGGGCGGGGGGTGCGGGGAGCAGGCTCCCTGCTGAGCAGAGAGCCCGATGCGGGGCTCGATCCCAGGAGCCCGGGATCACAACCCGAGCCGAAAGCAGAGGCCCCAACCCACTGAGCCACCCAGGCACCTTGGAATATTTATAATGTCATTATTTATATGGTTGGATTATGTCTCCCATTTTTCTCTGGTTTTCCCATTTGTCTTTTGTTCCTTTTGAAAGCTGTCCTTTTGGTTAGTTGACTATTTGTTAGAATTATATTTTAGTTACTTTGATCTTTACCTCTTCATGTTACTTAGTGGTTCCTTTTGAGATTATATTATGTCCTTAACTTTCACATTCTGCTTTGTGTTCATACTGTACCACTTCCTTTCATATTTAGCAATCTTGCAACTTTACATAGTTTGATTTGCCTCCCCTCTTCTTTGGTATTTTAGATTATACTTGTTGTCATCTGTATTAAAATTAGATAGGCTATAAACTCACAGCATCTAATTTTCACTTTCTTTGGTTATATGTATTTTCAAGAGATTAAGAGGAATACAAGTTTTTTGTGTTTGCTCACATACCGTTCATTTCTTCCAGAAACTTGAGATCTATTTGGTATCCTATCCCTTCACCCTGGAGAACTTGTAGAACAGGTTTTATGGCAATAGATTATCTTAGTTTTCTTTTATCTGAAGGCATCTTTATTATTCCTTTGGGGAGAGGAGGGCTTGACTTTACAGAGGTGTGATTGATGTACTGTAAAAGACATCCATTTGAAATATTCAGATAGTTTTAGCCAGCAGGAACTTTCTTCAAGTCACACTCTCTCCCAGTTGTGATGGGTGGCAGCTGGAACTCTTCAGTCTCAGTTGGCTGCTTGGTGTGTGCCTTACATGCGAGCAACTTACACGTCTGCTAGAAATTTGGACAATTTACATGCAGATTTATCTGCTCCTCATTGCTGCATTTCTCCCTCATTTTCTCTATCTATGGTCACTTACTCCGTCCTCTAATTCCTCCATGAACAGATTTGCTTTTCTCTCAGAATTTCAACTATGCAGTGGCACCAATTCACAGTGCAGGAAACTCACTCAGTGCCCCCCTCTTCTTCCAAGTGTTTTTTTTATCTCTATAGTTCCTGCTGCTTCTGGTTGCCCTCCAGTGTTTCCACATGGTTGTTTCTTTTTATTCTGTTCAGATTTAAAAATTGTCAGGTCATTTAAAATGTCAGGTCATTGGTCAGATAACAAACTATTCCACCATTAGCAAAAGCAGAGCTCTCTTTGTTTGCCCTTAACCTGGGTTGTTTGAGATTTGGGGTGGTCTTTATTGTATTGGAGTAAAAAACCCAAGGCATTTCACCAAACTCACCAGTACTGATGTTTATTAAATGTTTATTCTCTCTCCTGAGCCCATATATAACTTTATGTTTTAAATTAATACTACAACTATGTGGTTTTTTGTGTATGTGTGTGGTTTTTGTTTTGCTTTTTTTCTCAGTTTGAGCCATCAGGAAATTGGTACTGAGGGCAGTTAGGTTTACAAAGCCACCATATCTGGTAGCACAGCTGGGATTCAGATCTTTTCAATTCTTTTGATTCAGGAGCCCACACTGGTAACCATATATGGTTCTACCTTCACCCCATTCCCAGTTTACCTGTAACTATAGCAGTTCTTCCTGAAAATAAGTAGGGATAGAACACTGACATGAAAGTTGAAATCTATCATTATGAAATCTGTTGTATTTTAGGAAATGGAAGTACCAGTATTGCCGAAAATCTCTCTACCCATCACCAGTTCTTCACTGCCTACCTTCAATTTTAGTTCCTCTGTGATCACAACGTCCTCTCCATCACCCATTAGTCCTTCACAATCATTAACAAACAAGGTACAGAACCATTATACAAGTAGAGGTGATTTTTGTTCTTTAAAAAAATTTAATATTCTGTTAAAAGCAATGTTAAGTTCCCACTCTGGAAATTAATAACTCAGACTAAGAAGAGAAAAATGGAAACGATGCTTTGCTTTTTTAAATGTATGTTATAAAAGGATACATTATAATGGAGTGTTTTTTAATTCTGATTTCATGCCTTAGAGACTGATGATTTTAAGTTTGTTTCCAAACACTGTTTTCAATTAAGATGCTATTTTGGGGGGTAAGAATGAGGTTATTGTTTTTATTTCTCTGGTAGGATTAACTGCTCCTGAAATGTTTCATGCTTTTGCCTTGGCTTTTTTTTCTGAAAGTATTCTTATAGATGTTTTTTTTTCCTTAGGCAGGTACTCATTTCTGAGATAGAGTATATTCCTTTCCCAAGGAGAAGCCAGATTTTCTAGCAGTTACAGTTTATTTTTCAGAAATTTTAACAATTGATTTTTTTTTTTAAGATTTTATTTATTTATTTGACAGAAATCGCAAGTAGATGGAGAGGCAGGCAGAGAGAAAGAGAGGGAAGCAGGCTCCCTGCTAAGCAGAGAGCCCGATGTGGGACTCGATCCCAGGACCCTGAGATCATGACCTGAGCCGAAGGCAGCAGCTTAACCCACTGAGCCACCCAGGCGCCCCAACAATTAATTTTTATTTTTATTCATTTTTTTAGAAGATTTTATTTTAAAGTAATCTCTATGGCCAACATAGGGCTAGAACTCAGAACCCCAAGATCAAGATTTGCTTGCTCTACTGACTGAGCCAGCCAGGCACCCCTTAACAAGTGATTTTTAAATCTAAAAGGAAGTTGTTTTGGGGTTCTTTAAAATAATTAATTTACAGTTATTTTGTTGTCAATTTCTCTAAAAAATAAAAAGCTTTTTGTATTTTAATAATTTGGAAAACCAGGTACAAATGACCTCTCCAAACAGCACTGGCAGCCCCTTGTTTCGATTTTCATCTCCAATTGTAAAATCTACTGAGGCAGATCTACTACCTCCATCATCTGTAAGTAGCAAGCAAGGAATGTTTCATATTTATTTTTTATCAAAACCGAGATGCCATTGGGGTAAGAAATAACACCGTTTTTCTTTAAACTTAAAAAAAAAATCAGGGTACAGAGAACTTGAATGAACACCTATTTATTTTCCACTACCTATATATACACATCAGCATATATGTTTTCTCATGACCATTTGAAGGTTAAGATACAAACCTCTTGACACCCTTACAGCTCTTCCATATGTCCCCTAAGAAAAAGGACATTCCTCTGCATACCTGCAGTACAGTTATCATATCCATTACAGTTAAGATGATAGAATAACAACAACGTAGGCCATATTCAGATTTTCCCCCATTGTCCTATACTGTCCTTTAATTACTATTTTGTTTCTCTTGGGCCTACATCCAATTAAGATCAGGACCTAATCAACTAAATTGCGATTGCATTTGGTAAACCTGTTTCTTGAATTGCCTTTAATCTGGAGAAGTTTTGGGTTTTTGTGCCTCAGAGTATATATTTGTTTGTTTCTTTGTAGTTAAATATTTTGGGGAGATAATAAGTTTAATGTTTGAGTTGCCTCATACATCTTTGGCATGCATATCATTTTTACATGTTGCCTTCTCTTTTTCACTATGCTCTCATTTTCTGTCACAGCTGGATGTTCCAGATCATTGTGTAAATTTGCCTGTCGCATGCCTGTGACCTGTTCCATTGTCCATAAAGTCTCCTGCTTTTTATTAGAAAATGGTATTTAGAAATCCAGAAATGAGCTTTAGGAGCACATAATTATTTTATGTACTGCTTTGAAGGAAAAAAAAAATGCCTAAGAAATGAAAAATGCTGTTTGATAGAACATACCATTCATCCTAAGAAGCATCTCAATTTTAGAGATTGTAAAATATGAAAACCTGGAATACATGAAATTCAGTGTTGTTGTTGTTGTTTTGACTTGGGATAAGAAGAAGCTACTTGATATTCATTTAAAACTAAATAGACTCTTAAAGGATATGTTTTCTTCTTTACAGTTTGGATTTATATTCAGTGTGCCTGTTGCAAAAACAACAGAACTTTCTGGCTCTAGTAGTATTTCAGAATCAATTACAAGTAGTAGTTCAGGTAAGTAAGAATTTCTTAAGTTTTTATGTAAAAATAGTTGCATTACATTACATTAGTATTTTAAATTCTTTAATCTTTAGCAATTTTTTTTTTTTTTTATATTTTTATTTATTTGACAGATCACAAGTAGGCAGAGAGGTAGGCAGAGAGGCAGGCAGAGAGAGAGGAGGAGGCAGGCTCCCTGCTGAGCAGAGAGCCCGATGTGAGGCTCGATCCCTGGACCCTGGGATCATGACCTGAGCTGAAGGCAGAGGCCTTAACCACTGAGCCACCCAGGCGCTTCATCTTTAGCAATTCTTTTTTTTTTTTTTTTTTTTTAAAGATTTTATTTATTTATTTGACAGAGAGAAATTACAAGTACACTGAGAGGCAGGCAGAGAGAGAGAGAAGGAAGCAGGCTCCCCGCTGAGCAGAGCCCGATGCGGGACTCAATCTCAGGACCCTGAGATCATGACCTGAGCCGAAGGCAGCGGCTTAACCCACTGAGCCACCCAGGCGCCCCAATCTTTAGCAATTCTTATAAATGGTTTAATTTGAATGAAGTTAGCTGTAAAAAGCAAACAGGAGCTAATACCAAACCTTGACAATATTTTTAGTCTCTATTTTCAGAAATACTTAGCTCACTAAATGGAAATGTTACAGGGATTTTTATGTCAGCACATATATTCATTGTCTTTGTTTAATTAAAATAAGGTGATAGTTTAGTATAAATGAAGTATTAAGAAATTGAAGAGTTGTCTGCATTGTTATTGAGGTGAAGTATAATTGGCAGTAGATTCTATCTCTAGGTTTAGTGTTCAGTTCACAAACATTTTTATGTGTTAAGGGTTATGCCGGCCTGTGCCGATAGTGATTCATAATTTCAAGGAATGGGTGTAATTGAGGGAAAGAAATGAGTCATCAGAAAATTAAATCCTAGCCTTTTGTTGCGGTAGTGGTGGTTTTCCTTGCAAGTGTTTGCTGTTTAGGAAGTGGGGAATCATCTGGGCTAAAGATACTCAGGTCAAGAATTTTTAAGCAAGGGCATTTTACTCAAGAGATGACAGCAAATGCGTGGGTGTAGGAATTAGAGAAAAAAGCATGATGGTCTTTGAAATCTGTAGGTAATTTGTCATGCAGTTAAAAAATAGCTTTAAACTATAAAAATTCTTGAATTTACACTAAGGAATTGGAATTTAATCTGAATGTAGTAGGAAGACATTGAGTGATTTTAAATGGGGTGAGCTCAGGGCACCTGGGTGGCTCAGTGGGTTGGGCCTCTGCCTTCAGCTCAGGTCATGATCCCAAGGTCCTGGGATCGAGTCCTGCATCGGGCTCTCTGCTCGGCGGGGAGCCTGCTTCTTCCTCTCTGTTTCAGCTCTGTGCCTACTTATGATCTCTGTCAAGTAAATAAATAAAATCTTTTAAAAAATAAATAAATAAATGAATGGGGTGAGCTGGGTGTCATGGACTGACAGCAGTGCCCATTGCAGGGGGGGCATGGTTGGGAGTGGGGTTTTATAGGCTGAAATACCAGTTAAGTTCTTTTGCCCTATCCAGAAGTGTTTATTTGACTCTCTCAGTTGTTTTTTGTTTTTTGTTTTTGTTTTTTTTTTTAATCTCATAGTTTTAGAATTAAAACAAACTAGATCCTCCCTCAAAGGATAGAGTAAAAAAATCAACAAAGCGAAAGAGCTAGGACATAGAAGCTGGATGTTCTAGCTTTGGTGGAGCTGGAAGATAAGAGTAAAGATAGTGAGAGTGGCACAGCATAGGGATTTGTATGTTGCAGTCCTGTGTTTTATTGATTAAAACAGCCTTGTGTAAGAGAAAGAAGTAACAAGCACATTTCAGGTGTACTTTCTACCACAAGATTTTTTTCTTTAATGTTACTAAGAATTCATTGAGGAATAAACTTTTGCAAATTACCATTATCCTGCCTGGTTAATTTTTTATGCCAGTTTTTATTAATGCGATACTAATGGTAACTGGATGAGCAGGAATTTGTTAAAACAACTTTCGTGTCATTACATTTGGGGGAGTTATCCAGATTTTTAGGGCATTTTTTAGGAGTGGCATCCTAGAATTGAGAGTGATTCTCACCACTTCTCTCATTAAGAAGCTGATTGAAAATGTGTAAGTCATGATTAATTACTTTGTGGCAGGAGCTGATTTTTCCAATCAATTTGAGTACACTGCAGGGTATCTTTAAAATTGCCTTAAGTTACTAAAAGCATGTCAGTTTTTTTTTTTTTTTTTTAAGGATTTATTTATTTGACAGAGAGAAATCACAAGTAGATGGAGAGGCAGGCAGAGAGAGAGAGAGAGAGAGGGAAGCAGGCTCCCTGCCGAGCAGAGAGCCTGATGCGGGACTCGATCCCAGGACCCTGAGATCATGACCTGAGCCAAAGGCAGTGGCTTAACCCACTGAGCCACCCAGGCGCCCCAGCATGTCAGTTTTGATTCTAAAGGAGGATAGACTGTGACTAAGTGCTACAAGCATATGTTTTGTTTAACCCTCCCCTGCCTTTTTTTTTTTTTTTTTTAAATATTTTATTTATTAGAGAGAGAGCAGCAGAGACTACAAGCAGGGTGGAGAGGGAGAAGCAGGCTTCCCGCTGAGCAGGGAGCCCAATGCGGGGCTCAATCCCAGGACCCTGGGATCATAACTTGAGCTGAAGGCAGCGGCTTACTGCTTTCACTCAGGTGCCTGCATATGTTTTGTTTTGACACAGTTATGAGGTAGGCACAATGTTTTGTTGTATATTTTTTTTGTTCCTGAGGTGAAATTGAGATAAGGTAAAATGAATCCTTTTAAAGGGAACAGACTCAGTTGTGTTTAGTACGCTGGCTGTGTGCAGCGAGTCACTGCAGTCTGTCTCGTTCCAAATAGTTTTATCCCTGCTCCCACAGAAGAGACCTGTACCTGCTAAACAGCCCTTCCGATCTCTCCACTGCCAGTCGCTGTTTTGTTTCGTTGTATGTGCCCATTCTGGAGTCCTATAATACGACTTTTTGTGTCTAGCTTCTTTTACTTACTGTTTTCAGGGTTTATGTGTATGACAGTATGTATCAGGACTTCGCTCCTTTTTTTTCCCTTTTTTATGTGTTTTTAGAATTTATTATTTATTTATTTGCTTCTTTAAGTGGGTTCCATACCCAGTGTGGGGCTTAAACTCATGATACTGAGTTTGAGTCACATGCTCTCCTGACTGAGCCAGCCAGGCGCCCCAGTACTTCACTCCTTTTGTGGCTGAACTATATTCGTTGTCTGGATATACTATAGTTTTCTCTTCATCCATTGATGGATATTTGGGCTATTTGCAGCTTTTGGCTGTTGTACATAGCGCTAGTGTGAATATTCGTACGCACTTGTATGTTTGAATGCTGGTTTTCGTGCTCTGGGATATATACCCAAATGGTAGTTCTATGTGTAATTTTTTGAGGAACCACGATGCTGTTTTTCTCAGCCTCTGACTCCTTTTACACTCCTCCTAGCAGTGTATGAGGCTTCGGATTTCTCCACATTCTCACTGTGCTGCTTTTTCATTTGTTCATACCCATCCTTAGCCAATTTGAAGTGATACTTCCGTTGTGGTTTTGATTTGCATTTCTCTAATGACTAATGGTGTCAAGCATATTTTCATGTGCTTTTCTTGGTCCTTTATCCTCTTGGGAGAAATGTCTATTCAAGTCCTTTCCCCATTTCTAAGTTGGTTTACCTTTCTGTTGCTAAGATTTAACCATTTTTATATAGTCTGGATATTAGATCCTTATCAGATACATGATTTGCAAATAACTTATCCCATTAAGTAGATTGTCTTTTCACTTTTTTGATAATGTCCTCCACAAAGGTTTTAATGTGGTGGTGGTCAGTTTTTTTCTTTGCTTATGCTTTTTATGGCGCATCTAAGAATTCATTGCCAAATCCATTGTCCTGAAAATACCTTCTTGGTTTTCATCTTAAGAGTTTTATTGTTTTAGTTCTCACATTTAGATCATTGATTCCATTTTGGGTTAATTTTTGTTTTATGACATGTGGTAGGATTTTTTGAAACTACTTGATCCACTCCTTTTAAATTGGCAAATGCTTATGAGAAACCTGGTTATTTATATTTTTTTACGAAAAATTTCAAACATTTTCAGAAGTAGTAGACTGAATTCCCATGTACTCTTTACCCAGCTTTGGCACCTAGCATTTTATAACCGTCTTGTTTCTCTTTTCTCTCATTCCTCCCTGTCCTGCCTGGAAACACACCTATTAGTTGTACTGAAACAATCCCACACATACTTCATTTGTAAAACTTTCTTCCTTAGAAATAGAACCACAAAGCCAGTATCGTCACAGATTTCTTATTTTAAGTATAAGAATATGTTTATTTTGGAAAGTTTAGGAAACCTAAAAAGAATCAGCAATAAAAGTCAGTCATCACTATCAGCCACTATTAGTCTTTTGATGTATCATTCAAAGTCTTTTGGACTTTATAGTCTTTACCTATAACTGCATTTAAGAATGATTTTTGTGGCCACACAGCATGGCACCCTGCTGCTCTGTGATCACTGTTCTGTGATTGATGTTCTCAGACAGTTAGCATCTGTTATCCAGGTTTTCAATATGAAAACTGAAGGATCCTTTCTTTTTTTCTTTTTAAAGATTTTATTTATTTATTTATTTGCGAGAGTGAGCAGGAGCAGAGGGAGAAGCAGACTCCCTGTTGAATGGGGAGGCCAGTATAGGACTGGATCCTGGGACCCTGAGATCATGACCTGAGCTGAAGGCAGATGCTTAACTGACTGAGCCCCCCGGGCGCCGGAAAACTGAAGGATACTTTGAATCATAGGATGAATTTCTAGAGATGAAAGAACTGGCTCAGTTTGGGAATTTATTGTTAAGGTTTTTTGATTAATCTTGTAAATTGTTGTGTAATCAGAAACACATTTCATGCAGTTTCTGAGCTTGCTCCCGCTGCCGTCTCTTTTTCAGCGTGTCAGTGCGGTTTTCTTGATTACCTTTTAGTTCCCTGGGTGAGGGATGATCTTATGTACAGTTTATACTTTCTGCCCTTTTGGGGGAGAAAAATACCCAGAGTATAGAATGGGATATACTGTCTCTACTGTCTTATAATGGTTAACCCTTAAATTTTAAGTAAATTTATTCATTACCTTTGAGTTGCAGTGACTTTTTCATGATACTTTAGCAGTTGGTCCAAATTGGCTTTGAAGGATCTTTTTAATACATTTAACTCAATCCAGTGCTTTTTCTTAGCATAATGTCTTTTACATTTAAAAAAATTGCAGCTCAAGATATCGGTGCAGTGAATAGTACAAGCTGTAAGAAGAAGCCAGATGAAGATTGTGAGGGCCCTTTTAGACCTGCAAAAACCCTGAAAGAGGGAAGTGTCCTAGATGTTCTCAAAAGCCCCGGTAAGTTAACAGCTGCCTTTGAAAATACTCTAAAATCTTAAGTACAAATTTGTGGTCTTATTTTAATGCCGTCTAGGGTATGCTTTAGGTGTTTAAGAAATTATGGCTAGTTTGATAGGAGATTGACTTGAAAGTAGTCATAGTCAGATGTAAGTCTTTTATTTATTTATTTTTTTAAAAGATTTATTTATTTATTTGAGAGAGGGAGACAGAGCATGAGAGGGGAGAAGTCAGAGGGAGAAGCTGGGAACCCAATGCAGGACTTGATCCCGGTACTTTGGGATCATGACCTGAGCTGAAGGCAGTTGCTTAACCAACTGAGCCACCCAGGCGCCCCAGATGTAAGTCTTTTAAAGTAAGTATCTTAGAAACTCTCCTTTAGAATTCAGATCTCTCTCTCTTTTTTTTTTTTTTTTAATTTTATTTATTTATTTGACAGAGAGAGAGATCACAAGTAGGCAGAAAGGCAGGCAGAGAGAGAGGAGGAAGCAGGCTCTCTGCTGAGCAGAGAACCTGATTCGGAGCTCGATCCCAGGGACCTGGGATCATGACCTGAGCCGAAGGCAGAGGCTTTAACCCACTGAGATACCCAGGCGCCCTAGAATTCAGATCTCTTAGGAGGCAAGTATAGCAGGAGAAGAAGAGGGAAGTGTAGAAGGAGAAAATGAATTGCCTTTTAGTAGCGATAGATCAATATGAGGGGAAAAAGTAAATAAACCTGATTATACACCTGGGCATATCTTTCTCTGATGGTAATGTTGAATTGCCTCGTTCTCAGATCATTGCCTAGTTCTTTCTGGGCAATGAAAGAAAGAAAACATTTGCTGATCCCAACATAGGTATATGTAAGGGACTGTGCTCACTTGAAAAGAAATTCGAGAGCTCATAGAAATAACTTGAAGGCAGTGACTAGAAATCCTCAGTAAGTTTTCAGTTTGGGAATCAGGACAGCTACGACTGCGATTATGATGTCTGCTATAGAGATGTAAACATGTTTATAACATGATGTGGTTGCTCAGAGAGAATTTGGATTTACTGAGCAGATAAACATGTCTAATTGAATAAGAATTTGCAGATAAGGTTGGCTTCCACAGCAAGATTTAGGAGGATTAGGTTTTTTTGGTCTGGCTTTGTCATTTTTAGAGATGAGGGTACTGCCTTCAGGAGTCCTGGTGACTTAGACGATGTGGCACAGTTGGGGAGAGCTGCAGAGCGCCTGGGCTAGCAGCAGCTGAGGGGTGGTAGAGCGGCGGCGCAGTCCTACAGTCCGTCCTCATGTAGCTTCTGCTCTGCATTCAGGGTGCCCAGCCCTCCTCCCTTTCAGTTTTCTTTAGCAAGATTTGGAGGAGTCCTATGTTCTGTGAGGGAAATTAGGAAAACCTGAGAAAGAGGAAGGAAAGGAAATCTATAACACCTTAAGATGGTTACTGTTAAAATCGCACCAAACTTAGTGACTCAGATTAATCATTAACAAGATGGTACATTTTAGACCACTGGGAGTAACTAAAGTATGTTTGCCTTTTTGCTAAAACTAGCTCGAGGTTGGATTAATCGTAGCCTTAGAAAATCTCTAAACAGTCTTCTGTATCCTCTTACCCTCCAATTTTATTTTCCTTTTGTGTTAAAAGCTGGAAAAACAGGTCACTGGGTTTGTTGGTACATGTACAACAAAGGGTAATGGGTCCAAAGTAAAGGATTGGAAGGTCATTCCCATGAGTAAAGCTGGAATGAATCGATTCAATTCGATGACAGCAGTTTTGGTAGTACCAAGACTTTCTCAACTCCTGTTACTCCATGGTTCTGTGTGAATAACTTAATTGTCTGAGTACATTCATTGGTTACGGAAAAGGTATACTTACAATGGGAAAGGTTCTGTGATTATATTGGAGAACTATGTGAGGCAATTTATTTGAATTAGGATTTGGTAACGTTCCACGGGCGTCTTTGAGTAGCATGAGCTCATCCTCCACGAGGGTAGACTGGGTCTTCCTTTCTGTAGTTCTAGACCTTACCAGATGGTTTGGTTTTTTGTTCATTGGTTTTGTTTTGGTTTTTTTTTTTGCTTACACTTTCCTCTTTCCCTCATTATAGGTTTCGCATCACCGAAGACAGATTCTCTTGCTGCTCAGCCTCCTACCACAAGCCCAGTTGTTTATACAAGACCAGCAATAAGTAGCTTTTCTTCTAGTGGCATCGGGTTTGGGGAAAATTTAAAAGCTGGACCGTTGTGGCAGTGCGATACTTGTCTACTCCAGAACAAACTTACAGACAGCAAGTGCATCGCCTGTCAGGCTGCAAAGCTGCCGCCCAAAGAGACTGCGAAACAAACTGGAATTGGAACACCGAATAAAAGTGACAGATCAGCTCTTCCCTCCTCAGGGACGGGGTTCGGAGACAAATTTAAACCGGCAGCAGGCACTTGGGATTGTGATACCTGCCTAGTGCAGAATAAACCTGAGGCGATAAAATGCGTGGCCTGTGAAACCCCGAAGCCCGGGACCGGTGTGAAGCGAGTCCTTACGCTGCCCACGGCTCCGGAGAGCGCGGTGACTGCGACTACGGCTGCCGCCTCTGCCACGTGCACTGTGACCACTGCCCCCCTAGGGTTTGCTGAGCAGTTTAAAAGGCCCGTGGGCTCTTGGGAGTGTCCAGTATGCTGTGTTTTTAATAATGGCGAAGACAGTAAATGTGTGTCCTGTGTGTCTGAGAAACCAGGTACGTGTGTGGCTCTTTGGGAAAATTTTATTCATTGTTTGAGTAGGACATTTAAATTCATTGTGTGCTAACAGCCACCTCCGTGTAATGCGGCTGGTTGAGCCTTTCCTCGTCCACCTTCATTTCTCTGAGCCGTCCTGAGGTACAGTGATTTGCCTGGGGCTGGATCTGCGTCTTTCCGGGGCGGTGTGTTAACCAGCCCAGTACGTGCTTAGACGCTTTCTTTGCATCCGTTTGTATCAGAACCTTCCTGCTCGTCACGGTCATTTTCGAAGTTGACTAGTACAGATGCTGAAAGATCTTAGAAGGGGCAGCCTTCAGCCTTTCTCAGACTGTTCTCCAGAACGAAATAGCACTTCATCTCTTTCCCTCTTAGAAGTGAGGATGGCAATTGGTCATTTCCAGAGAAGTTTTCACAGAAGGTAGTCAGTATCACTTTATGAGAGGCTGACTGTTAATGGTGATACCTGTACCTCTGTTCTCTGCCAGAGAGATTGCAGTGAGAGCAAATTACTGAATCATGAATGAAAAAAATTCTAACCTGGCAGTGAGAAAAAAGGAGTCAGGTTTGAGTTTTTCCTGTGTCTCTGTTCAAATTTGAAGAAGTTACTGAGATTCACAACTGGAAATGACTTCTTGCTGTTTTTGTAATAATGTTATAGAATTGTTTGGTCTAGGTATATGGCAACCTGGATACTAAGTAAAACCTTTTATGGATGCCCTGGGAATTATGCTTTCCTTTTTATTGCATTATTCATGGATATGAAGTTTTAGGTCTGCAACGGGAAGTTCTTTATTTGTTAGCCTCTACCCTATGTCTGAACATAAGGAGTGAGCCATAATTCTCATTCTCACTGCACATCTCCACAAGAATAAGATTTCAGAGTCTTCATTCTGAAATAACTTTTCTTTTCCATCTGTCATTCCTCCTCCTCCCCTAAAGGGGAAAAAGAGAAAAAGGGCAAGTCTTTGATCAAACAAGAAACCAGAATTAATTCTGAGTTGATTAGGAGAATAAAACTGAGTTAGGAAGTAAAAGTAATGTTAGGAAGTAAAAGTAATGTCAGCTATGGATAAAGGAAGCTCGTACATTTATTAAAGAAATCCCAGCTTCATCCTGTAAATGATGAGCCATCATTTTAAGCAGAGGAGTGATACAGTTAAAGTTGTGTGTTTGACAGATTTCTTGGTGGCTTTTTGGAGGGTAGATCTGAAGACAACAAAAGTTGGAGGGATACCGGAGGACAGATGAGATTGTTGTATCAGTAGTACGTGTGGGCAAAGGTAACGGCGACGGATACTAATGGAGTCAAACCAGGATGTCAGATAATGTACAGTTGAAGCCCTGTGGGTTTTGAAGTTGTGAAGTTGAAGCTGTGAAGTTGACAAATAATGTGAGGACTTTGGATATCCTAGAATGGGCGCTCCAGGCTGGAAATACAGATTTGGGAGTCATTAGGTTATAGTTTTCCAAGAAGGCATGGGAGTAGAGGCTACATAAACTGAGGGGTTGGTGGGAATAGAGAAGATGGCTCGAAACTGAACTCTTAACTTAAGGGGGTGGCAGGAACGAAATTTTGGAACAGTTAATCTTTATTTATTTATTAAGATTTTATTTATTTGACACAGAGAGCAGAAGTAGGCAGAGAGGCAGGCGGGGCAGGGGGTGGGGGTTCTGGCTCCCTGCCAAGCAGAGAGCCCGATGCGGGGCTCGATCCCAGGACCCTGGGATCATGACCTGAGCTGAAGGCAGAGGCTTAACCCACTGAGCTACTCAGGTGCCCCTGGAACAGTTAATCTTCTAGAGGAGGAACCAGAGAGGAGGAAATCCCAAAACTACATGGCACTGGTTGCTTCTTAGAAGAATGAACCTTGGGGAACAAGAGCAGAGGTTGCAGTAAGAAGACCGTTACTCAAGCAAGAGCTGAGGGCTGCTTGACTCGGGGGAGCAGTAGGAGGCTCAGAAAAGGTGAAGGAAACAGGAGAAACAGGAAGACGCTTCTAGCCGTGCTGCCCAGCTGGCCGGGGGCACTGCCCCCGGGAAGGAGACCACAGAGCTGCGACTGCAGGTACTGCTTCGTTGCTCATGAGACTTTTGAGGACGGTGGACCGACGATGCAACCTCGGGGAGCAGTTTTCGTGGCAAGATGGAGGAGAACCTAATGGTAGAACAGACGCCAGGTGCCTGGGAGAGGTGACAGGACAGCAGGTGGAGACGCAGGAGTCAGTGACTCCCCTCATCACACACTTGCTTCACGACGGCTTCGCGGGGCCATCCTTCCCGTGCCCCCTCTGCTCCCCACGGACTTGCCAGTTCTGCTGAAGATTTAAATGACCCCTCTGCGAATCCGTTCTTCTCCTGCTCCTTAGTCAGCTCTTTCTTCACTCATCACTTTCCATCTTGGTGATGGTGCTACTACGCATTATGTTGTACTTTTCCCCTTGTAGACCGTTAGCACTTTGAGAAGTTAAGCGGCATTTCATTCATCCCCATGTCCTTAGAACTGTGGTATATTATGGTACTTAATAAATGTTAAATAGCTAGGTTCTAACCAATGCCATGAACTTCTGTGTAAAAATTTCAAAGGCAGAGACCTGGGTTTTGAAATCGTGCAGTTGATGCGGTCTGTGGCTATGTATTTTATGTGTTAGACTATTGCCTAGAATTTATATCTAAGATTTCAAAATGCTATGCTGTTCGAAGAGATTTGATAAAGATTCTTAAGGACATTTTAGTCTTTCAGTCTCTGATTACTGAGCACGTGTTATTTTTTTTTTTTTTAAACCATGATTATTCAAAACTCGGGTTAAGAGAGCTCATCACTGGGCAAGGTGAGTGTGAGCTGCTTGTTTGTAAGATTAAAAGAATTCTGATATGTCTATATTGTTTTTAACAGTGTAAAGTCTATATTTCTGGCACTTTACACTAATTGAACATTTAGACTTAGTGGTATCTTAAGATATTGACATAATGTGAATTAGAATTTGTTTCCTTACTGTTTTTTAGGAAGTTCGGTACCTGCTTCAAGTAGCAGCACTGTCCCCACCTCTCTGTCTTCTGGAAGCTGCTTGGGGTTAGACAAGTTCAAGAAACCCGAGGGCAGCTGGGACTGTGAAGTGTGCCTGGTACAGAATAAAGCAGATGCTACTAAATGTGTGGCGTGCGAAAGTGCAAAGCCAGGCACAAAATCTGAGTTTAAAGGTAAGGCATCGGTGCAGTGCCTCCTTGTACTGCCATTTTAAAGTGAAATATTTGCAGATAACTTCAGTCTCACATCTGAGTTACTGTAAAGCTGGGTGACTGCCTGGTCAGCAGTGAGGGTTTGTTTTGGTTTGTTTGTTTGTTTGTTTGTTTTGCTTTATTTATTTATTTATTTATTCCCTGCAACTGTTAAGGGACTGACTATTCTATCTTGTGTTGAGTCTGAGAGAATTGCAGATACTTGTTTCTAACTGAGAATTGCAGATACTTGTTTCTAACTGTTAACAGCCCTTTGGGATTTAGATGAGTTTACTGATTCTGGGGATTTACACCCTGAGAACCAAGTAATCTGGACTTGGGCTTTGGTTTCCCAGAGAATGTTCCAGAGAAAGGAGTCTCTTAATAATTTTGTTTTGTAAATACAAAGGAAGAGCCTCTAAAAACAATTTATGCTGAACTGTCGCCGAAGGCCACATTTTCAAGTCTTTATTATCCTTTGTGACTTAATATTTCATATGAGATACATTTCAGTAAAAAGGTTGATAAAGCTGGGAAAGAGCAGAAATTTTAGATCTGAAATAGCAGTCAGGAAGAGTTGAGAAAGATTGTTACCAGTAAGGGAGAGGGCCTCAAAGGCGAGAACATGAGGGCATTAAAGAAAGAATGCCAAGTTTAATCAGCTTGTACCCGTATCTTGGACTAATGACTTCCAGACTCTTGACTGGAAACCAAGCAGGACGCTTTTACATTGTGACCCACCACATGTATAGCATATTTGTATGATTGATTGAAAAGTGTCACAAACCAATACTTACTCTTTAGTTTGTTTAAGTTACCCTATTTCCATTCTTTTTCATTTTAGAAGAAAAATGCTGGTTGCAACCCACCAAATTAATTACATGGCTAAAGCGACGCAGCTGGTTTGAAAAACACTGCCTTTGGGGGGCGCCTGGGTGGCTCAGTTGATCTGACTCTTGGTTTCGCTCAGGGTCGTGAGATCGAGCCCAGTGTTGGGCTCCACAGTCAGTGTGGAGTTTGCTTGAAACTGAGTGTCTCTCCCTCTTTCTTTCTTTCTCTTTGTCTGCCCCACCCCTACTCGCTATCTCTCAAATAGATCAAATAAATAAAACCCCAGACTCTGCATTTGGGTGTTTTAGGTCACTATTTTCCAGTCCACTTGAGGTTGTTGTATAGCTGTGAACCTCGTGGTCCTCTTTCCGTGCCCTCTCCCTGTTGTGCTATAATCATCAAACCTTCAAGTCTGTGCCTTTGAGGCAGAAGTGAGAACGAGTTAATTATTGTCTTTAGCACCTCAAGTTTTAGCTTTCCGTCTAATATCACTTGAGGTATTTACAGACCATGTGGAATGCTGTTTGCTTCTCAGATTTTGATAATTTTTAAGGTAAGTTTCTTAGCGAAAGAAAGAAATGGGTCATCATTAAAGGGAGATTTGAAGATAAGAGGGCTTTGTCTCTATACGTGGGTAAGCCGGGTTGATGGATAAATATCTTGGCACGCCAGTGATTCCTGTTCATTTCTAGTTTCTAAGCTACAGAAAAGCATTATGAAACCAAGACTTTGGTCTTGTCAACATGGTAAGCAAACAAATAGTTTGCTTCTGCTTATGCAGGTCTTCTGGTGTTCTGAGGTTGAACTTCTTTTTAATGTTTGATTGATAACGAATTTATTCACAAGATGTCAAACTCTGGCTATAACAGGATTCCTAGTGAAAAGTCTGTCTTTTGTCCCCGTTGGTTCATTTTCCATCCTTCTCACCCACCAGAGGGAATAACTGGTGGTTAGTTCCTCAGAATTCTTCCAGAGTTTCTTCATAACACATGATAAGCAAATATACTCTTATTCTGTGTGTTCTTATTTCCTCTATTTTGTTAGAAAATGTTGTGTACCATACTGTCTTTCTGCCCCCTTGATTTTATCCTGGATTAGCTTGGACACATCTTTGCTCTTCGTTCACAACTGCCTGGGATTGCATATGATATTTTGCATGTCTGTGAGTTTCTTTAAAAATAAAGACTTAGGGGGAATAAAATAAAGAGCTAGGATGTGAAGGTGATCTGGCTGTGCTGTCACCCCATTGATCACCGGGGTGGCTTCCCCTGATCTGGCTGGCTGGGGCTCCCTTCCTCCCTACGGCTCCACGTACCTCCGTCCCAAAGTTGCGTGCTCTGGTCAGAGGACGACCTTCCCAGATAGAGGAGGGCCCTTCTCAACTCAAGCGTGTATGTAGAGCAGCTGCGCTCCCCTGCTAGAACCTCCAGGCAAGCTCTCAAGGTCCATTCTTAGGAGCGTGTAGGGTAGTGAAGCTTCAAGACTCCAGATGTATCCAAGTGACGTGCTGCATGCATCAATCTGCCTTTCTTTACAGAATAAATAAATACTTAGCTGTAGAATCGTTGGGTCAAAGGATACATGTGTTTGTAATTTCTAGTAAATACAGTTGCCTTCCATGGATTGTGTGCTAATTTACCCATCCACCTGTCCTGTAGAAAGTGTCTGTTCCTCCTCGACTCCTCACCAACACTGCCTTACCAGGTTTGTTGGATCCCTGCCGGTGTCACGGATGAAAGGTGGCGTGTCCGTGTACTTGGGAGGAGCGAGATGGAATTCTCTTGCCGAACATGGGGCTGCTGCGTCGTGTTCACTGCCTTTCACTCTTCAAAGGAGGCCTTTCCAGAGTTAGTCCTTTTTTTTTTTTTTAAAGATTTTATTTCTGTATTAGATAGTGGGCACGCACGAGCAGAGGGAGAAGGAGAGACAAACCCCCTCTGAGGAGGGAGCCCAATGCAGGGCTCAATCCCAGGACCCTGGGATCATGACCTGAGCTGAAGGCAGACGCTTAACCAACTGAAGCCACCCCGGTGCTCCTCCGGAGGTATTCGTTTGTTTTTCAGTGGGACATTTTGTTTGCGAGGATAGCGTTAACTCAGTGACTTGTGTTTTATATTTTGAAGGCTTTGGCACATCTTCCTCATCTTCAAACCCAGCAGCCTCATCCTTCAAATTTGGTATCCCATCATCCTCTTCTGGACCTTCTCAGACCTTAACAAGCACTGGAAATTTTAAGTTTGGAGATCAGGGAGGCTTCAAAATCGGAGTGTCCTCAGATTCTGAGTCTCCAAACTCCGTGAGTGAAGGCTTTAAATTTCCTAAGCCATTAGGAGATTTTAAATTTGGAGTTTCGTCTGAAACTAAACCTGAGGAAGCTAAAAAAGACAGTAAGAGTGAGAACGATTTTAAGTTTGGACTTCCTTCGGGCGCAAGTACCACGGCTTCGTTAGCTCCATTTCAGTTCGGCGCGTCTAATCTCGGGCCGCAGGAGAAGAAAGAGGAACTACCTAAGTCTTCGTCTGCGGGCTTCAGCTTTGGTCCCGGTGTTATTAACCCCACCCCTGCTGCTGCCAACACCGCAGTGGCCGCTGAGAGCAAGAGCAGCTTCAGCTTTGGAACCCTAGAAACCAAGAGTGTTTCCGTGGCTCCTTTCACGTGTAAGACGTCAGAAGCCAAAAAAGAAGAAACGCCTGCCGCCAAAGGAGGGTTCACGTTTGGCAGCATAGAGCCCGCCCCTCCGCCGTCTGCCTCGTTGTTCGCGCCGGGAAGGACAGAAGAGAAGCAGCAGGAACAGGTCACTTCCACTTCTCTGGTGTTTGGGAAGAAAGCTGACAGTGAAGAGCCAAAGTGTCCATCAGTGTTTTCCTTTGGAAATTCAGAGCAGACCAAAGAGGAGAGTTCTTCAAAGTCCACCTTTAGTTTCAGCGTGGCGAAACCAGCTGAGAAGGAATCGGAACAGCCAACAAAGGCCGCTTTCACATTTGGAACGCCAACCAATACTACGGCTGGTAAGTATTAAACTTGTTTTTTTTTTGTTTTTTTTTTTTTTAAATAACAAGGCGTCTCTGATCTCTGGACAAATGCAGCAGGTCAGGGAGTGGTTTACACTGAACAGAGCTGAGCGAGACCAAGAACAGCTCTCTGGAAAGGAGCATAGGATTTTCAGTTTTCACTGCTCCATACCCCAAGAGGTGAAGAGGTTATCTACAGCTGTGATGGTAAGCCCGCAGGGTTGCACGTCTGTCCACGCTCCTCCCTTCTGTTTGAGCTTTGACAGTTGGGACTGGCTTCCTATTCAGGAGCCTAGGCCTGCCTTCGTAAGCTCATGAAATATTTCTAACTCACTCTTTATGTACAGGCCTTCATTCACAAATACAGTTAACGAGTTGTCATCAGGCATTTAAGGAGCATAGACAACAAATATAATTTGTCTCTAAACAGGGGATTATGAAAACTAGTATCCTGAAGGAAAAATGAAAGAGTATTTTAAAAACTTTCAGAAAACGTGCTTGGTGAAATGAAATCCTTCTGTGGGCTGAGCAGCAGAAAAACCTTAGATGATGGATTAGTGAACTAGGATTTCACAGAACTCAGTTTCACAGATGTGCAGAGAGACTGGGTCCAGCCAGCCCACAAGTGCCGTTGCAGAAGGGGTGCTTAGCAGATGAGAACAGGACGGAAGAAGTATGAAAGCAGTGACAGAAGAACATTTCCTTTGTGCAGAGAAAACCTCTCCTTAAAAATGAAAACGGCCCACTCATTAGCCAGGACCAGTGAGGTTGTAGGACACTAAAGCCAAAATTTTGAATGCTTTCAGAGAGAGGAAAGCTCTTTGCCATCAGACTTTGAATTTGTAAGACCATGTGCTTGAAACAGTAGAGCAGCGTCCTAAAAGTGAAAATGGTCTTGATCTTACAATTTTATATCTAGCTGAAGGGCAAAATAGAGATGTTTTCAGACAGGCAAAAAAATAGAATGCCTGTGAACACTTCTGAACATACACTGGAAACACGAATGAAAAATTTACTTTGGAAAAAAAAAAGGAAATTAGTGGATTTTTTTTTTTTTTAAGTCCATTGTCTGGACATTCAAAACACCCTCCAAAAAAGAAAAAGAAAGTAAATACTCCATTATATACAATTTGGAAAGGAGTAAAAACACGATTAGGTCTAATTAGATGTAATCGTGGTATCACTGTACTTTTTCCACTGAAACAGACTCTCAGTCTCCCATTAATGAACTTGAAAGTGAGCCAGCATGCTCCACTTTCTGTAAATTATACTAACACCCATACCATATCGCGGCTGGCCTGTACAGAGACAGTATTGGAACTGAGACCTCATTGGGAGAGTTAAAAAAAAAAAAAAAAATCTTCAGGAAGGTGGGTGATTTCAGGCTCATATACAACCAGTAGCTTTCCTCTAAATCAGCAAGAAATAGCTGCACAAATGACCTATTTCAGACCTGTTCCCGAGTGAGAGCACTGTCCCTCCCAGTGTCCTCCGTGTCTTCTCGCTCTGTGTGTAATTGACTGTGGTTGACACACCTGTCACCTGAGTTTCAGGTGTGCAGCATAGCGATCGGGCGGCTGCGTGTGGTAGTCCGTGCCCAGCGCCGCGCCATCTGTCCCCACACAGTGCCGGGACAGCACTGTAGACTGTCTTCTGGTGCTGGGCCGTGTCAGCTGTGACGGATTCCTTCCAGAGCTGGAAGCCTTCGTTTCAGTTCTGAGAGGAATTTCGATGGAGAGTGACAAGCTAAGCTCATTTTAAAATTCACCTGGAACGGAGAATGCACGAGAGATTTTGGAGAAAAGGGCAGGCATGCAGACAGGTTTGCTCCGCTCGTATCAGACCATACCGTGAAGCCACAGGAATTAAAACAGTCTAGGAGAGGTAACTGCAGAGGGAATAAATGCACACGTACTTGGAAATTCAGTGTGTCCTAAGGGGGGAGTTATAAACGAGGGAGTGAGGACGGCCTGGTCAGTAAGTGACGCAGTGGGAGTGAGGACGGCCTGGTCAGTAAGTGAGGCAGTGGGACAGATGAGGGTCTTGCTAACATTTCTTGCAAAATCAAGAGGAGAGCCGTCTCCCGCCGTCTGAACAGGTGTCCAGATGTAGCCTCCAGTTTGGGGTGTGGGATTGAAGGGATATTTTTTATTCTTACTAATCTGAATGCTGAAAGTTATCTGATCTGAGACTCAGTCCAAAAGCCATAAAAGAAAAGATGGACATACTTGCTTACATCAAAATTCAATATAACACGTCCATTTGATGAATTTATATAAAAAAAACTTTAGTGGTTCTGTGTTCCAATGACTGGCTAGACTGCACGGTAGGAAGAAGTGCCTTTCTGTGGTTCCGTGTCCTCAGAGTTTTGTGTGTCCCGTCACCCGTGTCTGCAGATCCGGGGGCCGCGAAGCCGGCGTTCACCTTCTTGAACAGCAGCGCCCCCACGTCCAGCGCGCCGGCCCCGGCCGCCGCGGGGGGCATGTTCGGGAGCTCCGCCGCCGCCTCCAGCGCGCCCGGGACTGCCTTTGTATTCGGACAGGCCGGCAACCCTGGGAGCGGCCCTGCCTTCGGGAGCTCGGCCGAGTCGGGCGCATCTCAGTCGCTGCTGTTTTCTCAAGAGAGCAAACCAGCAACCACGTCGAGCGCAGCCGCGGCCGTCACCCCGTTCGTCTTTGGGCCGGGAGCCAGCAGCCACAGCACCGCCAGCTCCGGCTTCAGTTTCGGAGCCACGACCACATCCAGCTCTGCAGGTACGGTGACGCGAGGAAAGTGGATGTGTTGCAGCCGGACGGGCTGGGACTGTCCTCTCCCGGCAGGTAACTAGCGGGGACCTGAGAAGTGACAGGTGCCGCTAGGCCGGCTGCCCCCAGCGTGCTGTCACACGTTCGCTGCCTGGAATCACGTCCATTTGGTGGTTCGGTTTAATATCATGAACTCGTGGCGGGGAGCTTTCTAGTGTGAGTGTCCGCTTTAGATTTTCCAGGTGTTCTTTTTGAAACGTTGGGTGGTTGAGTAACCAGAAACTGGGGACTCTCTCATTCGGCGTGAGCCCGCGGTTGGTAGCACGTACGTGGGACAGCGCTGGTGGCCTCTGCTGCGGGTTAGGTAGTCGGGCGAGAGATCGCTTGTCCTCGATCGCTCTCTCTGCCTGACAAAAAATGTGGCTGCGTAGGTGGGGACACTGGCTCGTCAGCCACTTTGCTGATGGCGAATTCTGTATGGTCTCACTGAGTAATGGGCGAGGACTGTGCTCCTCGTGATTATCGAAACTGGCCTTGCTGGGGTTGGCTCCAAGACAAGTGTCTGAAAGGAAGCTTCAGGTTTGCTGCTGACTTGCTAGCAGTTTCTTGAGGATTATCTCGTGGTGGCTCTCAGGTGACATTGGTGTTTCTCTGGGCTTCTAGGATCCTCCTTTGTATTTGGCACGGGGCCTTCGGCGCCATCTGCCAGTCCAGCATTTGGTGTTAACCAAACCCCGACGTTCGGACAGAGTCAAGGTGCCAGCCAGCCCACTCCCCCAGGCTTTGGAGCTCTGTCCTCGTCGGCGGCGTTGTTTTCTGCTGCCCCTCAGCCCACACCGCCTACTTTCGGGACCGTGTCCAGCAGCAGCCAGCCTCCGGTGTTCGGACAGCAGCCGGGTCAGTCCGCCTTTGGCTCCGCAGCAGCTCCAAGTTCCGGTGAGTGCGCCCCGCTCATGGGGCCTGTGTCTGCTCTGCCCCTGGGCTCTGCGTGTCTTCAGACAGAATGGTTTCTCAATTCTGAAACTGTGCCTGTGTCTTCTTTCTTTCTTTTTTTATTTTTATTTTTATGTCTTTTTCTTTTTTAAGGATTTTAGTTGAGAGAGAGATAATGTGCATAAGCGGGGGGAGGGGCAGGGAGAGCGGGGAGCAGAGGGAGCCCAGTACGCGGCTCCATCTCAGGACTCGGATCGTGGCCCAGGCTGAGGGCAGACACTTCAGCGACTGAGCTACCAGGCACCCCTGTCGTATTTCTTTAAATGTCTCTTGTACTTGGCAGAATAGAAAAGTATGTGTTGGGACTTCCCTAGAAACAACATTCCCAACTTTTATACAGTGAAGCACTTTAAGGCATTAACCATGCAGTTAAAATGTAGTTATTTCTTATTCTTTGAGGTGCGGTATCGGTTCTGTCCCATTTCTCCCATCTGAGCTTAGGGGCACCCCAGCCTAGATTTCAGCCGCATTTTCTAGTCCTCGTTGTGATTGGATTTCCTTCGGGAGGTCCTCCCCGCCGCTGCAGTGGTCTCCTGGAACAGAACCCCCCCAGGTGCCCAGGACACTGCTTGATGATCCTTGACTTGCATATTTAAACGAACACTCCCGTGTGTGTGCGTGTGTGTGTGTGTGCGCGCGCGCGTGCATGCACACATCTACTTAATACGGCTAATCACATTGTACTCTGAGGATATATTTCCTCAAAACTGTAGGATGTGTGGTTTTCTGACCGTGGAATACGACTTCATACAGAAAAGCCTGGGACAGAAATGAGCAGAAACGAGTAGCTCGCCCTCCACCAGCAGCCCCCGCCCCCGCCCCCGGCTCCCTGCTCCTTCACGCGCCTCTTTCCTTTGCTCTGACGTGTCTGGGCTTTCGTGGCGATCCCTTTCCTGGGGTTTTATTTAAAGCTAACTGCTGACCTGTGAAGCTCTACAGAACATCATTTTGCCTTATTTTTAACTCTGTGTAAATGGAATCCACACTGTGTTCAGTCTCTGGATTCGCGTGGCTTTCACTCTGGCAGAGCTCACCCGTGCTGGCGCATGTGCTGTGCTCAGTCACTGCCACACTGTCCGTCAGTTCATCCATACGCTGCTGCTGACTGTGTCCGAGTTGTTTCTATTACCAGTCGGGAAATGCACCTCTGCTCAAATGTATATGTGCCTGGAGGCACACGTGCATACTTTTCGAGGGTACATACCTGGGAGAGGGATTGCCAAACTAAAAGGGCATATCTTAGACTTCAGAAAATAATGCAGGCATATCCTGACAGAGTGTGCCTGTTCGCATCCTACTACATTGTATGAAGATTCTCATATTTTGAGTCTACTGGATTTCATTTTCTGTGAATTTATTTTTTTTAAGATTTTGTTTATTTATTTGACAGAAAAACCGCAAGTAGGCAGAGAGAAAGGGGGAAGCAGGCTCCCTGCTGAGCAGAGATCCCCATGCGGGGCTCGATCCCAGGACCCTGAGACCGTGACCCGAGCCGAAGGCAGAGGCTTAACCCTCTGAGCCACCCATGTGCCTCTGTGAATTGTTTTTTAAGGATTTTTTTGGCCTTTTTTTTTTTGGAGGGTGGGAGGTTTTACTTTTGCTTAGTGATTTGCAGGACTTTTTTATGTATCTTGGATATTAGTACTTGGCCAGTTAATACAGGTAGCAGAATTTCCACTGGGACCTGTGTTAGCCATTTTAATCAGGACGTATGGGTTCTTCTCAGCACATGGGGTGGCGCAGTGCAGCCTCCCTTCGGACTCCCTTCGGAAGGGGCGCCCCTCCCCGCAGTCCTCCTCCGCCAGGGACCGCTGTGTGCTTAGATCAGTTCTGAGTATGCAGGTGCCGTATGGTACAGTGCGCTTTGCTTTTCTATACAGAATTTTGTTTTTTCCAGCACCAGTGATGCCGGTCTGTGTTAGGAATTTCTTTGTACCTGTCATTAGTTATAACTTTAGCTCTTCTCCCAGTCATACAGATTGCTTCTCAATCTTTCCTTATACGTTGGCTGCTTGTTATAAATAACAATACTAAAGTATTGGAAGGAAATTTTTCACAGAATCTTTTCACCCGTTCCTTCTACCAGGCTTTCTAGGCTTGCTGTTGAACTGTGGTCTTGGTGTCTCTCTTCACCATTCTGGAGATGGCCCTTCACTTCCTCTCTTTGCTGGAGGATGCCAGTGTCTTGTTCTTTCTTATTCCTCTGTTTTGAGAGAGCAGATCTTCCAGTGATTTCTTAAGTCCTCAGGGAAGAGAATTTTGAGACCTTACATTTCTGGAAGTATCTTTATTCTGTGCCTGTGTTTGGTAAGATTTTGGTTGAATGAAGGTTTCATTTGGAGATAATTTTCATAGCTGTGAAAGGATTTCTCCATGCTGGACTTTCTGGATCTCAGAGTTGCTCTGGAAGTCTTTCTTGATGTTTGCTTTTGTATGTGTGCTGCTGAAGTAAGCACTTGATCTTTGCTTTTGGACCCATTTCTTCTTTCTGAATCTCACTGGATCTTTTCTTTGGCTCCGGTGTTCTGACTTAACCAGGAGGATGTTCCTTAATCTGGATCCATTTTTATCCATTGACTGTGTGAAGAATTTAGTTTGTCTTTTTGTGAATGTCCATTGTTGGGAACTTTCTGGAATTACTTCTTTGAAGATTTTTGTGCCTCATTCTTTTACTTCTGCTCTTTTTTCCTTTTTGTCCTTTCTGGAAAGATTTCTTCCATTTATCTTTTATTTCCCCTTTGGTCAGGATTTTACTTTTTTACTTTTGCTAATTTCAGATGCTCTTTTTTGTTCCGTGGGGGTGTCCTTTTTATATTCTTAATGTTCTTATTTCAGAATTGTTACCTGTTATATCTTTAGGATATGGATGATGAGATGTGGGGTTTTCTTTTCTCCCCTTTACATTGTGGTTCAATCCATTTTCTACAAATTGTTTTTCTCTTATTCTTTGGCTCTTGGTGTTTCTTAGGAAATACTTTCCTCAACTGTCTGGGGCTTCTTGGCTATCCACTCAACAGTTGTTTTTTTAAATGGTAGTAGGAATAATTAACATGAGATCCATCGTTTCAGCAAATTAAGTGCACGATGCAGTGTTGTTGACTACAGGCCCCTGTTGTACTGCTAACGGCTGCACCCCGCCTCTGGTGTAACTGCGCTCCGTACCTGTTGGCGAGCCCCTCTCCATTCCTTCAGTTCCTCTCTCTCTTCTCTCTCTCACACACACCCCAAACCCACCCCCCCACCCCCCACCCCGCAACCACCCTTCTCTCTGCTTCTGTGGTTTGGCAGTTTGGATTCCTCATGTAAGAGAAGTCATGCAGTACCCGTCGTGGGTCCGGCTTATTCCACTTAGCAGGACGTCCTCCCGCTTCAGCCAGGCGCTTGCATATTGTTTAAAGGCTGAACAGTGTTCCTGCGTACGAACCGCCTGTTTCATCTCCTCGGTCGCCGGACATTTAGGTTGCGTCCACATCTTGGCTCTAGTAAATAATGGTGCGGTGAACTCGGGAGTTTGGATGTCTCCTTGAGGCCCTGATTTTAAATGTTTGGGAGAAATACCCAGAACAGGGTTGCTGGATCATAGGGTAATTTCTGTTTTTAGTTATTTTCTGAGGCGCCTCCGCACTGTTCTCCACGGTGGCTGCCCCAGTTTGCATCCCCACCAGCAGAGCACGGGGTTGTTTTCCTTCACGCGCTCACCAAGCACCTGTTGTTTCTTGTGTTGCTGATTTTAGCCCTTCTGACAGGTGTGAGGTGGCACTTCGCTGTGGTTCTGATGCGCACGTCCCTGACGATGAGTGATGTTGAGCGTCTTTGCACGTGTCTCTTGGCTGTTTGTGTCATCTTTGGAGAAATGTCTGCTCATGTCCTTGGTCCATTTTTTAAATCCGGTTATTTGGGCTTTTTGACTACCAAGTTGTAGAAGTTATGTATTTTGGATATCAGCTCTTCATCAGATACATGGTTTGCAAACATCTTTTCCTGTCCAACTCTTAATTTTAGGAGTGTGGGATACCTCAGTACCACTTGATAATTCTTCATGCATGGAGAAGCTCATATATCTTGAATCTCACTGTAGGTTCATCTGATGGGCCTGCTTCCTTAGGAAGACCTGGATCTTGGTATCAGTAGGTCTTTCCTTCAGAAGGTCAGACTCCCCGGAGGTTACTCCCAGTGTCCTGCCAGTGTGCAAACTCCCTATGGCCTGTGCTCTGGGAGCCGAGTCAGGGAGGAAGGCTGCAGCTCTCCGTAGTCCTAACGTCAGCTTACTTTTGATCTTCTGTGTTCAGTAGGATGTTCGGGCCTTTGTGTGTGGCCACCTAGTCCAGAGACTGAAGTTCTGTCCTGTTGGGGTAGAGGAGAAAAGTCTCGTTTGGTATTGGGGAGGAGTGACCTGGGTTCCTGCTTCTCACACAGATACTCTCCCATCCTCCTCCTCCTCCTCCTCCTTTTTCTTGTTTTATAGTCACACCTCATTCTCCCTTGCAGAGGCCCCTGGCACCCAAGCCTTTGGGTTTGTCTACGCCTGTGCTTTCCCGGCTGCCAGCTTAGTACTTGGCTCCAGTCAGCCCTCCGGCGTCTCCATTTTGTCGCTGTTGTCTCCTCTCTGTCCCCCATCTTCGTAAAACAACCTTTACTCTTATTTTAACATAATTTTTGAAGAAGTTAGGGCTAAATGTGGGTGTGGATTCGGCTGTCCTTCACCCGAAGTCTCTTCTACCCTGTTCTCCTTGGTCACGGCTAAGTTGGGTCCCTCGTCCGAGGGTGTCGGAGTGTGTTCGGTGTGTCGGTGGAGCGAACGGCTCACTTTAACTTTCTGTTGGGTGACGGTAAGACCGCTTAGTCCTTCCCCGAGTCCTTACCAGAAAACCAGCATTTTGACCTTAGTGAAGTGTTTCTGCTTTAACCGCCGCAGGTTCTTCAGTTTTCCAGTTCGGCAGCAGCAGCACCACCACCAATTTCAACTTCGCGAACAACAACCCGTCGGGCGTGTTCACGTTCGGGGCGACCCCCGGCACCCCCGCCGCCTCGGCGCTGCCCTCCGGCTCCGCGGCCTTCGCCTTCGGCCAGTCTTCGGCCGCGTTCACTGTGGGGTAAGGCCGCGCGGCGGGGGCGGGGCGGGGCTGCGGCGGGGGCGGGGCGGGGCTGCGGCGGGGCGGGCGCGCGCCTGCGCGGAGCGGGGCTGGGGTGCTCGGCGCGGCCCCCCGGGCGGGCGCTGTCGCCTTGTTTGGATGCTGAAGTGTCCCGGAGCACCGGGTGACGTAACGCAGTCCCTCTTTTTCACAGGTCAAACGGGAAAAATATGTTCTCTTCTTCCGGAACTTCGGTTCCTGGTCGCAAGATAAAGACTGCTGTCAGGCGCAGGAAATAAAGGTCGCGGTGTGTCCCACACCACGTTGGCAACTGCTGGTGCCCTGCTTCTCAGATCCCGGCCGTACTGTGCGTGGGGCTGGCTGTGGCCAGACCTGCCTGACGAGTTCCTGAGTTCGCCCCCCCAGCCCCGCCCTCCCCTCCTCCTCCCCCGTTCGAGAAACAATAATCGCTAGATCGGCGGCTGCTTCTGCCCCAGAAATAGGATCCAGCACATGACCCCTGATTGGGCCCCGCGGCCGCGCGCGCCGCCGGGGCGGGTGGCTTTGTAGGGAGCCTCCGTGCGCGCCGTGCTGCGCTCGCCGGGGGACGCGTCGACGTTGTAATTATATGGGAGGAATTCTGTATAGATTAGAGAATGTGGAAGTGAATGATTTCTATGCTGAGTTTGTGCTGGTGTATGTGTGAAGTGAGTGAGTTGGGTGTATTGTGCACTAAAATTTTCTGATAGAGGAAGCCTGATTAAAGAATGGTCCATGCTAAGGACTTATTAGATCTAGTGCGTTCTCCATTTAATAATTATATGCTATTTCTATATTTTCATTCTCCTATCACCTGTCTTGCCTTTTTCATTATTTTATTATGAAACTGGTGTAAATACAATTTTGTTTCTGTACTTTTTTGGCATAACATAAATCTGTGAACTTGAAATTTTAATTTTGTGTTAGAAAATTTGTTTGTTCTTTGTTTAGTCTTGTCTCAGATTTTATTATGTAAATCCCATTATTCAAAGTTGCCTAAATCCATTTAGAAATCTTTAAAAAAAAAAATTGGGGATTCTTAAAGTGAATTTATTGGCTTTTCTGATCCAGTTTTGTTTGGACCAAAAACCAGTATTGTACAAAGTATTAAGCATATATTTTTATATTTACTGAAATGGACTGTGGTGACTTTGGATAATAAGGAAAAGTTTAATATTAAAGCCATGTTTATTACAGTATAATTAACATGTTAAACCATGGGATAAATGCCATCAATAAAAAATTATGAAATATGTTTTGTTCTAGTGTTAACTTATAATGAAGGTACCAGTGTTAATGGAAGGGAACCTTTTTTTGTAAAGGTTCGCCATGGTCAGAGAAATTCCAAAAAATACATTTAAGTGATTTGGACAACTCCTACGTGAAGGGGAAGTGAAAGATTAAATACATTTAAGTGATTTGGACAACTCCTACGTAAAGTCTGGAGGTGAAACATAGAGAAGGTACCCTGCTTTTCTTCTGGTGCTAGGAATCACGCCTACTTTGCATATAAAATGACATATCTTTTTAAAAGTTGAAAATAAACACACGTAACCATTTGCTTGTATCTGTATCTTCCTTGAGAGGCGACTAGACAGTGTTTACTGATCAGGCCTTGGAGACACATGCCGAAAGCAGCCTAAGAAATTACGTGGTCCTTCTTACAGATTCTTTTACTAATTTTCCCCCCCAACTGGATCTCGTCCATGGTCCATAAAAGACCTGTTGGGACAGCATTTGCTTGGTTTTAGAGTTAATTTGAGCACATGGTGATTTTGTACGGACTTTTATTTTGCTTAACTTCTGGTTGAAATCCAAATTCAGAACTTTAAAATGTTTATGTGTTTTTCCAATTTTGCAAAGATATTTTTTGTTTTGAAAACATCTTAGGTCATTATCTGGTGCTGGTTTGGGGAGAGACATTTTATAATTCTCACTTTATTAATAATATACATTTGACACAGGCCTGTTTGGGGGCAAATGATGGTGAATACCGGAAACCTGGTTTTAATGTGGAGATGTTAATGCCTAACTAAGTGGCAGGTTTGTTCATTATCTGTCATCCTCTGGGCCCATAATGAGTGGGAGTATTAGGCTTTCTGCTCTGGGAAAAATTTTCATAAGAAATGTGCTAGAAATAGTTATTTAGTATTCTTTAAAACAAGTTGACTGAAAATCAAGGTGGCTTAAAAATGAAATCTGGCACCAAAGCTGTAGTCTACAGAGCTGTAATCAGGGCTTGGGACTTGGATTTTCTGTCTCCATTGTCGTTATTCCCAGGCTGCGCCTGTGGCTCCAGACGACATTCGTGAACGCAGCTCCAGCGGCAACCCTGCCCCTCCCGACTCGACTCGGTCCAGCAGAGGGAATCTCCTTCCTGGACTGGCTCCGCCGGCAGACGTACTTCGCAGCCACTCTCTGTGACTCTAACAGCGGTCTTGGACAGGCCTCGGTCCTACCTTCCCTACACAAGTGAAAACTGAGGGCAGTTCATAGAAGAAGGGGGGAAATACCATGGAAAGAAGCTACTTCTAGTGCTGGAAGACTTCGAATGCCTGAGGTCCAGGCCTGAGGATGGCACTTCAGGTACCAGGTTGTTTCAAGTAATTTATGATTTGGGGCATTAAGAAGAAGTGTAATTTAGACCATTGAAAAATGTCTTCAAGCTAGCTGCTTATTAATAGTTAACAAATTCTCTCCCGAAATTGTTCGTGTATTTGGGATTTTATTTGAAATTAAAGTGGTAGACTAATTTTAAGTTTGTAACCAGGCTATAAATTAGTCCACCACTTTAATTTCAAATAATAAAATCCAAATTTTAAAATTTTTATTATTCAAGTACTCATTATTCATGTAACTCCTGTTACAGTCGTTTCAGGCGTACAGCGGGATTCGGCAGTTCTGTACGTTCCTCAGTGCTCACCACCGTAAGTGTGGTCACCACACGTGATTATAGGGTTAGTGACTCCTTCCTGTGCTTCCTTTCGTCTCCATGACTTCATTTGTTTCCTGGGTCTATTTAAAGTTTGAAACTCAATGAAAAGGTTTACAAAGGTTAGCCTGCGTGTTGAATGGAAACTGACACTTGATGTGGTAAAACTGGGAAAATACGTGTATTGGGTCTAGTGACACATGGCAACTGAATGGACTAGCGCTGTGGGGCAACTCTTACAAGCTTACCTCGACGTCCACTGTCGTTCGTAGTTCCAGAAATGTAGGTTGTGCCTCAGCTCCGAACAGCACATTGTCTGTAGAACTCAGACCCGGCCATTGTTTAGCTACATTGAGTTGATCTGCGTTCTTCTTGAGGAACCTGTTTTGTATCCTGTCCTCCTCCTCTAGATGTGTTAGAATAGGAAGCGCTTGTAAGATCAGAATGAGGTTTAAACTGTCCAGCTCAGTCATTTACCAGCTATGAGCCTTTGAACTTCCGGTTCCCCATGTGTAACATGGGTCCTTAGTATCTTGCTTAGTAGTTGGGGGGGGTTAACCATTTTAAGGACAGAATTAGTTGAACATTAAGCATAGTCATCTGTGGGTAACTTCTGAGTGACTTGCCTAAAGAATATACCCCAAAAGGTACACTCTTTTTTTTGGGGGGGGGGGTAGACCTCTTATTTCTGAAAGCACTCTAGCTGACTGCCATTCTCCTAAAGGCCGAGAATGCTAGAAATTTGTATTTGGAAGCAAGGGTTCCCTTAAGCAGGAGATTCTAGAGCAAACTTCAATTAACAGTCAGAAAACAAAAGCATTGGTGATCAAGTATTTATTGAGATAAAGAATACAAAGGTGGCATACAAAGTATTAAAAATAGAATGCTGAATTTTTTTTATAGGCAGGCCATCAGATACTGTTTGTGGGTCAAGCCCTACTCTAATGAACTGTGAGGATATACATATAATAACATAGTTTGGAATGAGGAACTTCACCCAGGCAAGCACATAGTGTGAAGATTTTGGCCTTTGGTACAGGGGACGGGAATGGCAAGTACCTGAAACGGTACTTGTCAGATTTTAGGAATACTGGTATTATTTGGGCATATTTTTCAAAAGAAACAACAGCCTGTTTTAATAGGGCTAAGTGTGGACTGAAAATATTTAATATCCCTGTCTCTCTCACAAAGCCCAGTGCTCGCAAGTATTTTCAACTCCTTTCTCCCTTCCTGTTGCTGGAAATACTGATGCATGAGTAAAACCCCCACACAAGTCACTTAAGGGAACAAGTCCTTTTAAAGCAGAGTTAAAACAACTTATACTTGTCATGTAAAGCAATAATCACTAAAGACCTAGTAGTGTTATTTAAATAAGAGGGCCCTCAAATATGTATTTTTTTCCCAGTCCTAAATAGTGGGGGAAAACTGGAAAGTAAGTGTTTAGGTGGAAACAAGTGACTTCTGCACCAGTGCGATACAAGCAGCAGCTGGGTAATACTTTATAACGCGTTACTGTCCAAAAAGTTGTTGGCTTTATTTTTATAGTTGTAGCTTGGTCTAAAAATCAAGGCTTACTATCCTCCCATTTACTTCCCTAAACCCAGCATGGACTTAGTGCGTCAGACTTTTCTCAAGGTGCACCAGCCGTCCGGAGGCCTGGGTATGGAGATTTTCTAGATGCCCACGTTAACTGCCTGTTCTGCGGTTTTATTCAGGCCATATTCACTGCAAGTGGTCTTACTTGGCTTGACTTCTAATATTTGTTCCCTTATGACTTATCTTGTAAAAGTGATGAATAATGTTTGTACTATGAAAACAACTCTTTTTGCCTTTTTAGGCTAGAGTTTCAGCATGAGAATTATACTTGGACACAGAAAATCAGCATTTCTAGAAATGAAAAAATAAAGTGTTTTTGAAAAGACGGAGGCTCAACCCCTCACAACCCTAAGAGAAAAAAAGTGACTCCCCCTTCTTCCCCACTATTTTGTCATTTTCCCCCCAATGATTTGGAAATCAAAATCTCTTTTCCTGTGTGCCGAATTCAAAATACAAACACACTTCATTTTGTTAGAAAGGTAGAACAGCAGTAACAGAACTTGTATTTATTTTATCAGGGTATATAACTTGGATCCCAAGATGGATCTAAATGAATCTACATCCAGCTAGGATTCTAAATAACTCATATATAGCAAATGTGCAATATTGTAAGAATTAAACTGGGCTACTTGCTTTTGTTTGGCAATAGAAATAAAAATAGCCTAGATGGTGAACCTTCTAATTATCTGAGAGGAAATTCTACATTAAAGATCTATTCCAGAGCTACATGGCTGAAGGACACTTCAAGTTGAATTCTCCATCAGTGGCCAAGAGAGCAGTATCCACTGATGCTAACGTATACACTACTGAGTGAGTTTACGTAACTTTTCCTACTGTGTCTTTCTACTGTGAAGGGCCAAACACTTTAAACATCTTCTCAGGGGCTACAAGTGAGTGATCTGTTGAGTACTTTGACACACTTAATAGGCTTTCTGTGATGTTGATTTAATAAAAAATTTTGAAAAACATGGTTTATGAAATTTTACAATAAAGATTAATAAGGGTGCTGTTCAGGTTTCTATAGACATCAAATGTGAATATTTTCAGTTTTAAAGTCAAAGAAAAAACCCACATGTCATGTGTTTGCTATTTGAGACCAAAAATAAAGTCCAGATTGATCTTTTAAGCAATCTAATTATGAAGTATCCAAGACAGGCTAGTGTTTTTGGGGAAAACAATGTCAGGATTGGAAAAAATGCCAAAGAAATTTCTCCGATAAATCTCAACACTGTTAACTGGGCCATTTAACAAAAGCATGCACACACATTTAAAACACTAAGCTTTGCTTCAGTAGAAGAATAAATTAAAATGTAATACACAAAGTGTTACTTAACAATTCCCTCAAAACATCATCCCTGGCAGGCCCCCAAAACTTAGAAAAATGTATGGAAATGGTAAGTGTCTTTGTTGTAGAAAGAACAGTTCATAATGGGAAAACTGCTAATATTTCACAGGCTACTAGTATTTTATCATGAAATACTAAGATTAATATTTAACTCCTTGATGTTTCAAAAGTCATGGAACTATATAAAATATAATAAAAAGAAACTAGCTAGTATGTGACTACCTGGTGTAGAAATAGAAGGTACATTCAGGACACTGAACAGCACTAACACTTCATGCTTCATGCCACTCACATACTGGGAATATTGTTTTACAGTAAATATGCAACAATTTGATGAAGTCCTTCCCCCCACATACTTCTCGTTTGATTTAGGGCACTAAAAACACTTGCACATGAATTTCAACTTAAATTTACGGTGAAAATTTAGGTGACCCTCCCCTCCCCCTTTAAAAGCAATCACTAACTTACCTTTTCTTTAAAAATAATCAATGATAATAGAGCAGTAGGGCTGAATACTTTTCATCGTCATGCAAAACTTGCCCCAAACACGTGTTGAACAGGAACAGTACTTGTACAGTGACATCATTCCCACAATACACTGTAGTCCAGATCTGCAAACTTCAGGTGCGGGAACTGCTAGGCCTGCCCCGTCCGCCCCTTTGTCTTGCAGCTAACTCACTTCCTCCTAGGCTGGGGGCCAAGTGCATTACCAGATTTGTGTCTCCACTCCGTCTCCCCAAAAGCAAACACAATTACCCCAAGAAGTGTTAACTAAAGATGAGTTAATGTGTTTACAAAACACAACTGGACTTTTTCCATCATTTTGGGATAAACCAAAATAAATTTTTGAAAGTTTCATCTGGCGATTTCACAGCTGAAAATGCTTTCAGCAAATTCTAAGCCTTAGATCTTAAGAAAGTATATGTTGTCCATTGTCGATTATAAAACCACTTGCCGCCTTTTCGATCTGAAAATTTTTAACACTTGAATTTAACAGGTTTTTCTTCTGGAAAAGTTCTTTGGCATTCAAGTAAAATCAATACTTTCAGAATAGTCACCTGCATCACACTGGAGCGACTGCTTTAATTTCTAAATCATCAATTAGTGTAACTCAGGGATACCGATGGCCTTGACACATAATTTAGTCTTGTTACTCCAGAGAGTATGGAATTCAGAGCTTTTGGAGGCATCATCTGACCCCATTTCTTTTTACCACAATGGTTCCTGCCACAATGTCATAGGCTGTTCGATTATGCTGAAAAAACAGCAGTGTGATGAAAGCAGGAAAAAAAGAAGCAATAGAAAAATTCTTGATCAAAGCTCGTATAGTAGACCTAAAAAATTAAGGTAAAAAATACCAGATAAATTACATACCAACCACTTAGAGGTTAATACTATCCTACACCAAGTTTAAAATATATATATTTAAAATATACATTCAAAGTATTGAGCGTTTTTACCTTAGATATCGGAGTTACTTTGAAATAATTGCATTATATTCTGATCAAACCACCTGGGCTCTAAAGACAACATCAACAGAAGAGTAAGACTAAGACTTCAGAACTTCCACATGAAGAGCACTGAGGAGTACTCTCAGAATGCGAACTAAAGGTTTAGAGTATTTTCTTGGATATTTGGCTAGAAGAATAGCTGTTCCCTTTACTTACCTTTTGAATATTCACTCGTGTGGGTTTAGTACCTTCTACACTCATGCCTCCTGCAGTCCCCTCTTCTACCTTCTGTGAGGCTCTGACAGCTTAAATTACTGTGTATTCTTTCTTTGGGGGATGCTGTGATTAAAGAAAGCTTTACAAAGCTTCCAAGTGTGGCTCAGAGTGGAGAATTCTCCTATCCGTGTTAGATTTCTGCCTCTCCGTGCACGGCAAGGCTATAGAGAAAGTGCGTGGCTGAGTGCGGCTCTGAACGCAGACTGGCTGCTGTCAGATCCATTTTCAACCACTCACTCGCGCTCCACATCTGTAAAAAGGGGATAACGCTACGGATGGTACCTGGCTTATTAAT
Organism: Mustela nigripes; assembly: GCF_022355385.1. Taxonomy (NCBI): domain Eukaryota; kingdom Metazoa; phylum Chordata; class Mammalia; order Carnivora; family Mustelidae; genus Mustela; species Mustela nigripes. Next base: position 16,760,157 of record NC_081561.1, on the reverse strand, counting down.
GCGTATTGTTTTAAACAAGGCCCGTTACGTAAGAGGTGCTCAATAAACAGCCATTACTGATTCTCATTAAAAGTAGCAACCAGGATTATAATAATCACAAAACTGTAAGGAAACTTGAGGATATCTGCAAAATGGAGGCTTCCAGAGTCTCTCCTGTTCCTTTACATAACACCCCAGCTCTGAATCATTCTGGCAGCAATTCCAGCCTGTATCTTGTTTTTTGCTCCGCTGACTGCCACCTACTTAAGTCTCTACAACTCCCATGAGCACAATGTGTACCTCTCCCCACAGAGCCAGACGCCGCCAGCCAGCCCTGTGTCCTGCCAGCGGGACAAGCGCGCTCGTGTGGTTTGAGAGCCGGAGCTGGGTGTGTGCAGGCGTTTCCGCCCGAACCCTTGCTGCCCATTCACGATGGGATGACACGGATTACTACCACGTGGAAACTGGAGGCGCGAGGCAGATTAGTAACTGGCCCAACAGCCACTGATTTAGAGAAAAACCGAACTAGGTACGGAGCACTGATCAGACACCGCCACCACCCAAACCCCCTCGCAACTTTTATTCCATAAAATGATTATCTTGAAATTGTACACTGAAGAGGGGTCTACAATTCCACAACAGTTGAAAACCTCCACCTTTTCCGTTTTAAACTTAACACAGGTTAATACCATTACATGCCATGGGAAAAAAATACCAACATCCTAAAAATACTTATCAAATGGTATAACTTAGGACTAACATTGAATTCTACACTTAATTATTTTCGTATGTATGTAGGAAATTAAGCCAAGAAAAGAACTTACGTTGTAATGCTAACATTTGAGGAAGGAATCACTAAAACCCGACTCGGTGCAATAAGCACTGATGTGTCACATGTCACCACGCGAAGGCCGAGCAGGAACTTCCCTGGGGTAGCTCCACCTGCTCCCCAAATGCAAATTATCTAAGGAAAGAAGGAGAGTTTAAAGATTATTTATTTATTTGACAGAGGGAGAAGTCAGAAGTAGGCAGGGAGGCAGACGGGCGGTTGCGGGGGGGAAGCAGGCTCCCCGATGAGCAGAGAGCCCAATGCAGATGCGGGGCTTGATCCCAGGACCCTGGGATGATGACCTGAGCCTATGGCAGAGGCTTAACCCGCTGAGACCCCCAAGTACCCCGAGAGAAGGAGAGTTTAAAAATAATTTACTAGCTCAACTCTACCAATTTTAAAGATAAGTTTTTTTGCCATGTTATTCATGTTTTAAAATTTTAAGTTGAAAGAATCTCAGAATATTGGGAGGTCAACGCTGTAAGGCTTCTCTGCAAGTCTTTTATACCCTCAGTACCACAAGAGGTCTACTGTAAGATTTCTCTGTGACCCATTTTCTTTTTTTGTTTAGCAATTTGTTTCTATGGAAAATACATTTCAAGTTCCACAACCAACTTACAAGTATATTTTTGGACCACAAGGCTCAAATATGTTATAAAGAAATTGTCTCCACTCAAAAGTTCTGCTTTTTGACTTGAAGAATACTACGTTAAAGAACATGTGGAAAAAGTTAAAGAGATATTTGACAGAAACATGCATAACTATAAATTTCCATTACTTTTTATGTTGGGCTGATCATCTAAAATTAGATTGTTAAAAAATAAATAAAATAACTTGTTAAATGTGAATATTTGCTGAGTCAGTAGCTTACCTCATAGAAACAAACTAACAATCTGTATATAAGAGCCACAATCATCATTTTCTGCAAGTCTTCCATTGATGTGTCTTCATCTATTTCTTCTATTATATAATGCATAGCAAACTTAGAGATATCCCTATACAAAACAATAGTTTGGGGTTATAAAGAATTATTTACCAGAGCAATTTGCATTGGTATTTTTTCCAGCAGTGTCACAAACTAAAACTGAAATTCTAAATTAATCTTTAGGTTTCCACACATTTTAGCTTCACAGAACATTCATTAGCTTGTTCAACAAACAAGCAGCATCGAACTAGCCTCAGGGACTCAACCTGATCTCTGCTCTCACAGAGACTCTTACCTACCAGACAAAGCACAACAAAGTACCAATGAAGTGGGATGGGGGTGATGACGGAGAACCCCAGGGTAGTAGGGAGACATGTTCCAGGTACATTTCACTTAGGGAGTGAAGGCTTCCCAGAAAGGACGTTTGAGTTTGAGCTGAGATCTTGCGTAGGAAGAGAAGTTAGCCAGACAGAAGAAGGGGGCGGGGGGAGTTTCAGGAGAGAGAGACTAGGGAGAGCGCGCGCCTAGGAACAGAACAAGGCTGTGATGGAGGCTGTAAGCAGGACGGTGTGGCTCAAATATTAAGTACAGCAGGTCAGAAATAAGAGCATCTGTTAAGTGATAGGAAGACAAGCCTTTATCCTAATGGCAGTAAGAAATCGCTGAAGAGTTTTAAGGTGGGAGAGGGGCAGAATCCGAATTTATGATCTCCTTGGTTTTACTATCAGAGACTGGACTGAGATAGAGCAGGAGATGGCAGACCGAGATACCAGTCAGGAGGTTTTTGCTATGATCCAGATAAGAGATGACAACCACTGGACTGGGGAGAAGCAGTGACAATGAAACAGTACAGGGACAATGGTCTGAGCCAGAGGCTGCGGAATGGGAGCCTGAAAAGAAAGGAGCTGGTACCTGGTTGGCTGTGTGGGAGGTGGGAGAGCAGAGTCAGCGGAATCCAAGTAACACTCAGGTTCCTGGCAAGGACCCTGAAATTTCACCAAAGGGTTTGTATCTTGACACACTTACTACCTTTGGATTTGTAAGTTCCGGGCTTCACTTCTTGAAGTAAACCCAAACTTCAGTCTACAAAAAGGAAGTATGAAGCTCTGCATCTCATGTTGGTGATACAACTGAAGACTTCGTATGAAATGAGCTCAGCGCTTAGCATATATAGAAAGGGCTGAGCAAGCGGTCACTGTTCTGTGATTACTAATGTGAAAGGAGGATCATTCAGACACACGGCTCACTTTGCAGTTCTCTTGGGACTTCCCCCGATATATAAGCTATCAGCTATCCCATTTGGAAAAGCCGTCTAACTGATTACCAACACTTCAGCTACCCAAAGCTCTTTATGTTTTTACTCTGAATGGGATAGTAAGAGGGAAATTAATGCCTAGTCTAATAAAATGGTTGAATAAAAATCAAATGTTTACCCTCTTTTGATAAGTGAGATTCCCACAGATCTTTCAGAACTCATTGTTCTTTCTTTTTTGTACTTATTTCTTAAAAGCAAGAAAACAAATATGACCAAGCTCCTTGGAGGAGCTCCCTGTAGGAGAAATCATGACACTGGCACACTGACTGTCCACACAGTCACCTGCGGCCATGACCAGAACTACAGAAAACAAGACTTCTATGCAGTAGACATTAAAACCTTTCTGCAAATAACCTTAACTTACTTTATTCCACTGAGGTGCATAATGCTTAAGACAATGGTTGCTTTTATAAAGAAGAGAATAAAGAAATCCACCATCTCTGCCATAAATCTGTGGGCCAAGGATGGAATAACATACTCTCTGCCTGTAAATTAAAAAAAAAAAAAAAAAAAAAAAAGGAAAACTAATTATTTCACAAAGGCCTTAGAACCCAAGCTAGGTAATAAATGGAGAACACAAAGTCAAGGTATAACCAGCTAATAAAAAAACAAGTTAAAACCTCACAACAGTTCATGGTATTGACTATCTCTATCAGTACCACATGCTATTTATTCCACTATTTACTGAACAGCTTAAAGTTTGCTTTCACCACCTTACGGTTTAAAAACGATTTCACAGATACTAAGTTATTTAAGGCACTCAATACATTTCACTAGGGACTCCAAAGCATACCCTGGTGATCACCAAGCCTGTGACACAAAATAAAACATTTTTTAGTAAGAACCCAGGTCAAGTATAGATAATTACAAAGTAAACGCCTGCGTTCCTCATACTACCCCCTCTTCATTAAGATTGTCTTGCTTCTCTGTGTAATAAATCCAATGATTATCAATCTGACACCGCAAGTTCTGAGTGGGATCAAATTCAGGAAAACTAGATCTTGTCTCCTATATGGCTGAACAAAGTAAACAGAAAGTCTAACTAATAAACTAAAAAGTGTAACTAGTGTTCCAATTCCCATACAGAAGTAAACAGACAATATTACAAAGAACATCAGGCAGGGCTCCAAGGTTCGTAACAACGTCTGCATTCATGTCAATCTCCGTTCATATCCGTCAGCTTCATCAATTCCCCCATCAAGGATACCGATACTACCATTTATCATCATAGACCGCATCATACATAATAAGCCCACGTCTGGATTATTCCCAGCACGACCCGCACCCCCGACCCCGACCCCGACCCCGACCCTGCCCTCAGAGTGGGTTTGCCACCCGAGAACGAAGCTCTGAGCTCGGTCTCCACAGCACAGAGATCAAGCGGCCAGTCTCCTGAGCAAACATCTCCTTTCACGTGGAGACGACTAGTCCCAGGAATAAGGGAATCAGGTCGGAGGACCGGGTCTAAAGGAAAAGGAACCCGTACAGCCTCGCCGCACACTTCAGGAACTTCCAGCCTGGGCGAACGACCGCCGCGGAACGCCGAGAAACACAACCCGCGCGGCTGCAGCGGCTCCGGAAGTCGCAAGCGCGGCCGCTCTACCCCCCGCAGAGCGCCCCTAAGACCCTCCGGCTCCGCCCCGCCCCGCCTCTCCGTCGCGCTGCTCACCTGCCTGCCGCCCGGTCTCGCTCGGGCTTCGCGAAGGGGCGCCGGGTCCCACTCTGGTCACTGGGGCTGTCCGGACGGGCCCCTGCCCGTGCGGAGCCCGGGCTCCCAGGCCCGCGACCGGAGCAGCGGCGGTGATGCCGGTAGCCGCTCTCGGGTCAGGCCCGGCGGCCGCGGCGCTCAGGAAGTAGAAGGGGTTGTAATAGCCCAGCTGGAGGGGCGGCAGCGCCGCGGCCTGGGGGGCGGCGGCGCCACCGCCCGAGGGGTAGCTCGGCGGGGGCGGCTGGGGGCTGCAGTAGGCGGGGAAGGCGGCCAGGCCGCTGTGCCAGGTGAGGTAGCCGCAGTAGGACTGCCACAGCCACTCGTGCACCTGCCGGGAATACTCGCGGGCGCTCAGCCGCGCCGGCCTCTCTCGCGGCGCGGCGGCCTCGGGCGCCTCGCGGCCTGCCGGCTCCTGCAGCCCCGCGCGAGGGCCCGGGGCCGCCTCTCCGCACTTCCCGGGCTCGCGCAGCGGCTCCGACTCCTCGGTGGTGCCCGCGGCGGGCGCGAGGCCCGGGACGGGGGGCCTGCCCGGGGCCTGGGGTTCGGCCTGCGGCCCGTCCCGGGGCCGTGGGGCGGCGGCGGCAGGAGAGCCTCTCAGGGAAGGGACGGGCTCGGCGTCTCCTCCGCCGTCGTCCTGCCCAGGAGGGCGGCCTCGGGCTTCCTCCGGCCCCTCTGCCATCGTCGCCTCAGCAGCACCCTCGGCGGTCCTGTCACTGCGCCGTCTCCCTCCCCCACTAGCCCCTCCCCAACGGCCGGGTCGCCACCGCAGCAGCCGCAGGCGTCAACAATCCGCCACCGGAAGCGGAAACCCCGCCTCTCCTCGGCGTCGCAGGCCGCTGGGCGGAGCCGGGGAGGGAGGGCGTGGAGGAGGGGCAGCGTGCAGCGGCGCGGGCGTCCGGCGTCGGGCGTCTCAGCTGACCCGAGCTGGTGGCTCCTCGGGTGTTCGGACCAGGTTGCCCGCTCCCTCGCCAACTCTCACGGTCTTCACGAAGTCTAAGGCCCGTGGCTTCCCCACATCATCCCCTGGGAGGTGGGCTCAGGCTGTCCCAGGAGAAACTGCGGAGGGAGGAGGAGGATTTCCGAGGGAGGTCCGGGGTCCCGGTTTCGGTGACGAGCCGCGACCGCGGGTCTCCAGGCACGGGGCTTGTTGCTTACTCCGCCTGCGTTCTTTCTAGTAATCAGCCCTGGCCGTGTGGACGCAAGACGGTGACGCAAGACCTGTCCCCGGGGTTAAGGGTTAAGAAATGAATCCCCAAACTACAGGATGGCTCGGCTGCAGGGATTTTCAGTGCAAAGGACGGGAAGTGGGATTATAGGGATTATGTTGATTTAAGATCGAAACTCGTCCTTATGCCGGAGCTAACCTGTGTCGCTAAAATCTTACTTTCCACGGCTGTACACTAGCAACACTGCCTTTCCTCAAGCCTTCGTCTCGGCCTTTAGTGTATCTATTCCTTTATACTCTGTTACGGCGAGACCCGTTCGTATCCCAGGGCTTTGGAGCCTTCTCTGAATACTGGGGCCCAGGCATGATTTCCCCTTCCTCTGAACTGTATATAGCACCTTATATTTTTATATTTTAATATACTTCCAAATGTCATGAAGTTGATTAAGTGATAAGAGTATGTGTTTGTATCGCGGTACCATTCCGAAGACCTTTAGGGGCTAAGTACTGTGGTCACACTTGTTGCTAGTGATGTCCAGAAACATTCTTGACTGCCCCGGGAACTAGAATAGTAAAAGGGTTGACTTTTGCCCTTAAAAGGTTCAGTAGCTCATATGATTAAAGGGAAGGACCTTTCATGAAACACTCGAAGACCTATTTAAGACAGTGTAAGTATAAGAATCCAAAGTAAGGGAGGGATCATGGTGGTCTATGGCTAGCAAGGTTACTCTTAACATGTTTGGTTTTAAGAATTGTGAGGAAGTTGGAGCATTTACGCAAATAAGCATTCCTACTCTGGAGGGTTCTGGGACTGGGGGTGGCAGGAGAAGCAGGAAGACATGACGGTGATATGGAATGAGTGTGAAATATTGCAGTTATTAGGGGCATGGACTTTGTTTTCAATATCATTGATTAGCACATGGCACAGTGCCACCTGCATAGTAGACATTTATAGTAATCAGGACTCTTGCTTGCAATTGGCTTGTAACTGATTTAAGAGAAAAACTAAGTGAATTCATGACTTGCATAACTAAAAAGTTCAGGAGTAGTTCAGGTTTCACAGATATCTGGCTACAGTTGATTACTTCAGGAATCACTTATTTTTTGGTTTATTTTCTGACCTGCCTTTTGAGTAAAGTAAGAGTGTTTCTGTTTCAGTGATTAAAACGAAACAAAACCAGAATTCTAACTAGCTTGAATGAAAGAAATTTTTGGCTTACGTAAATCAACAAGTTTGGGGGGTTCTACATAATATGAGAACATTCAACAGGACATCCAATAGGCATCCCAAAAGAGAGAAGAAAGGCAAAATTCAAAGCAGTAATAGCCCCAAATTTCCTAGAATTGAAGAAAGATTATGCTTTAGAATGAAAGATCAAGTCTTAAGAAAATAACACATACATCATGATGAATTTAAGCAAAGGGAAAAGTTTAACAATAGTAATCAAAACATAAACTACTGACAAAAAATGACATTTAGACTGGAAGCCAAGTTTTCAAAAGTAAAAATAGGTGCTGAAGAGAGTAGAATGAATATATGTAGTACTGAAGAGAAAGTACTGACAACCTAGAATGTTAGAACCAAGTAAACAATGCTCAAGAGTGGAGATGTGATGTAATGCACTGTGCCGATCCAAATAACATACTGATCAACCCTATCCCCTTCCCATGTCATTCAGCTAAGGATTGAAATCCCAGGGATGTAGAAAGAGAAGTATTTATGACTCAAAAATATAAATGGCTTCTGGAAAACTGGTAGTACATGAGTTTTGAATCTCCATGGGCCCCTACAGAGAAACAGACTAGGTAGTGAAACCAAAAATGCATGAAATGTTTACAGCAAAACTAACTAACAGATAACACCACAAGCCCCAGAATGTAAGAGGATGAGGTCAGACCACAAATGCAAAACAGGCACAGTGGTCAATGCCCAAAAAATCAGATCAAAATTGTAAAGATGTTAAAATGATAAAAGAAATAAAAAGCAAAAATAAATCAGAGTAAGAAGAACTCAGAAATGAAGTAATAGAACTTAGGAAAGAATTAGAAATTTGAAAAGAGAAAAGATCTGAAAAGAGTACCCAACTAGGAGGAACACAGACACAGACACAACACAAACTAGGAGGAACAAACCCAACAGATAGTGTCCAAAGAGAACTAGAATTTGAAAATGAGATTTTTTTTTTAAGTCCAAAAGAAGTATAGAGAAAGAAATGATGGACACTGAAGATTGGCAAAGAGGATCCAGTATATGGATAAAGAAGTCCCCCCCCAACCCCATAAAGAACACCAGAGCCAGTTAACAGAACAAATACAGCGCGTGGTACTTTAAGAGAACTTTTCCTGAAATACAAATATATTTTTGTATGTATATATATTCACACATGCCCTGTAATATATATTCATATGTATATTCACATATCTTTTTAAAGCCTCATACTGAAAAAGCATACTGTGAAAACAATGAATAGCAAGGTGTATTCTAGTAAAAATGACCACACCTCACGTTTTGGTCATTTGGGGCAACATTATTTTTTTAAAGATTTTATTTATTTGACAGAGAATAAGCAGGGGGAGCAGCAGGCAGAGGGAGAGGAAGAACAGGCTCCCCACTGAGCAGGGAGCCCAAAGTGGGATTCCAACAGGACACTGGGATCATGACCTGAGCCGAAGGCAGGCGCTTAACCAACTGAGCTACCCAGGTGCCTCTAAGGCCAACATTTATTAGAGAAAGAGAAAGAAAACTGGATTATCATAGGACTTCAACATTACCACTTCATAAGAGGAGAAAATGGCAAAGCATTTAAAGTATTCAAAGAAAGAAAACAAGAACTGAGGACTTTATATTCAACAAAACTGATTTTCAAGTATAAAAACAGGCAATAAAAACAAAGGCAGAAGGACAGTGATGAACATTAAATCTTTAATTACGTGTAGCTCTAAGACTAAATGAGGGTGCGTTTCAGTCAGGGTGCGTTCAAGTGACAGAAACCGCAGAGTAATCGGAATGGAGAACGTTTGCTATAAAGCATTATTAATGGAATTGGAGTGAGGGGAAGTTGGAGGGTAAGAAGCAAAGAGAAGTCCTACCATGTAGGAGCAGTAGATCTGGGGAGCGGCCACCACTCCCAGCACTGAAACTGAATGCCCGAGGAAGGGCTCCTCACCCCCACCCCGGGGCTGAGGTCTGGACCTTGTTGGGGAGGGCATGACTGGGGCTCACTGCTGGACACAAGCTCACAGAAGTGTGGCCTCAGTGGGACTTATTAGAAATCTCCCACGGTCCAGAGAGAGCGCCTTCCTGTAAGTGGTTTCTCTGGAAGGCACTTGGCCAGCAGCTTGCCACTCTGAAGCCATCCAAGAGAGGGGGTGGCCTGGGCAGCTGCTGCGTGTTGGCCCCCCGGCAGTATCGGAAGGAACCCTGCCTTCTGTGGGAGCCCAAGGAAGTTAGCACATGAAAACCGGAAGGGGAAGCCTCTTCCTCCCCCGTGGCTCTCCAGTGCCTTCTACTAACCAAACCTAACATCTGACCAACTGGCATGGAAGGAGTATTTACAGAGTTCAGCCCCATTATTGCAGAGCAAGTAAAGATTTGGAGCCCAGAGTCCAAAAACAGACATCTAATACAGGGTTGAGAGAGTGTCATCTGAGATGGATATATGTTCTGAAATATTGATACGAAATTTCTATAAAACTGGAGGGGAGTATGGGAAGAACATAGGCAAAAAATTTTAAACTTTTCAGTATAATGATGGTGGTAATGTTTGTATTTTGAGAATGTGTGTGGAATGTTGCATAAAATGAGTAATTATCATTAGTCTGAACTCTTACCTATCTCTTGTCTGATTTTCTGATTCTTTTCAGGAAGTCATTGTCCTTATCACCTGCACGGTGGTCTTCAAGTGTCATGTTCCACTAAAAGAAATGGGCTTATTGGAGGGTTGGATGATTCTATATCTGGGGCAGGAAATGCATAGAATGAACATGATATGTCTTGTAATACCAGAGAGCAGAGGAACTATTAAAGCCTTCTAAGGTCATGTCCAACGGACCCAGAAGCCAACTTCAAGAGGTTCCCTTTGGCCAAAGATGGGATCATTTGAGTTTCAATAAAGGTAATAATTAGAATGAACAGTAACACGTCACTTATGTCTAAATACAGAAACTAAATACAGAAACTAAACTGGAGTCTGATCAAGTGTCTGGATCTAACTGCCGGTTTATAGGAATCAAAAAACAAAAAAGCATGTTGAAATACACCCTTGGTATGCAATCTGCAGAATCCAGACTGAGGAACCGCTGAGTTCGGCAAGAGATACATTGTAGGAAAAGAAAGGGATGGGAAGAACCATTAGATTAAAGGAGACTGAAAAGGCACCCGATTAAAGAAAAGAGCAAGACTAGGGCACCTGGGTGGCTCAGTGGGTTAAGCCGCTGCCTTCAGCTCAGGTTATGATCCCAGGGGTCCTGGGATCGAGCCCCACATCGGGGTCTCTGCTCTGCTCTGCTTCCTCCTCTCTCTCTGCCTGCCTCTCTGCCTACTTGTGGTCTCTGTCTGTCAAATAAATAAAATCTTTAAAAAAAAAAAAAAGAGCAAGACTAAAATATAATGTCTAGGGGGATTCACTGAAAGAAATACCAAAAAAGTGATCAAAGTCAAGGGAGAGGGAGGGGCTGGTAATTGGGAGGGGGCTCACAGACAGGCTTCAAAATTCTGTTTCTTGATTTGGGAAGGGATTACAGGGACGTTCCCCTTCTAATAAACCATCACATAGAAATGGAATGTTTTTCATTCACACCTAAACGCCGAAGGGTATACTTCAGCAAAAAGGAAATGTAACACAGAAACAAGGAAGTCAGTGCGAAAAAGAAATGGCTTTAAAAACCTTAGATCCGGGGCGCCTGGGTGGCTCAGTGGGTTAAGCCGCTGCCTTTGGTTCAGGTCATGATCTCGGGTCCTGAGATCGAGTCCCGCATTGGGACCCTTGCTCAGCGGGGTGCCTGATTCCCTCTCTCTCTCTGCCTGCCTCTCTGCCAACTTGTGATCTCTCTCTGTCAAATAAATAAATCTTAAAAAAAAAAAAAAACCTTAGATCCTCGCACAGGTCTAACTGCTGAGTTAAATGAGATTGAGAAAAATCATCTTAAGCATGGTGAACTGACCCCACGTACTCATCTCTTTTCCAGAACACCTGTTGAAATGAAACAAAGGAATAAAATTATAAACTGACAAGATAGAGGTAGTTTTGCAAAAAGGTCACTGACTTAAGGAGGAAGGCTTGGAACAGGAGGTACAAGGTCTTTTGCGTAGTGGAAGTGAACACAGCGCTGACATGTGGGAGATTAAGTAAAAGTCTATCAGTGACTCCTCATTCCCAGTTTCTCCCCCACCCCCATTTTTGAAATTCCCGTCAGCTAAACCTATGCCTCCCAAGCTAGATATAGCAATATTCTTCTTTCAAGAAACGACATGGTCCCAGAGAAAGCCTCTCTGTTGCCATTCACGGGTCCAAGAACAAGAAAGTTTGGTTAACCAGCTTATTACTTTATCCTGAAGCCTACCAGAAGATAAAAATAAAAGTAGAAGATTAGGGAAAGAGCTTTCCAAAAACAAATCTATTAATATGTTAGAGTTGTGGAGAATAATATTGATGAACACTTGGCAGTTAAAAAAAATAGCTGGATACGTATAAAACCAAATATTTTAACCCACTGACCCACCCAGGCGCCCCTAAAACCAAATGTTTTAAAAAGAAAGGCCACCTCGGGACGCCTGGGTGGCTCAGTTGGTTAAGCAGCTGCCTTCGGCTCAGGTCATGATCCCAGCGTCCTGGGATCGAGTCCCACATCGGGCTCCTTGCTCCGCAGGAAGCCTGCTTCTCCCTCTGCGTCTGCCTGCCATTCTGTCTGCCTGTGCTCGCTCTCCCTCCCCCTCTCTCTGATAAATAAAAATCTTTAAAAAAAAAAAAAAAAAAAAGAAAGGCCACCTTAACTACCAGGAAAAGCAAGCCTTTCCTTGCTACCCAGAACGAGGTCTGTATGCTGGTGTTCTGAGTTCCAGTCGTAAGTTAAAGAGAAATGTTTACAGTGTCTGGAGCTCTTGCTGACCTACAGAAAAAGGAGATGTCCTCAATTCCTTGTGGAAGTACAACTTGGATGGCACTGACCTTGGTTTTCAAATGGAGCGGTACATCTACAGAAGAAAATGAGAGGATTGCATCACGAATCTGAAGAGAACAAGATAGAAGCTTCTGCTTGGCAGTTCCAGCCACTGTTTCTATTGAAAACCCAGCTGATGTCATGTCACATCCTCTAGGAATCCTGGCCGGCGAGCTGGGCAGAAGGGTGCTGTTGCCACAGGGGCCACTCCTGTTCCTGGCTGCTTCCCTCCTGGAACCCTCCCCAGCTAGATCTGGGTCGCTGTCTGGGAGTCATTCCTTCTGGAAGATACTGATCCCAGGGCTGACCACGAGCCTCTCAGAGAACTGTCTTCAGGGAACCTGTCTCCATTGTTCTTTGAAACACAGACCCTCCTCTGTGCCGTATGGACGCTGCCATCCCAGCACCAACAAGGAGCTCCCTGAGCGGGTCTGATGCAGATGCTGGCCCTGGAGGTTCTGCGCGCACACGGTAACATCTCCTGTGAACTCCCATGGCAGATCACGCCTCGTCTCTACTCCAGAGATCCTGAAGAGATCGAGAAGAGCTTGAAAGTCACACTGCTGCCAGGAAGACTGCGGCCTGGGAGGAATTCCAGCGTAAGTGGACTGCTGCATGTCCCAAGTTTACTGCCACTCTGCCTGAGGTCAGAGGCGAGCAAGGAGGTCCTCTCTGCCCACGCACCTGTTCCCTACTGAGGCCTGGCACGCTCAGCTTGCCAGGCAATGCTGGTCTGGGCTCCCACTACGCACACTACCGGATGTGTAGAAATGATCGCTGAGTAGTCTCCAGCTGTTCTTTTACAGACTTCCAAGCAGGAAATGGAAATAAGGGTGATGGAAAATGAACAGTTTTAAAAAAAAAAAAATACCAGGAAAAAAAAAAAAAACAGCTCAAGAAAGGAAAGGAAACACAGTCATAATTGCAACTTGGCTCATCTTTGAGGAATATTTACAAGAGTCCTAAAAGCAGTACTGTTGTTTTAGCCCAAACTGTGGCATATATAACTTTGAGAGGAGGGGAAACAGAGGAGGTGGGGGAGGGCATGAGGAAGCTAAACATGGATCTCCTACACAGAAGAGCTGACAGACTCCTAAATGACATGACCTCTAAAGCTGAGCTATAAAGAAGTTGAAGTAAACGTATTTAGAAATACGGAAGCAAATGTCGGACGAAACAGCTGAAAGCATTGGAAGTACGGTTACCTTCATGGAAATTAAGTGGAGGCTCCCTTTTTTCAAGACACATAAACCTGTTAGGAAGTTAATGTAATATTCTGATTTTGTAAAAGCAAAAACAAAAAACACCGCTGCCAGCAAGAAAATAAACACTATCTGTGTTGTGAACACATCAGCGAGTTTGTGCAGTGCACACCCTATACTCCAGTGAGCTTGCTTCCAGGGAGAGGGACAGAGTGCCCAGAGTGGGGAAAGGTGGGGCAGAATTTTGCTGTTTTTCTTCTACTGTTTGATTTAAAAAAAAAAAAAAAAGATATTACTCTGATGGCAAGGAAGGAAGGGTGGACGAGAAAGAAAAGAAGAAAGAAGGCAGGGGGCTGACTTCATGATTCAAAAGAGAAGCTTCAAATAATATCCCCGGGATCTGGCTTCCGTGTCAGCAAAGCACACTCTGCTGTTAGAGTAAAAAAAAAAAAAAGTCTTCTGCCTTCACATTCCATATTCAAGTATGTAGTATGTAGCGGCAGCTGTACACTTTCTGTGGGTGAAAAGTGCTAACACAAGTTGTGTGCACATCAGTCAAGGGACAGGAGAGTCAGCGAAAGAAGACAATAGTAGTGGGAAAGAACTTTTATAGAATCAAACAAGAGCAGAAGGTTAGGAAAGAAAATGTCTGAAATAGAACAGAAGAGTCACGGAAGACAGACAGAGATGGAGAAAGAGCACCGAACTGAAGAGGACATGGCTGACTGTGAGAGGACGGTACCATGGAGAGCCGTGGAAGCCGAATCCATTGCCGTGATTTACAAGGTCTGGTTCCTGGACCAGAAATAGAAGCAGCACCTGGGAATGTGCTAGAAATGCAAATTCTTGGGTTGCATATGAGACCTCCTGAATCAGAGGCTCTGGACCTGAGGGCTTACCAAGCTGTGTTTTAGTAAGATTTCCAATCGGTTCTGAGACACACTAAAATTTGTTGGCAGGGTACGATCCCTGCGGGATTGATACCCGAAAAGACGTACCCCCTTTCCCCTGCACAGAAGAGGTATTTGAAAGCTCAGTAAGATCTGCGGTAGCTGACATCATAGAGTCATGCACATCTAGTGTCCAGGGGGCCATTTTCATTTTATTTCTTCTGTATTTGGTATGAACTGTTTTGGATTTCAGATCCAGACTAGAAAATTTTACTTTAAACACAGTCGATAGTTTTAGTTGCTGTAAGTAACAAGATGGCGGAAAAGTGCCTTTATCTGATCCTTCCTCTGGCCTCCGAGGTTTGGGAGGACAGCTGGTGTTTGGCTGTGTGTGTGTGTGGCAAGAACACTTGACATGAGATCTGTTCTCATAACAGATTTGTAAGTGTACAATACGGTATTGTTAACTGTGGACGCTATATCGTACAGTGGGTCTCTAGAACTATGCATCCTGCCTAACAAACTTTATATCCATTAGCTTTTGGGTTTTACTACCAAGGACCCTTTTCTCCTTTGAGCAACAGCATCCTGCTCATGATTTGGAAAACCGTCCCACCCCCATTCTTTCGATACTTGTGGCAATGGGACTGTCGAGCATCATTCTACCAACCTGCCCCACAGCTGGGCCAACGGGTTTTTGTCTCAGTAGAACCTGAGTCTTGAACGGTGACTGCAGTGGCCGGGTACCCATCAGTCCAAACAGATCGTCCGTGAGCTTGTTACTGGATCCTTGGAGTGTCCCTGGTTCCTAACGCTTTACAGTCGGCTCACCTTTCCCTTTGATTCTGTGAATCACCCATTATTCTCGTCATCCTCCCCAGGCCCTTGTTAGCCAGAGTCAGAGTCTTTGGATTATAACCCAGAAATAGTAACCATCACAGGATAATAGTCACAAACCTCTGTACCAGTTGAACCACACAAAATAGACTTATTTTTCATTATTCGGCGTCTCACGGGAGAACCACGCCTCCGCCCATTCTTTTTTTTTTTTTTTTAAGATTTTATTTATTTATTTGACAGACAGAGATCACAAGTAGGCAGAGAGGCAGGCAGAGAGAGAGAGAGAGGAGGAAGCAAGCTCCCTGCCGAGCAGAGAGCCCGATGGGGGGCTCCATCCCAGGACCCTGGGATCATGACCTGAGCCGAAGGCAGAGGCTTTAACCCACTGAGCCCCCCAGGTGCCCCTCTCCGCCCATTCTTAATCTGTGGTTCTGATGAGACTGACTGTGGCCTCTGGTCCTACACCTCAGAGTATCCGCCAGCCACAGGATCAGGAATCGGATCGTCTCTGGGATTTTGCCATCTAAAAGGAGGCGCCCAAGGTTTGCTGGACGCTGGCTGCACGCAAGGATGGTTCCTGCCTTCCCTGTAGCTGTCGGTGGCCATTTCTGACGCCACGTGAATGACTTTGCCTGAAAGTGAAACCAACGTAGAGAAAGGTAGGACTGACAGATAGAGAAACACAGAAAATACTCTTGTGACCTGTTTCTCTCTCGGATCCAGCGGTGTCTGCAACCATCTCCTTGAATTTTAGAGTCGCTCGAGCTAGTAAGTCCCTTTTCCCTTTGTGTCTGTTACTCCTAACCAAAAGAATCCTAAACCAGGTGGGATTCCAGAGTTCCTCACATTCCCTTTTTCGTTCTTGTCAGCGAACTAAATAGCTTACAGTTTCTCTCCTGCAACGTCTTCCAGGAGAAGAAGGAAGGTCGATCCCTGTTTATAGCTTTTTACAAGTATTCATTTTCTTTTCTTTTCTTTTCTTTTTTTTTTAAAGATTTTGTTTATTTATTTGACAGACAGAGATCACAAGTAGGCAGAGAGGCAGGCAGAGAGAGAGAGGAGGAAGCAGGCTCCCCGCTGAGCAGAGAGCCCGATGCGGGACTCGATCCCAGGACCCTGAGATCATGACCTGAGCCGAAGGCAGTGGCTTAACCCACTGAGCCACCCAGGTGCCCAACAAGTATTAATTTTCAACAAACTTCCTTAGAGCTGGGTCATAAAACACTTCAAGTGGTACATATAAGATTCAAGTTGCTCTTGAAAGCATTTCTCCTCACTGATGACGAACCAGTGCCCAGGTCAGAGGCCAGTGATGCCGATGTTCTTTCCTGGGTGGGTAGCCCCTAGTTACCTGGGCATTCCACTCCTCTTGTTCCTACAGTCTGGCTATAGTCATTTCAGGAATGCTGTGCACCAGTGGGTCCCAATTCTGGCTGCACACTACAGTCTCTGAGGAGCCCTTAAAAGCCACCCGTGTCACGTCCCACCTCTAAAGATTCTAATCTAACGGGTCTCAATTAGGCTCTAGCCATCTGTGTTTTCTAAAAACTCCAAAGGCAATTCTACTGTGCAAGTAGATTTGGAAGAGTCGCTGATACACAGTGCATCTCTCGACTGGCCTCGCTGATTCTAGCTAGAAGGTATTGGGGATTCTGTTCTCCGTGGGTTCCTCAAGTGAGTATGTCGATTTTCTCCACTGCATCGATGGGGTTAGGTCCCAAGAAACCCAGCCTCAGTGGGGGAAAAACATTTAATACCTATAATCTACAGAATATCATACTCAGCCTACCTTACATGGGCTTAGAATTATCCTTTAGCTGGGCAAAATCTCGTGTAGTTGGTGGAACACTGTACTGACAGTGAAAACGGAACAGCTATATGGGACGGAGTGGTTGGTTGTGGGTGCGTTGGTGGTTCACCCTGGGGGTCGCTGGGCCGGCCAGGAGCCGCCACCGCACTGCCTCATGGGACAGGATCACACCCCACATTGCTAGTCCCAGAAGGAGCCGAATTCAAAATTCAAAGTATGGTTTCTATTGAATGCCTGTGACTTCCGCACCACTGTAAAGTCAAAAAGTCCCACCATCCTAAGTCAGGAATTGTTTATAGTCCTTTCCTGAGCGTTTTAAGGTACAGATACTATGCCTTGTCCGAGGAGTACAAAGGTGAGTTAATTCCTGTCTTTGCAGTTCAGGGGATGTAGTAGGTGAGAAAAATTGACAAGTACTAGGCAAAATAAGCGTGAGCCTGAAGAAGGGAGTGGCCAGTTCCATTTGCCGGGGAGATAGAGGTATGACTCGGGGAGGGCTTTATATAGGAGGTGACTTTGGGCTGAGCTAAGTCTTAAAGTATTTATTATAAGATGACTAAGGAAGGCTCCAGGGAGAGGATGCGAGAGGAACAAAGTTCATGGAAATAGCGAAGCTGGTGCTTATGGTCTGGGATGGCCTGAGTAGAGATAAATCTGGACAAGTAGAGAGGGGCCAGGGTAGGAAGGGCTTTTGTCCCTCATAAGAGAGTTTAGGACTTTATCTGGGGGACAGCAGAAGCTATCGAAGGGACAGAAACTTGGGGAGATAAACTCGGTCATATTTGTTTCTTTAGATTCATCTCTCCGTGGCCATGTGTGCGGGGTAGGGGGCATGGGATGGTGTAAGATTGAAGGCAGGGACTCCAGCAGGAGACTGGCGTTTAAATGCGTGGACAGAGCCTCAGCCAGGACAGCAGCAGGGAGATGTAGAGGAGAGGAGGCGTTCGAGGGACAGTAAGGAAGGCCCGCTTCTGGAATCTGGCGACTGCATGGATTTGCCGAGAGTGAGAGAAGCTGCAGAGTCTCTGGCTTGGATGCCTGAGCGAGTGGGAGGTGACGCCATCCATGGAAATAAAAGAAGGCGGAAGGAAGCACAAGATGGTGAAAGGCAGGACCATGAGATGGCCCTGGGATGTCCGAGGGGTACTGGCTGTTGGCTGTCGTGTGTCTGGAAGAATACGGACTGTGGACTCCTAAGCCTGCAGGTGATGAGTAGGTGGAAAACTCTGAAATGACAAGAAAAGAAAGCCAAGAACAGAGGCCAGGGTCCTACTGAAGAAGGGGGGGGAAAAAAAGAGAGAGAGAGAGAGAGAAAATAGTGGGGTGGGAAGGAAGGTGGGATTGATTGAGCAGCAGAGACTTTCCACGGGAGGGAGCTACACCGGGTGCTGAAGCCGTGAACGAAACCAAGGAGAATGACAATGGCGGTGGGCCCCGCTCCTGATTTCTCCCTCCTTTGGAAACAGCAGCACGCCAGTCTCCCTTTCCTGATGCCCCTCTCCCACTCTGCGCAGCTGAAGTGGGGCTGTCAGGGCCTTCTGCTGGTGGGGTGGCAGCACACCCACGCTCAGCCGATTGAGCACTTGGGACTTGGAACAAGTATGCACTTCTTATCAGCATCAACCCCTGATAAGACCGCTGATTATCTCTTGCTATCTATACTTCTTCCTTTAATTTTAGAGGTTGTGATAGCCTTCATATATATATACATATATATATATATATTTTTTTTTTTTAGAAGATTTTTAGTATTAAGTACCCTTTGCACCCCACATGGGGCTCACGTCTACAACCCGGAGATCGAGTCACGCGCTCTACCGGCGGAGCCAGCCCACGCCCTCCCCATAAATTCTTCTTCTGTGTAGCTTAGCAAGGGCTGGTTTATTGTCTTTTTAGCTAAAGAGCCTTCACTGGATATGGCCAGTAGGAGGTCCCTGAGGGTTTGGAAAGGTGAAAGTTTGATGGCGGAGAGAAGGGAAGGGAAGGAAGTAGAGAGAAGCGAATTCTTCCAGGAGTTTGGGACTGCGTTAGGAGAGTAGCTAACTGCTTCTGCTATGCCTGAATCCACGTTTTGCTAGGACCATGGAAAAGAGTTCTTGAAAACTGAGCAGCCACGAATCTGTTGTTTTAATACTGATTTCTCTCATTTTTAGTGAGATTTAGTCGATCAATGTATTTCACCTGTTCGTACTGATGGTATATGACAGAATCACCCCATGACGGGCAAACTGCTCTTTAAAATGTCCACTTCAGGAATAAAGTTTGGCTGATTTGATACAGCGGTAGAAAAGTTTGAAAAAAATGATAAAACCACCACCACCGAAGTTTTCTTCCCGAAAGATGTGTAGTGTACCAAATAAAAGATGACATTTAAAAATACTTTGCTTTTTGGGACACCTAGGTGGCTCAGTTGGTTAAGCATCTGACCTTGATTTTGGCTCAGATAATGACTGAGATTGAGCCCCAGGTCTGGCTCTGCCCTGGGCCTGGGTGTGTGGAGCCTGTTTAGGATTCTGTTTCTGCCCCTCCCCCCTAAAATTAATAATAATAGTAATAATAATAATAATAATAATAATAATAATTTGATATTAGTACTAAATTCTAGAAATACACATAACATAAGGCATCCTTTTTCTCTAGCTAAACTTGGAGCAAATATGATGCTTTTCTGCCCTCTAGTGGTTGTGAAAAAGGCACTGAGAAACATCCTCTGCTTTTAAATATTTTAGAAGGATATACTTTCTTTATAACAGAATTTTTGATTTTAGGAATTCAAAGCGATTTATAAACACATCAGCATCTGCAAGACGCACATGTTCTTGAAAGCAGGCAGAACTCAGAAAGCAACCCAAGTCTTACATAATGGAAACTGACTTTAGGCAACCAGTAGGTGGAGGAATTTCCAAAGCTAAAAACTCTACCACACCGTCCAAACGCAACTCCAGAACCTGGGGATCTTAAAAATAATCGATCTGGTCTTCATCTGATCCTAATGGAAACCAAGGACTGCTGACAATCTCAGGTTATAGGTACGTATACACCTGGTGCCCTTGAGATGCCTGAAACGGAGGACTGTTTTAGGGCTAGAATTATGTTTTACTTGGAAATTCGAGAACTGGGGGAGAAATAAAAGCTTTTAAGGTATGGATAGCATGAGGTAAAAAGCTGGAAATAAGTAGATGTGTGCAGGAAGCGACATCAGGAGGGAAGGAGCCGACAGGTGCCCCAGCCACAGGTCAGAGAGCAGTGTGGTACCCAGAAGGGTCCAGGTGGGGAGGCAGAGCGTGGCTGCATTGCACTGCAAAGCTATTCTGAAAGACAGAGGACAAATGTTTACAAAGTGTTAGTACAAATGAATGTTGGAAACATCCATTGTTTGCCTCTGCTCGCTGGGCCTTCATTTACTGGGCCCACAGAAGCTCGTGGGCAGCCAGTTCCAACCAGCCCTTCGGTGCTCAACTCACAGCCTTCCCTTAGAGTTCACTCCTTGGCCACAGCACCGCTCCTTCCAGATTTCTCCCTGAATTCCCTCCAGGACGGAGCCAACTAGCCTAGGGCTCCTGTCTCCCTCCTCATTATCACTTACTTTATTTACATGATTTCTCCCCACTGTACAATCACCTATCATTAAGCCGGACGGGAACTGAAACTTCAACCCAACTCCATCCAGTTCCCACTCTGCTCTTGGCCTACTTGCTCTTGGGGGTCAAAAGAATGAAAAAGTTCTCAGTTCTGGTTGCTTCTCCACTTTCTCTTTGTCTACGGAGTTTTGTTGACCTGTATGCTCTTCTAAATTTAATATCCTGACTCACTTTATCTATCTATCTATCTATCTATCTATCAGTTATCTATCTATAAAAGATTTTGTTTATTTGGGGGCTGAGCAGGGAGCCTGACTCAGGCTCAATCCCAGTCACAAGGTCATGACCTCAAGGTCACAACCTGACTCAGGCTCAATCCCAGTCACGAGGTCATGACCTCAAGGTCATGACCTGAGCTGATGTCACAAGTCCGATCTCCAATCAACTGAGCTACGCAGGCACCTCATTTATCTTCTCGTTATATAGTAATTTCTGCCACCCCCCTCACCTCTAATCAATTTTGTGTACTCAAATAGGCCATGTCCTGTTTTTGCCTATCAGACTGGAAAATTAAGAAGATTGAGGGTACCCCGTGCTGATGAGGTGTGGAGAAATAGGTTCACTCCTGCAGGGTTGAAGGGAGTGTGCGTTTGCACGACTTTTTTGCAGGAAATTTTGGTAGCACCCACCAACATTCAGAATGTCTCAGTTTGGGATTCCTGAATTCCGCTCTTAGGAATCTGCCTTTCAGAAATATGAGCACTACGGTATAAAGATAGAAGGCAAGCATATTTCCTGTAGGATTATTTGTAAAAGTAAACCAATGAAAATAAATGAGGTAGCCATCAAAAATTAAAAGCTAGAAATCAAGAACAGTAGAGTAATTTGTCACATTCGATAACTAGTATTTTGAAGAAAAAAACAGTACAGTGAAAACCCTGGCAATGTTAATTAAGAAAAAAAGAAACTACAGTTATAGAACATTACGGAAGAATATATAATTGAAAACACTGAAGCAATTAAAAAAATCCCACAATATGACATTTAATTTCATTCTAAATAATCCAAATGGATTTTTAAAAAGATTTTATTTATTTATTTGAGAGAGAGGGAAAGAGAGAGAGAATGGTGAAGGACAGAGGGAGAGGGAGAAGCAGACTCCCTGCTCAAGCTGATCCCAGGACTCGGGGATCATGACTTGGGTCGAAGGCAGATGCTTAAATGACTGAGCTACCCAGGCACCCCTTAAATGGATTAGTTTTTAGGGAAAAAAAGCTGCTAAAATTGACTCAAGAACACAAAAACCTAAAGATATTTATACCTGAAGAAATTAAAAAATCAAAGAACTGACGAATAGCTAATCTTTCTGTTATTTTAAAATTCTAGTTTTCTAGCCTCATTGTTTTGAGCTCAGAAACAATGCCTGTGTATTTTTTGTGTTTTGGAATTTGATGCTAATTTCAAATTACTGAATGATCAATTTTTATTTTTATTTTTATTTTTTTAAAGATTTTATTTATTTATTTGACAGAGAGAGAGATCACAAATAGGCAGAGAGACAGACAGAGAGAGAGATGAGGAGAAGCAGGCTCCCTGCTGAGCAGAGAGCCCCATGCAGGACTCGATCCCAGGCCCCTGAGATCATGACCTGAGCCGAAGGCAGAAGCTTAACCCACTGAGCCACCCAGGCGCCCCAATTTTTAAATGTTTCATAAGATACTGGAAAAATAGTCAATATAATTAGCACTTTCCAGCTAACCTGCGGAAGTCAGAATATTCCTACTTTGCCTACCTCTCATCTGTTTTTAATTGCAAAAGTAAAATCTGCCAGTTATAATGAATTCAAGCCACAAAGAGATATCTTTGCGGGACGCCTGGGTGGCTCAGTTGGTTAAGCAGCTGCCTTCGGCTCAGGTCATGATCCCAGCGTCCTGGGATCGAGTCCCACATCGGGCTCCTTGCTCCTCAGGGAGCCTGCTTCTCCGTCTGACTCTGCCTTCCACTCTGTCTGCCTGTGCTCGCTCTCACTCGCTCTGACAAATAAAATCTTTAAAAAAAAAAAAAAAGAAGAAATATCTTTGCACTCCAAAGGATTGTCACATTGTCTCTATAGATCTTTCTACATTTTCTTTTACTTTTTCAAATGCAAAAAAATATTGTTATGATTTTTTAATATTTGCTTTATTAATTTATGCCTACACTATTCCTTTAATAAGCTTTGTTTCCTTTTTCTAACTTTTTTGCCAGTATGCTAATCATTCTAAAATCTTTCATACTCGGTGCTTCTGTTGTCACTAATTTGCTATTGCAATATTGCTTTCTTCTTCAATTCAAGCATTAGATTAAAATTTCTCAGTGGTTAGAATAGAGAAAAAATATTTTTTTTCCCATTTTGGCTTGACTACCTTGCCCTCAAATACTACGGCCCATATAATAATTACTCTTTAGGCTCTTAAATTTTCATTTCACCCTAATAAAGGATTAAGTCCACAAAAAACTGGAAAAACACCTATTTCCTCTATTTTTGGACTTCTAAAGATCTTTCAAATCAATCTCATTAATAATATAATTTAGATTTTTTTTAAAAGATTTTATTTATTTATTTGACAGAGAGAGATCACAAGTAGACAGAGGCAGGCAGAGAGAGAGAGATAGAGGGAAGCAGACTCCCTGCTGAGCAGAGAGCCCGATGCGGGACTCGATCCCAGGACCCTGAAATCATGGCCTGAGCCGAAGGCAGTGGCTTAACCAACCCACTGAGCCACCCAGGCGTGCTAATTTAGATTTTTTTTTATATCAGGGTCACAGTAATTTTGCCTGCCCAATCTGTCCAAGAGAGAAATACACATTAGAGCCCGCCTCTTTTGTATTTTATAAAATTCGTCTTTTTGCATTTTTAAGTTATTGCTGAACACATTTTCATGAAAAACAATTCCACGTTGTGGCAGGCAGAACCTCTAAGAATGTTTCCAAAAATCCCCGCCTCCTGGTGTACATACTGGGTGTAATTTCTCCCTTGAGTGTGAGAGAGATCTGTGAATATGACGAGTTATTCCTCCCAAGATTAGGCCGCATTATATGCAAAGGGGAAGGGATTTTGCAGATAATATGAATGTACCTGCGCAGCCAACTTTAATCGAAAGGTAGCTTATCCTGGGTGGGTCTGACCAAATCAGGTGAACCTTAAAAGAGAGTTTAAAGGTCAGAGATGGAAGCTGTTAAGATATGTGGAGAGTGGGGGCGCCTGGGTGGCTCGGTGAGTTAAAGCCTCTGCCTTCAGCTCAGGTCATGATCCGAGTTCTGGAATCGAGCCCCACATCGGGCTCTCTGCTCAGCAGGGAGCCTGCTTCCCCATCTCTCTCTGCCTGCCTCTCTGCCTACTTGTGATCTCTGTCTGTCCAATAAATAAATAAAATCTTAAAAAAAAAAAAAAAGATATG
The DNA here is from genome assembly GCF_022355385.1 of Mustela nigripes. Lineage (NCBI taxonomy): Eukaryota > Metazoa > Chordata > Mammalia > Carnivora > Mustelidae > Mustela > Mustela nigripes. Next base: position 16,736,314 of record NC_081561.1, on the reverse strand, counting down.
TGGAGAGTGATCCTCACTCTGGCCTTAAAGAGGGAAATGGCCCTGTTGTGAACCATCTATGGAAGGGGCCCTGCGGCAAGGACTTGAGGGCGGCTTCTGGAAGCTAGGAAGGATCCCCAGCCAATCTCCAACAAGGGAATAAGAGACTTCAGTCCTACAGCTTCAAGGAATGGAATCCTGTTAATAATCTGAATGAGTTTAGAAGACGACCCCAAGTGTTGGATGAGCGCTAGATGAGAACACAGCTCTAGGACATCTTGATGTGATTTCAGTTTTGTTAGACCCTGATCGGAGCCCTTACCATGTCATGCTCAGACTTCCAGCTGCAGAATCTGTGGGATAACAGTTAAGTCTGAGGTAATGTGCTGTGCAGTAATAGAAAATTGACACAACCACAGAAAGACTTCTGAGAGTTATGTTTTCTTTTGGATTTATTTATTTTTAGAGGGGCAGGGGATAAGGGCAGAGAAGAGGGAGAGAGAAAATCCACAAGCAGTCTCCCCACTGAGTGGGGAGCCCTACACTGGGACTCAATCTCACGACCCTGAGATCATGACCTGAGCAAAAATCCAGAGCCAAAAGTCAGGCGCTTAACTGACGGGCACCCTGACAGGCCCCTGAGAGTTGTATTTTAACTGTGAATTCTTTTTCATCATCATTATAAAGCGAGTTACTTTATAGAGTAACTTTATACATTTTTTAACTTTATAACTCTACTTAATAGAGTTACTTTGAATTTTATTATATAGGATTAGTATTGTGACTCCTTTCTTGTTTGCATTCATTTAATTTCTTTTACCCATCCTCCTAGTTCTCACATTTGTGGATGCTTTCTCAAATTTAAAAAAAAAAAACTTTTTAAAAAGGTTTTATTTATTTGAGAGAATGATGCATGAGAGAGAGAGCTAGACAGAGCATAAGCAGGGGAAGGGACAGAGGGAGACACAGGCTCCTTGCAGAGCAGAGAGCTGGACATGGAGCTCGATCCCAGGACCCCAGGACCACGACCTGAGCCAAAGGCAGATGCTTAACTGACTGAGCCACCCAGGTGTCCTGAGATGCCTTGTTTTAGATGTGCTTTTAAAAACTGTGTGTAGGGGGCCTGGGTGGCTCAGTGGGTTGAGCTGCTGCCTTCGACTCAGATCATGGTCTCAGGGTCCTGGGATCAAGCCCCGCATCGGGCTCTCTGCTCAGCAGGGAGCCTGCTTCCTCCTCTCTCTCTGCCTGCCTCTCTGCCTGCTTGTCATCTCTCTCTGTCAAATAAATAAATAAAATCTTAAAAATAAAATAAAATAAAAACTGTGCGTATATTTGTTGAATAGAGTTTCTATATTCTTGTGCTATAATGTATCACATTTATACCTATTTCTGTAATACCTTTGGTCTTAGGTTTCATCTTGCTCTATTCTGTCTCATATCTTTTATTTGCTGTACTTTGGTGTATGACTTTTTCCCCTTTCTCCTCATGTTTTAGAAAGCATGCGTTATTTTTTAATAATCCTTTTAGGAGTTAAAACAATTTTAAGTTTTTCTAAAGAATCTATATTTTTTCTTGAGGTAGGGACTGTGACACTTGTCCCCTTATATACTCAGTACCATCACATAGAAGTGTTTAATAAATATTTAGGGGCACCTGGGTGGCTCAGTTTATTGTCTGCCCTCAGCTCAGGTCATGACCTCAGAGTCCTGGGATCAAGCCCCGCATCAGGCTCCCTGCTAGGAGGGAACTGCTTCTCCCTCTCCTCCCTGCTTGTTTTCTCTCTCTCTCTCTCAAATAAATCTTTAAAAAATGTTTAATTTGCTGAATCGAAATCACCAGGTTCTGAGCAATTGTGTTGGTTAAATAGGCTTTACCTCTTTTTAAATAATAAGCACTGAAAACAATTTGATTTTTCCCTTTGGGTTATAGTTTTTCATATTGATTACAAAACATTTTCTTCATGTGTGCTCTTTTGGAACCGAAACCTCTAATATGTAGCAGACCAAAGGAAACTGATAAAGCAAAATGTAGTTATCTTCTTTTGAATGTGTTTTAAAAATTATTGGGTGTTGGGGGAGGACCAAGATGGGGATGTAGTAAGAGACCTAAATATTGTCGGGTCCCAGGAGTTCAGCTAGACAGTTATAAAACGGTTCTGAACACCTACAAACTCAACAGGAGATAGAGGAGAAGAAGAGCACCAATTCTAGAAGCAGAAACACGACCACTTTCTGGAAGGTAGGACCTGCGGAGAAGTGAGTCCCAGGCGACAAATGGGAAGAGAGACTGCTGGGGGGAGGGGCCAGTGGTGGAGCAGCAGAGCACAAAATCGGGACTGTTAGAAGTCTGCTCTACTGAGGGACATCACTCCAGAGACTAAGAGAAGATGGAGCCCTCGCAGGGACAGTGCGGTCTCAGGTCCTGCAGAGTCACAGAAGGGTGGGGGATGTCTGAGTGCAGCAGAGCCCCCAGGTATCGGAGTGGGGGAGCCGTGGCAGAGATGGAGCTGAGGAGTGAGCTCTCAGCTCGGGGTTACCTTAAAACAGTAACCGGAGGCACAGTTTGGGTCACTGTGCTTCAAGCAGGGACCCCACAAGTGGCAGATCTGGGGAGATTCACCTTCCTCTGGGAGGAGCATGGCAGGAATCTGCTGGGTTTGGAGACTCCAAACAGGGCCGAGCGCCAGAGACAGAAACGCTCGGTCACAGGCTGGGTGAGCTTGGAGCGTGGCCGGAGACCAGGGGGACGGGAGGGATTGACGGCTTTTCTCCGAGGGTGCACTGAGGAGTGGGGCCCCAAGCTCTCAGCTCCTCCAGCCAGAGACTGGGCGCCGCCATCTTCATTCCGGCCCTCCAGAGCTCTACGGAAAGCGCTCAGGGAACAAAACCTCCCCAGCGAGAACCGCTTAGTCCGGCTCCTGGCAAGGGCGGTGCAATTCCACCTCTGGGCAGAGACAGTTGAGAATCACGGCAACAGGTCCCTCCCCCAGAAGATCAGCAAGAACATCCAGCCAAGACCAAGTTCACTGATCAATGAGAACTGCGGAACTCAAGAGGTAGGGCAACGCAACCCATAGAATTCATGCTCTTTTCCCCATGGTTCTTTAGTTTTTCAAAGTTAAATTTTTTAAATTTTATTTTTTTCTTATTCTATTTAAAAAATTTTTCCCCTTTCCTATTTTAAAGTTTTTAAAAACTATTTTATCTTATCAACATATTTTAAAAAATCTTTTAAAATTTTCATTGTTATAGTCATATTCTATCTGTCCCTTCAATGTATTTAAACTTATTATTTTGTATACATATAGATTTCTCTCTCTCTCTCTCTCTCTCTCTCTCTCTATATATATATATATATATATATAGTGTTTCTTCTATTAGGTCAAAAACATACCCTAAATCTAGCACATGGCTTTGTTCTAGTCTCCAGCCTGATCACATTCTTTCCTCTTTTTTTTTTCTTTTTTTCAAACAACTTTTAACTTATCAATTCCTTTTTTTAGAATCTTTTAAAATTTTCATCTTTACAGTCATATACCATCCCTTCATCATGTTTGACCTTATTTTTGTGTATATAGGTTTTTCTTTCTTTAAAATTTTGGGAGGCAGCTTCTTCTAACAGACCAAAATCCACCCAAAATCAAGTGTGTGACTCTGTTATATTCACCAGTCTAATATATCTATATATCTATATCTATATATCTATATCTATGTCTTTATCTATATCTATATATTTTTTTAAGATTATTTATTTATTTATTTGACAGAGAGAAACCACAAGTAGATGGAGAGGCAGGCAGAGAGAGAGAGAGAGAGAGAGGGAAGCAGGCTTCCCGCCAAGCAGAGAGCCCGATGCGGGACTCGATCCCAGGACCCTGAGATCATGACCTGAGCAGAAGGCAGCGGCTCAACCCACTGAGCCACCCAGGGGCCCCTATATCTATATCATTTTTTTCTTTTTTTTTTCCCTCCTTTCTTCTCTCCCCAGTTTCAGGTCTCTCCTGATTTGGTTAGTGTATATCTTTCTGGGGTTATTGGTACCTTTTTAGTATTTTGTTCCCTCATCTATTATTATCTGGATAAAATGACAAGGCAGAAAAACTCACTTCAAAAAAAAAAAAAAAAAAAAGAACAAGAGGCAGTACCGAAGGCTAGGGACCTAATCAATACAACCTTAGTAAGATGTCAGAACTAGAGTTCAGAATGAGGATTATCAAGTCGCTAGCTGGGCTTGAAAAAAGCCTGGAAGGTACTAGAGAACGAAAAGAACGAAAATCTAACCAAGTTGAAATAAAAAAAAAGCTATTAATGAGGTGCAATAAAAAATGGAGGCTCTTACTGCTAGGATAAATGAGGCAGAAGAGAGAATTAGGGATATAGAAGACCAAATGACAGAGAATAAAGAAGCTGAGCAAGATAGAGACAAAGAACTACTGGGCCACGAGGGGAGAATTCGAGAGATAAGTGATACCATAAGATGAAACAGTATTAGAATACTTGGGATTCCAGAAGAAGAAGAAAGAGAGAGGGGGCAGAAGGTACATTGGAAAAAATTATAATAGAGAATTTGTCTAAATATGACAAAGGGAACCAGCATCAAAACCCAGGAGGTACAGAGAATCCCCCCCCAAAATAGGTCCACACCCCGTCATCTAACAGTAAAACTTACAAGTCTTAGTGACAAAGAGAAAATCCTGAAAGCAGCTTGGGACAAGAAATCTGTAACATACAATGGTAAAAATATTAGATTGGTAGCAGACTTATCCACAGAGACCTGGCAGACCAGAAAGGACTGGCATGATATATTCAGAGCATGAAATGACAAAAACATGCAGCCAAGAATACTATATCCATCTAGGCTCTCATTGAAAATAGAAGGAGAGATAAAAAGCTTCCAGGACATACAGCATCCTTTCTTGATCAAAACTCTTCACAGTGTAGAGATGGAGGGTACATACCTCAATATCATCAATGCCATCTATGAAAATCCACAACGAATAACATTCTCAATGGGGAAAAACAGAGCTTTTCCTCTAAGGTCAGGAACATAGCAGGGATGTCCATTATCACCACTGCTATTCAACATAGTACTAGAAGTCCTAGCCTTGGCAATCAGACGACAAAAAGAAATAAAGGCATCTAAATTGGCAAAGAAGAAGTCAAACCCTCACTCTTTGCAGATGATAAGAAACTTTATGTGGAAAACCCAAAAGACTCCACTCCATATCTGCTAGGACTTGTATATTCATTACAATGAATATACTTGTATATTCATTACAATGCCAGGATATAAAATCAATGCACAGAAATCAGTTGCATTTCTATATACCAACAGCAAGACAGAAGAAAGAGAAATTAAGGAGTCGATCCCATTTACAATTGCACTCAAAACCATAAGATACCTAGGAATAAACCTAACCAAAGAAGCAAAGAATCTGTACTCAGAAAACTATAAAGTACTCATGAAAGAAACTGAAGAGGACACAAAGAAATGGAAAAATGTTCCATGTTTCCATGCTCATGTTCCATGCTCATGGATTGGAAGAACAAATATTGTGAAAATGTCTATGCTATCTACAACAATCTACACATTTAATGCAATCCCTACCAAAATACCATCAATGTTTTTCGAGGCCATGGAACAAATAATCCTAAAATTTATATGGAACCAGAAAAGATCCCAAATAGCCAGAGGAATGATGAAAAAGAAATTGTGGCATCACAATTCCAGACTTTAAGCTCTATTACAAAGCTGTCATCATTAAGACAGTAAGGTACTGGCACAAAAACAGACACATAGATCAGTGGAACAGAATAGAGAGCCCAGAAACAGACCCTCAACTCTATGGTCAACTAATCTTTGAGAAAGCAGGAAAGAATGTCCAATGGAAAAAAGTCAGTCTCTTCAACAGTGGTGTTGGGAAAATTTGACAGCCACATGCAGAGGAATGAAACTGGACCATTTCCTTACACCGCACACAAAAATAGACTCAAAATGGATGAAAGACCTCAATGTGAGACAGGAATCCATCAAGTCTTGAGGAAAATAAATAAAATCTTAAAAAAAAAAAAAGTCTTGAGGAGAACACAGGCAGCAATTTCTTCGACCTCACCGCAGCAAGGTCTTCCTAGAAACATCGCCAAAGGCAAGGGAAGCAGGGGCAAAAATGAACTATTGGGACTTCATCAAGATAAAAAACTTTTGCACAGTGAAGGAAACAGTCAACAAAACCAAAAGACAACTGACAGAATGGGAGAAGATATTTGGAAATGACATATCAGATAAAGGGCCAATATCCAAAATATATATAGAACTTATCAAACTCAACACCCAAAGAACAAATAATCCAGTCAAGAAACAGGCAGAAGACATGAACAGATATTTCTTGCAAAGAAGACTTCCAAATGGTAAGGAGACAGATGAAAAAGTGCTCAACATCACTCAGCATCAGGGAAATACAAATCAAAACCATAGTGAGATACCACCTCACACCAGTCAGAATGGCTAAAATTAGCAAGTCAGGAAATGACAGATGTTGGAGAGGATGCAGAGAAAGGGGAACCCTCCTACACTGTTGATGGGAATGGAAGCTGGTGCAGCCACTCTGGAAAACAATATAGAGATTCCTCAGAAATTTGAAAATAGGGGCGCATGGGTGGCTCAGTGGGTTAAAGCCTCTGCCTCCAGCTCAGGTCATGATCCCAGAGTCCTGGGATCGAGTCCTGCATTGGCTCTCTGCTCACTGGGGAGCCTGCTTCCTCTCGAGATCTCTCTCTCTCTCTCTGGATGCCTCTCTGCCTACTTGTGATCTCTGTCAAATAAATAAATGAAAATATAAAAAAAAAGAAATTTGAAAATAGAGCTACCCTATGACCCAGCAATCACACTACTGGGTATTTACCCTAAAGATACAAATAAAATGAACTGAAGGGGCATATGCACCCGAATGTTTATAGCAGCAATGTCCACAATAGTCAAACTATGGAAAGAACCTAGATGTCCATCAACAGATGAGTGGTATCAATATCACATCTTCTTTACATATATATATATATATATATATATATATATATATCACATTCCATATATATTCCACATATGGAATATATATATTCCATGTATACATAATGAAATACTATGCAGCCATCAACCCCCCCAATCTTGCCATTTGCAATGACGTGGATGGAGCTAGAGGGTATTATGCTGAGTGAGATAAGTCAATCAGAGAAAGACAATTATCACATGATCTGTCTGATATGAGGAATTTGAGAGGCAGGGCGAATGGTCGTGGGAGGGTAGGGATGGAAAAGATGAAACAAGATGGGATCGGGAGGGAGATAAACCATAAGAGACTCTTGATCTCAGGAAACAAGTTGAGGTTTGCTGGGGGGTAGGGGAGTAGGGATAGGGTAGTTGGGTTATGGACATTGGGGAAGGTATGGGCTATGGTGAGTGCTGTGAAATGTGTAAGACTGATGATTCACAGACTTGTACCCCTTAAGCAAATAATACATTAAACGTTAATAAAAAAAACTATTGGGTGTTTAGAGGCACCCAGCTGGCTCAGTCAGTGGAAGCTGTGACTCTTCATCTCAGGATAATGAGTTTAAGCCCCACATTAGGTGTAGAGATTACTCAAGAATAAAATTCTGAAAAAATTAGTCTTTAATAATAGAGAATTATGGGAATTTTAGTAATGAAATGCATATAAGCTTATTGTGAAAATTCAAACAATAAAGAAGAATAGAAAGAGAAAATGTCTTTTCCTTCAACTCCTTACTCAGATAACCATTGCTGCCATTTTGGTATCTTTCCATATTTGTCTCAATGCTATAATGATGATGATAATATTAACTAAGGGGACTTTATTATGTGCTATATCAATATTAATTTAATCCTAAAAACAATCTGGTGAGTAAATACTGTTATTATCATCATCTCTCTATTAAAGATGAACAAACTGAAGTGCAGAGAAGTAATTAAAAAAAATTTTAGAAAGTCATAAAATTATGATCCAGTTTTAAACACTATACTAAATGATTTATTGTCATATATATTTATATACCTCTCTATAGAAACTAAACATAGTTCTTTTTTTAAATATTTAATTTATTTATTTGACATAGAGAGAGAGATCACAAGTAGGCAGAGGTAGGCGGGGTGTTGGGGGGGGAAGCAGGCTCCCTGCCGAGCAAAGAGCCTGATGTGGGGCTCAATCCCAGGACCCTGAGATCATGACCTGAGCCAAAGGCAGAGGCTTAACCCACTGAGCCACCCAGGCGCCCCTTAAACATAGTTCTTTTAATGAGCATACATTTTTAGTTTTTAAGATTTTAAAACTGATTTTACATTGTTTTAGCTGGGCTGTCAAAAGATCCTTCGGGTAACCTTTGTTTTGTTATTTAATTTTTTAAATTGAAGTATAATTACATACAGTGCTTTATTAGTTTCAGCTGTACAATGTAATGATTCAACACTTTTTTTTTTTTTAAAGATTATTTATTTATTTATTTGACAGAGAGAGAGAGAGTATAAGCAGGGAAACAGCAGTGGGAGAGGGAGAAGCAGGGAGCTGGATGGGGGGGGGGGGGTTCATGACCTGAGCCGAAAGCAGAGGCTTAACCAACTGAGCCACCCAGATGCCCCCGACAGTTCTATACATTGCCCAGTGCTCGCTGTAATAGATGTAGCCACTATTTGTCACCAAGCAACCTTATTACAGCACTATTGACTGTATTCCCTGTTTTTTCATCTCTGTGACTTATTCATTTTATAACATTTTAATAAAAATGTTCTTACAATCTGTTTTTCTGATATATGCTCACTTGACTTAATGTGCACATCTTTCCAAATTACTAGAAGGTGTTTCTGGTGCTTGAACTAGTAAATCAAAGGGTTCATTAGGTGGCATGTAAGTTTTGGTAGGCAAATTTTGTGATAAGTAAATTCAAATATGTAATAGTTAAGCACAATATAAACATTGCTTTTTTAAAATCATTGGCAAGAATTATTTTATTCCTTAATTCACCACATATATATTTATATATATAAGTAATTAAATATATAGCTATATTTATATAAACATAAATAATATATACAAATATATAAATAATATATAATATATATAAAATTTCAAGTATATATATACTTATATATATTTTAAGTATACATATATACTTAGAATTTTATATATATTATATATATACACACACTTAAGTATATATAGTTAAGTATATATAGTTAAGTGTGTGTGTGTATATATATATATATATGTATATATATATACTTAAAATTTTAATCCCAGTAGAGTTAACATACAGTGTTATATTAGTTTCAGGCAAACAATATAGTGAGTCAACACTTCTACACATTATTCAGTGCGCATCCTAGTGAAGGGCACTCCTTAATCTTCATCCCCCCCACCTACTGGCCCTCGGGTAACAACAGTTTCTATAGTTTTTTTTTTTTTTTAAAGATTTTATTTATTTGACAGATAGAAATCTTAAGTAGGCAGAGAGGCAGGCAGAGAGAGAGAGAGAAGCAGACTCCCCGCGGAGCAGAGAGCCTGATGCGGGGCTCGATCCCAGGGTCCTGAGATCATGACCCGAGCTGAAGGCAGAGGCTTTAACCCACTGAGCCACCCAGGCGCCCAACCGTTTCTATAGTTGTGTCTGTTTTTTTGTTTGTCTCTGTTTGTTTGTTTCTTAAACTCCACACATGAATGGAATCATATGGTATTTGTCTTTCTCTGACTGACGTTTCACTTGGCATGATACCCTCTAGATCCATCCATGTTGCTGCAAATGGCAAGAGTTCATTCTTTTTTACGGCTGAGTAATAGTCCATTGTGTACACGTACCACATCTTCTTTATCCGTGCATCTATCAGTGGACACCTGGGCTGAAATTTATTTCTCATTTAACTACCTCAAACAGGTTTGCGTCAGTGAGCGGCTGAATTCCATATTGTGGCTCAGGGACACAACTTTCTAACTTGGTGTTTTTGACTTGTTCAGAGTGTATTGTCATCGGCATTATGGAGGCTGGCTGCTGTGTCCGGGATCTGACTGGTGGAAGGTAAAGGGAACGCTGAGAAAATACGCTGTCTTAGAAGACCGAGTCCTGAAGTGGGATTTACACTACTCACCTTCCTTCAAAGAGAACCTGGTCACGTGACCACTGGACTGCAAGAGAGGCTGGGAAGTGTAGTCTACTAATGAAAGAATAGATTTTGGAGGGCAGCTAGAGATTTTATCACCGGCAGTTTTGTTGTATATTTGTTTAATCCTGCCTGAAAAAAATTAACACATTGATCTCATTTTAAAAGAATGACATGTCAATAATGCATTATATATTAAAAAATAAAAAATTTTTAAAAAATGACACGTCATTAAAAGTGTCACCAGAGTTTTCAAATGGACACACCTCAGTTTAGTAGCAGATCCCAAATGGAAACCAGATCTGATTCCCATTCCAAAGTTCCTTCTAATTAGTGTAAGACCTACTTTACTATCTTGAAGAGTTAACGAAATTGGAGCTTTTTTCTTCCGCAGAAGATAAGCCCTACTGGAAATATGCCTATCTGGTGAGATGTTGAGGAGAGAATTATTTCTGAAAACTAGAGTATGGAATTAATTTGATAAAATAGTTGTGTAGCCATTTGGAAGAAGCAGCATGCAGAATGTAGACCATATTGCTGTTGTAGTTATTTTAGATGCTAGCAAATGAGAGAACATTTTGATGACTCTCTCAAGAGCTAGATTTTAGTTAATGATGGGACACCATTCTCTGAATTCCACATCCACTGAATGGGCTTCCATTAAAATATTCTTTCTTCTTCAGATACTGCCATATCAGCGTGACTGAGGATGTATAGGTCAGTTTCGGCCACTTATTTAGTGAATGTGGACAGATAATTTGGATAACTTAGGCTTTTAAATATGATTTTTTTCAATAGGCTTAACCAATTGTTTTGTCTCAATTCAATAAATATAAAAATTTCTGTTTCAATTCATCATTGCAGTCAGAGCTAAAGAAATAAGATCTGTAATAGGAAGGAAAATCCCTGATTCCCTCCAGCTTCTCTTTATCCTAGGATATGGGGAATACATGTGACTTACGGCTCCCATAAATACCATATTGCCACACACTTAGGTCCTTTTCCTGAAAATACATATTATACGTGGCTCTTGTAAAATCTTTCTCTAGATCTCTGGACGTCTTTCAGTAATGCTGTAGGACTGTGTCTCTAAATATCCATAAAGGATCATGGATTCTATCGTGCTTGATGGCAGAAGGCAGTCACTTCCCTGGAAACTAGCAGTCTGCACCTCCGTAACTGGGATATTTCCTCCATGGCTCTTAAAGTGAAGAAGAATGCCTAAAGCAGAGGTTTCATGATACTGGCTCCCTGCAGGACAGGCTGCTGGGGGACATGTGTCATTGGCTCCCCCCTGCTAGAAGATGTGAACCACTCATGATGCGTAAACATGACTCTGCCCCACAGGGACAGTGAGCGCGGGGGGTGGGGAGTCTTCCCAAACAAATCTCACTTTCCCAAATAAATCTGCAAAACTGTTATGTTCATGGGAAGACTTTCCATGGTAAGGTTATTGACTTACAAGTTGAAGAAATGAGGCCATACGGTTATTAAAAAATAACAAAAAATACTTATTAAATGCACACCTTTTGATTAGTTTCAAAGATGAATTATTGACATCATGGGAAATTGTAAACTGAATGTGACTGAAAGAAACCTTTGTGACACTGGCGAACGGGACTTAAAAATATGTATCATGGTTCGTTAAGTGTTGTCAAGAATGCATTTCTTTCATCTGGATCTTCATGTGATTATGTGACATCATTTTTTGACCATGGTGGCCTTAAAAAGCAAGATATTGAAATAAAGTGGCCGTCTGTACCCCAATGTTTATAGCAGCAATGGCCACGGTCACCAAACTGTGGAAAGAACCAAGATGCCCTTCAACGGGACGAATGGATAAGGAAGATGTGGTCCATATACACTATGGAGTATTATGCCTCCATCAGAAAGGATGAATACCCAACTTTTGTAGCAACATGGATGGGACTGGAAGAGATTATGCTGAGTGAAATAGGCCAAGCAGAGAGAGTCAATTATCATATGGTTTCACTTATTTGTGGAGCATAACAAATATCATGGAGGACAAGGGGAGTTGGAGAGGAGAAGGGAGTTGAGGGAAATTGGAAGGGGAGGTGAACCATGAGAGACTATGGACTCTGAAAAACAATCTGAGGGTTTTGAAGGGGAGGGGGGGTGGGAGGTTGGGGGAACCAGGTGGTGGGTATTATAGAGGGCACGGATTGCATGGAGCACTGGGTGTGGTGCAGAAACAATGAATACTGTTATGCTGAAAATAAATTTAAAAAATTTTTTAAAAAGATGCAAAAATAAAAAAAATTCTTTGGAAATAAATTGGACTTAGAACTCAAATATTCAAAGTTGTTCCTTTGGGCAAAAATCACCTTTTGAAATTTTTTTAAAAAGACTATTTATTTGAGAGAGAGAGAGGGCAAGAATGAGAAGGAGAGAGCATCCAAAGCCAACTCCAGCACGGAGCGCAGAGCCCCACTCAGGGCTCGGTCCCAGCACCACGAGATCAGGACCTGAGCTGAAACTAAGCGTAGGACGCTCAACCAACTGAGCCACCCACGTGTCCTTGGGCCAAAATAATTTTTTAAATATAAAGTGATAGATTGTACTAGAGGGAAACATGAAAGTGATTCTCTACTGATAGGCAACTGTTACCCTCTGTTAATTGTATATTCTCTGCCAAGTCACTAAATAAACAATAAAAGAACAAAAACCATTTGGAGAAATCTGGTTGGATTATCACTGGCTAATTTGAGCTGGCTTACATTTCCCTTGTAGTACAGATATAAGCTGCATCACACACAGAAACACTGAAATGGTTAAACTTGCCAAAGATGTCTGTGAATGCTATTAAATTGACTTGTCTCAGTCAGAGCAATTAAAGCCCTTAAGTTGTTTCTGTATCTGAAATGGTACCGAAAGTGCCAATGGTTTAAAAATAATTGTTTTGAAACGAACATGTTTAATGGAAGTCATTTTTGGAATATGAAACTTAGAAATGCTTCCTAAAGATTTCATGTCAGAGGCAATGGAAGAGACCACATCCAACGGCGCACTCTTCTTCCAATTAAATGTCACAAAGATATCCTGAATTAAACACGTTCAGATTAAACCATGGTTCCCTCCAGATCTGGTTCTCTTTCAGCGGTTCCCATCAAGGGAAATGTCTGGCTGTAGATCCAGGATGACAACTGACAGCAGCTAGAAAGGCCGATGAAGAAAACATGGATATGTTCGGCAAATGTGTGTTCATTTTCGCCATGTGGAATGCAGTGGGGACAGGCAGGTAGAAATACTGTCTGGGCAACTGGGAGTGAAGACTGGGGAGATGGATTCCGACTAGGTATGTGGATTTGGCAGTCAGCTACATAAGAGTGATAGATGAAGGGAGATAAGTGAGCATTTGACAGGGGGGGAAAAGAGAGGAGTCAGAGAACTTTACTGTGCATCGCAAAATCAAATGGAGTTGAACAAGAAAACAGCAGTGTCCAAATCTCAGCGGATGAGGAATGACAGAAAGCCGCTAGATTTATGTCCTTGAGTTTCAGAAACATGGTGCGACTCAATGCCAAATTACAGTAGTTATAAAAACGTGCATGTGTGTTCTAGTCCTTGCTTTATCTCTAACTAGTTGCTTTATGCAAGTTGTTAATGTCACTAGACTTCAGCTCTGTCGTATTTAAAATGAAGGGATTCTTTAGAGAAACTCATCCAGACTCTAAGAAGTTGAAGTAGACATTTTCAATGAATGAAATGAATGAAATAATAAATGAATAACACTGTATCTACTTCCTACCAGTTCTAGAAAGAATTTCTGTAGATAAAAGTGGTTAATATCCATCCTCCACTCTAAGATGTCTTATTGTGAAAGGAAATTAATCAGTAATAGATTATTTGGTGGAAACTGTATTATCAAGAAAAGGTTTTTCAAAACAACAGATTCTTGATTATTTTATCATTCGATCCTATAAAATGATACTTTGTAACATTGCAAAGCAGACAGGTACAGGAGACCTTTGGCACTTAATGCTCTGACACGTCTGTTTTGATTTTTAGTCAATGTACAAGACATGCAATTCTGCTCATATGGATTTCTTATCTTTTTTTTTTTTTAAAGGTCATAGCATTGGTTACTTTGGAATTCCATAATGTGCAAGAAGGAAAGCATAGTGCATTTCCAGCATTGTCTGGTTAATCATTTTCTTATACATTGCCAAAGCTGGTTTCCCCACCCCACCCCATTTTTCAACAAAGTCAACCTACAACTCATAAAACCAGTTAGGTGACTTAAGGACCCAGGGGTGAGAAAGTAATTGAACCTCAAGTTCAGATTTTCAATATCTGCGATGAAGCACTTTGAAAGCCTGATGCAAGCCCAAGGACAGTCGACAGAGTCTATGAATTTTGAGTGAACTTCTTCAATATAAAATTATTACTATTTAATGGGTATGTAGCATGTCCTTTTTAGGGTCTTTTCGTCCCACTTAAAATCTTTCTTCTGGAAGTTTATTTACAAATTTATTGTAAGTTATTTTTATTGTACATTAAAACACATAGTATACATACTGTATCCTATTAAAAACTAGGGGAACCTGGGTGGCTCAGTGATTGAGTGTCTGCCTTTGGCTCCCATCACCCCCCTGCTTGTGCTCCCTCTCTCGCTGTCAAGTAAATAAAATCTTAACAACAACAACAAAAAGCTAAATTGATTTTCTGGGATATTTACATTAATGAAGATCTATGCAGAGCATTTTCTCAGTGGACTTGAATTATGCAACTGGATTCCAGAATTTTCTGACAGTCATGCCAACTGCAAATGGCTTTATCTGGTATCTAAAAGAAGCTATTCTTCGAGGAAGCTGATGGCACGCTGGATACATTCTTCAAGCCAACCAGAAGGGTTCAGCTGTCTTTCCTAAATGTAATATATCTGACATACGATCAGGGGACAAATCAGAGTGGAAAAAAATAATTTTAACAAGCAGAATTCATCCCAGTATTTAAACAATTAGAATTTTACTTTATTTCAGAATGTTTATAGTTGAAAAAAAAGATATTTACTAAAGCCACATTATTCATATGAACAAAACTTTTATAGCAAAACCTTGGTACATGAGCATTAGTAATCTGAATACTATATGGATATAGAAGATATTTAAAAAACGGAAATGACGTATTCCAAAGGCTGTAGTAGGCACAATATATATGCTTGTATTGGGTCTGCAAGCATTATACTAAAATTCATTACATGTGATCCAATAAGTTGCAGATTTTTCAGCACTATGTACTGAAAAGGTACAAAGGAATATCTTATTTCTCTTATGTTGAAAAAGCAGGTACTCAATACTACAAAATAGGAGCAGCAAGTCAAACCAACAAAGAATTCAGGTTTTGAAAGAAGTATTACAGCTATGGCTTTTTAACATTCATTCGTTTTTTTTGTTGTTGTTGTTTTTTGAGACTGGTTAGAAGTCTGGCAAGTGAAAAAGAAAAGTCTATAATACAACATTAATGACATAATTTACAAGGCATCTGATATTCAACGGGTTCAAAATTGGGAAACAAAGAATTGAGCTTGATCTTCGAGAAAAATTTCGAGGTACTACATACATCTGCTTCCTCCCACCCATGTTTTGGCATAAAAACCTTTCTGCAGAGAAGCAAAAGTTTTCCGTGTGACATGGCAGAAGAATATTTTAAGATAAATCATTAGAATCTACTTTCAGTGTTTAGTAACTATAAAGAAAACAAGTCTTGTAAAGACCAGGTAACTGGATATCGTCCTTGGGATGGAATTTTCTCATGTTTTGTAAAAAATGGGTTGAAATACGTATTCATGCTGATGATGTATCCGTGCTGATAAAGGCGAACATTTGGTAAAAATGAGAAAAAAATGTTAGATTTTTCAGAGCACAACTAGTACTACGTCATATAGAAATTGCCTAAAGGTAAAAATGTACATCTTAGATTCTCAGAGGTTTTATTTTCCAAGTAGCAATTAAACCTAAGTGTCAAATTGAATCATGCAGTATTTTTACCTATCAGCTACCGTGTTAATACTATCAGGGGTACAGAATACTATTTTTACCCCCTTTAAATGTGTAATGCTCACAAGTCATCATGTGGAACTCAAATCACACACAAAGGCAAATCATGAAGACACGTTAAATACTTCGAAATGCCCATGAAGACATGCCAGAAATGATGCCGTTTCTAGAACACAGAATTGTTGGAGGCCAAAACTAAAGCCGTAGGTGTTACTGCCACTTCTAGGTGTTTAATGCTGCCTTTTTTTTTTTTTTTTTTTTTTTTTTTTTTTTTTTTTTTTGT